>NC_059293.1:12571003-12666003 GCF_017591435.1 Portunus trituberculatus
AAAGAGAAATGGCTATTTCAGCATGCAAACCACACCTTCTATCCCCCCTCCGCCCTCCCCCACACCCACACTACTCCACTGCCCCCTGTCCCACAACCACACCTCTCCACTCCCCTGTCCCCACATCTACACGTCTTCCTCTATCCACATCTCCCCCTTCCCCTCCTTACGTATACCTTCTTTTGTGCTTCCCTCTGTCCCTGCAACGCTCCCACACACTTCAATACTCCTCTGTACAGTAACACACTTAAATATCTACCTACCTGTCTTCCTCTCCCAACACTATATCATGTCCCTGTTCAGTGTCTTATCTATTGTAACTTTCTCTGGCCAAATTATATCCCTGCAACGCTGTGCCTCATACCCACATTTTCCTTGTACAGCCTCCCTCACTCTGCCTCACACTCACGCCTCTGCTCAGTAACACTCTTTCTTGTCCTTCTCTTCCTTATGCCATCCTGTTCTCTAAGCCTACTTCTACCTTCACCTTTCCTTGTCTATCCTCTTTCCTACCGATCTCCCTCTGTCCACCCTGTCTCTCACTCCGTCTCACACACATACCTCTGCTTAGTAACACTCTTTTCTGTCCTCTTCCTTGGGCCATCCTATCCACTAAGTTTCTGTTTCTACCTTTCTTTTTCCATTTACAGCCTATCTATGTCCCTCTGTCCACCCTCTGCCCCGCCCTCACTCCGTCCCGCTCATGCCCCTGGTCAGTAACTCTTTCCTGTCCTTTTCCTTGTGCCATCTGTCCACTATACCTCTGTTCCTACCTTCCCCTTTCCAATTACAACGCCTTACCTATTTATCTCCCTCGGTCCAACCTCTGTCCTTCCCTCACTCCGTCCCACACTCATGCCTAGGTCAGTAACACTCTTTCCTGTCCTCTTTCTTGTGCTATCCTGTCCACTATATCTCTGTTCCTACCTTCCCCTTGTCTTATCTTACGTGGTACTCTTGTGTTCCTGCCATTTGTCTCATTCAATATCCTTCATTTGTCCCATCTGGTTCTATGACCTTTTTCTTCAACCTTTCCTCTTCTTTTTTTTTTTTTTTTTTGCTTAACACTCCTGTTTCTGTCTTTTCCCTTCTTTTTCTTATCCAATGCATTTTTTTCCTTGTTTTTCCTCATTCTTGCCCAACCCAGTATTCTTTCAAGCTTATCCCGTCCTGTCCAATAACCTTCTGTTTCTATTTCTCTTCTCCTTATCTTACTTGGTACTCCTCCTACGTTTCTGCCTTGCCATCTTATTGCTTGCCTTTGCCTCTCCTTCCTTAACCAGCCTTTCCTTCCTTCTCTCTCCTCCTTCTTTGCTTCGCCAATAACGCTCTGTTTTCGGCTCGTCCCTCCTTTCTCAGCCTATTCCAGTATTTTAGTATTATGCATCATCATTTTCTCATTTTCTGGTTTTATTTTCGTGTGTTTCCAGGACATAAGGGAAGGTGGAAGAAGCCATCAGACCTACTACTCGTGGTGTGAATGCGTAGGTTTTATACAGAAATTGGCCGTTTTATCAATATTTTCCCTCTACGAAGAAGCCAAAATGGGAATGGACTATATGCTTGCTAACAATCACACCTTAGGGATCTTTGTCTTACCTTTATTCTCTCTCTCTCTCTCTCTCTCTCTCTCTCTCTCTCTCTCTCTCTCTCTCTCTCTCTCTCTCTCTCTCTCTCTCTCTCTCTCTCTCTCTCTCTCTCTCTCTCTCTCTCTCTCTCTCTCTCTCTCTCTCTGTCTGTCACGCACATCCCTCCCGCCTCAGTCTCCGCTTTCATCACCTCCTGCTGCCTCTGAGCCTCTCACGTGCCTTCTCTTTGGTGGTATTTCACTATTCATACCACAGCCATTTCCAGAATTTCCCGCTATTCTCTCCTCATTTCTATCTCCTCACCTCCTTTCAAAACGACTTTACATTCCATCCTCTAAAAAAATTTACATTAATTTCCCCCAAAAAAGTTTCTGGTTCTTATTTCCATTGTCCTGCCATCCTTCCAGGCAATTGTGTGTGTGTTCTTTTTTTCTTTCTTTTTTTTCAATCTTAGAATTGTCAGACTTAGCGCTTCCTCCTCTTTTAGCTTCTTCAGTACCAGGCCGCTTGTTCATATTCATTCTAGTTACAATTTGGCGATTTTATACAGCTTCAGAAGCATTTCTTGGGAATCAGAATAGTAAAGACTTTGGCCACTAATCTTTTGACCTCCATAGACCCTTCATAATGCAAATAAAATTGTCTAATCATACCCAAAATCAAGGTAAAAATGCGTCTCAGTAGTGAAGAGGTTAAAGTCACGTCACGTTGTTATTTACCCGCTAGACCTTCTTGGAACCGGTACATTTTCTGTATACATATTGAGTAGGAGTTGTGTTTTTGCTGTAGTTCATTATATATGAGCCAATCAACAAGTTTTTTTTTTTTTTTGTGGTAATAGTGGAAAAGAAAGTTTTAGTTTTTGTTCTTTTTCTTGTTCTTCGTATCCTTCTTTTTCTTCATATTATTATTATAATTTTCCTTCTTCAGCTTCTACCTCCTCTCTCTCTTCCTCTTACTCTTCTTCTTCCTTCGCTTCCTCTTCCTTTTCTTAATCTTCTTCTTTGTCTTTTCTTTCTTCTCCAATGAGGAGCACAACACCAGCCCGAGCACTCCTCCACTCAGCAGGTCATGGAGCCTCCTGGTCTCACGTAATACAATTTCCACGTCCTGTAACTTAATTAGCTTGGGAACACAATCATAAACCTCCTTCTTCGTAATGCAGATAAAAAAAAAACTTTATTTTACATCACTCAGCACTTCCCGCGCCGCCCCCTCCTGCATCACCTTCCATTACAAGATTAGCCTGAGCATAATTCCCTTACAAAGTACCTTCCGCGATTCAGCACAACCACTCGCTTCCTCCCTCGAACTCTGGTGTTGGTGTGGTGCTGATGACTTGTGTGGGGGAGAAGTCCACTCATGAGTTGATCTAATGCCCCTCTGTTTCAGTTCACTCTAGCATCTTTACCGTCTTCCACCCCTCATGCGGGCCGTACGCAACTGTCAACGTCTTTGTACATTGTGATTCCTTCTTATCTAGTCTGTTTGCATGGTTTTGTTTCAAATTCACGTTCATCTGTACTTGATGACATATGCTCATTGTAGTGTGTCTTGTATATATGCCTTAATATTATTCTATTATGCTTTTTGCTCTATTACAATCTTTTCTGTTCAAAGTAAGAATCTCAGGAAGACCTCTGTATTATGCTGGCAGCCCAGTTCCACAATGGAGAGCAAAGTCTGAAGAAAACTCAACCATACATCTTAAACAATAATTATATTTCTTCACTTAGCAATCGCACATGTTATGTAAATTTAGTTTATATCCATGGACGAAGCTGTGATTGTTCAATTATATCAGTGTTCGATTTCGATAGTGTAAGAAAAGCAGTTCTAATGGCGAATGAAAGTTAAGGAATAAAAGTTTATGGTTCATACACCACTTACTGATAATCGTTATGTCCAGACGTTTTGAAGTTATTTACGAAATTAAACATGTCTTCTCCGACATAAAATACTCCTGACTGTGAGGGTGCTTTCAGATCTCTCATAAAAGGTGATGTAAAAGGGAAAAGGAAAGATCTGAATGACAATTTTGCAAGAAGCAAGATAGGGAGAAGATGGGAGTTTTTCTTCCTCTTTCTGCGTCCATCCCTTCCTCCGCATCCAACCCTCCAACCACCGATCCCTATACAGATACAGTTGATGACCAACGATAATATTTCAATACAATATACCACTTACTGTGTTTCACATATTGGTAGAATATAGTTTTTTTTTTTTTTATACCATGTGGGCTTTTCACGATAATTTATGGGCTAAAGGGGATACTTTTTGGGGTACCCTCTATCTCAAAGCCCACCCGCTAGGAAACCGTTGCCCCGAGTGAGGAAGCCCAACCTACACTCGGACCGTGGACAGGGTTCGAACCCGTGCGCTTGGAGACCACTCGGATCCCAAAGCACGCATGGTTCCACTGTACCACGGCGGCCCCTAGTTGTCAACATCTCAAATTCGTCTCGGACCATGTGGACAAAAACAAACCTAATTCACACACAAATAAATAATAAGCCTAAGCGAATGAAAATTACAATGTATAAATTTGTTTTCTTTACTGTAACCTCGGTGCTCGTGGCGTCAGCGGCAGAGGAGCAGAATATGGAGAAAGCCGTAGAGGCGCTAGAGCACCACGTGCACAAGGAACACCTCCGGCAGGAGGTGGAGCACGAGCAGGTGTTGTCTGGGCACAGCAAGGCACAGCGGCAGCTGCTGGAGGAAGAGAGAAAAGAGAGCGAGGCTAACAGAAAGCAGCTGCACCAGCAGGTTCAGCAGCTGGAGGCCAACCTCGCCTTCCAGCAGCAACAGGCGGGCCTGGCGCAGGAACAGCATGCCTATATGCTGCGCTCTCTACGCGCTATGAGACAGCAGGCGGAAGATCTTTTGCATCAGCAAGCCGTGGAGGCCGATAAGGCGACCCGCCGCCTGTGTGAAGCACTAACGCAGGGCCGCGGAAACATGCGCCTCCTGTGCCGCGGGGCAAGAATTGACATGTCCCCACGCTGGCCAAGGTGCTCCAGTGGCTGGCGCGGCAACAGGGCAAACCAAAGTCTCGCAGCAGCAGGACGTCCTGGACGCTCATCAAGATAGCAGCGGTGTGGCATGGCTGGTTGGTGATAACCATTTTGCTCTGGCGTATGGATCAGCTTGACAGAAAGACTAAGACGAATTGAGCTCCACTTTCCGTGAATGGAGGTCACATCTTAGTTTGCCTTTCCTCATATGTCACATCTTGTAAGTTTTAGATCATCCTAGTTGCTGCTTTCTGTTCACGTTCAAACTTTCTTATGTGCTTCTTTTCATTTGGTGACAAAATGACTGCGGCATATTCTAATTTTGGGCGTATCATTGTGGTAGTTATTTTCCCCATCACTTCTTTATCTAAATAAGCAGTCTAAATGGTCCTGAGAGGTGCCATAACACTCTGATCACCGCCATTTTTTCATCCCCAGCCACTCCACCTTCCACTACAAACAATCCACTTTCCACCATCAACAACCCACCTCAACATCTGACACCTCCCAACACTTGCCATTCGCCACTAACCAACATCCACCACCCGCCACCTTCCAACATTCACCATCCACCATTTCCCAACCTTCGCTACCTCTCCCATTTCTCTTCATCTTTTATTCTTTTTCTCTTCTTTTCCAGGCATTCTATCATTGTTGTGTGTTGTATATGTCTTCACTTTCTTTTCTTTTGGGTGTATTTCAAGAGTTCTTTTATAATTGAAAATATATGGTGGATTTCTACTCAGTGGTGGGTTAGGTCTGAAGAATTATTCCCGATACGAATAAAGAAAAACACTGTGGCTGCTCCAACCATAATTCTCCTTCGATGCTACAATGTTGACTTAATTGCTCAGGATCACGACTTAATTTTTCCTTTCAATTTGTACGGATGGCTGATCAAGGATAAGCAAAATGTATAAAACTGTATACATTCACTTAGTCATAGCAGTAAGAACCTCTACACATGGTAAAGTTCACCAGTCAAGAAAACTAGAATAAAAAAAATGTTATACTGTTTTTTTATATACTAACAAAAGCTCGTGGTCTTTATATTTCTGTCCATTGCACTATGTATTTCTCCCTATTGTCTATAAAACGTGTGCAACATTCCTTCACTCCTTCACAATACAAGATCTACCCGCTTGCCTTGTATTTCTTTTGCCGTCTTTCTTTATTTCTTTGTTTTATCCACTATAAAATGTTGGCATGCATTTGTTACTCTTCCAACCCATCAGTGAGATCGATGTTTCTGTTTCAGTACTATTTTTCTCGAGCCAAGGGACTCTCCTTTATTATTCTACTCACAAGGGAAACATTGAGACGTAAATAAATAAACCAAACTGTTACCTTTAGTATTTTTGTTCTAGGATATAATTAAAGAGCAGAAACTGGCGGTCCTTGCTTAATTTCTCCATCTACTTCAAATTCTGACTAAACTTACAAATGTTTCAATAATACTAAAGGATATGAGATATGTAGATTGTTTTCATATTGTTTCAACATACGTGTTCCCAGTATGTTTTCCTTTTTATTTATTTTTTTTAGTTGTGTGTGTGTGTGTGTGTGTGTGTGTGTGTGTGTGTGTGTGTGTGTGTGTGTGTGTGTGTGTGTGTGTGTGTGTCCGTCCATCCATGCGGGTGGGTGCCTTCCTGGTCGTCAGGCGGTGGACATCATGACAAGTGACACTCAGCAGTCAAGTCACGTCGGGTTTGCGCTCTTTGTGTGAAAATATTCCTGACTCCGGAGGTAAAATATGTTTTCTGTGTTGATATTACGACAGCGGCAGCGGTAGCGGTAGCAGGGACAACGGCGGTAACATTAGAAACAGTAGTAAAAACGTGGTAACAACGCTTTCTATACATTTTTCACCTCAAAATACCATTTCAAGAATGTGACTCACCCTCCTACATTTACACACGGAAATCTGTTGTTCTGATGCTCTCCACGCGTTTTTATTCCAAAGTTTTCTCCTCCAAGTTTTCAAGGAGAGCAAATAAGCGAAGCAGGGCAAAGCAGCGGGACACTTTACTGAAACTGTGTCACATTACCTCATCCCTTCTCTCACTTGGATCTCATTTCCGGATCTCATTCCGCTGCAAGTTTACGAAAGGTTTCACTGATGTTCTTTAACACCTTCAAGTATGCATGTTTCTTTAAATGTCGGTTCTATTGGCAGTATTTATCTCGGTAAGAATCTTCAAAATAATGTTATAGAAATTAATAAGAAAGTTACTCCAAAACACAGATATCATAGTAATAACTTAGCCAACATATGCAGCCCACACTCTTTCATTGAGTCACTGCATACTTCTTCAAACGACAGTTCTATTGGCAATATTTCTCTCGGTAAGGAGCTTAAATATAATGTTATAGAAATTAATAAGAAAACTACTCTAAAACAGATAGCACAGTGATAACTCCGCCAACATAAACAGACGATACTCTTTTTGACTCCATGTTTCTTCAAATGTCGGTTCTATTGCCAGTAATTCTCTCTTTAAAAACCTTGAAAATAATGTGTATAATTAATCGGAAAGCTACTGCAAAAAAAAAAAAAAAATAGCACAGTGACAATTCCGCCAACATAAACAGACCAGATTTTTTTTCATTGAGACACTGCTGAAGCTATTCCTTCCCCATCCTGCATTAAGCCAGACTTGAGAGACCTCGCAGCATTGTTCCCGCCCTACTTCACTAACGCACCTCGCCTTCCATGAGCTGAGGGGGTTACACTGCTGCCTCTGCCTCGATCCTTATTAAGTTAGGTTCACGGATGTTATGTCTGTGTTAATACTTGTGTTGCTCATTTTGCTTCCTTTAGTGTTGTTAGAAGTTAATTTATCTTTTTTTTTTTTTTTACTTATTCTTCGTGATATTCAGAAACTTATTATTTTCTGCAACTTGTTTTCATTTTTTTTTTTTATCTATTTCTCCTAGTATAAAAATTCGCCTTCCTAATTTTGTTTTCTTGATCCAGCGAAGTTTATTTTCTTTCCCGTAAATTTTTTTTTTTTTTTTCTTCTTACTTACTGTACGAAATGTTCTGTACTCTCCGATCCTTCCCCATAACTTGTCTTGTCTTTCTTTTGGCGATTTCTCACTGGCTTCATATCATATTTCAGTTTTTTCCTACGTAAATCTTTCCTTCAGAATCAAAGCTATCCGTCAAATGCACTTCTCATTTCCTGCTAAAGAACTGAATGTGTTTAAGTGTCTCTCATTCACAGTATCTCTATGTATTCTCGGACGTTCAACTCTTACTATCACTCGCTGGACAAACAACCACACTTTGTCCTGAGCAGTTAAATCACGCACTACTGTTTCAATACGTCACTCAAGAAGAAAGAGGAAAGGTCAACCTCATTTCCTACTCTAAGACCTTCCTTTTTTTTCCGTCTTTTTTTCTTTTTGCTTTCCCAGTCCATTTTCTCCGGTGACTCTCGCGGAAAGAAAAACGGCTTTAACCTTACTCGCTTCTGCAAATTGTGGCGCTCCTGTGTCTCCTCTCTCATTGTTTGTACCTATTGTTCTCTTCTCGTCACGAAATAAACGAGCAGAGCGGGAAATGGAGTCGAGGAGTGAAACCCTTTAACTCTGGCGTGGCATTGTGTTGCAGGGAGCACGACAGCCTTACCCTACCTTGCATATGCAGAGTACATTATAATATACAAAGTACTTGCCTGACTCGAATACGCAAGGATGGTGAGGGAGAACAATGCTGAGGACTGCAATAGAAGTGTCTCTGGAATTCGAACAGGGGAGGACGTGAGGCAGTAGTGGATTGGAAATGAAAGGGGAGATGGAGGGCCTGTTCTTCTTGTTCAGAGTGAGCTACGTGTGTGAGGAAAAAGAAGAAGTGAGGGAAATGGGAAAAATGTAAGAGATATGAGAGAGAGAGAGAGAGAGAGAGAGAGAGAGAGAGAGAGAGAGACGCAGAGAAAGACAGATAGAGAGAACGGCAAAGTTGAGAGTTTTACACAATTGAGGACGCACGCTTGTCAAAAAAGAAATGCAATCCCACGGTACTAGTAATACATAACATCGTAAATTCACTACGGTGGGGGTTACCGAATCCTGGCCTATAAATTCGAGTCCGCCGCAGCCGTTCGTAACAAAATATGCACGGACTAATCGCGACACTTATTCCAATTTTGCCCAAACGTCTATTTATGTTTTAGGTTTCAGCCTGATGGAAATACATAGATCATTACCGGGAGTGTTTGTCTGCTGGTGGTGGTGGTGGTGGTGGTGGTGGTGGTGGTAGTAGTAGTAGTAGTAGTAGTAGTAGTAGTAGTAGTAGTAGTAGGAGTAGGAGTAGGAGTAGGAATAGGAATAGGAAAAGGAGTAGTAGGAGTGGTAGTGGTATTGTAGTGGTGGGAGGAGGAGGAGGAGGACGAGGAGGAGGACGAGGACAAGGACAAGAACAAGAACAAGAAGAACAAGAACAAGAAGAAGAACAACAACGACAAAAACAAGAACAAGAACAACAAGAACAAGAACAAAAAGAACAACAAGAAGAACAACAACGAGAAGAAGAAGAAGAAGAAGAAGAAGAAGAAGAAGTAAAGAAAAGAAGAAAAAATAAAAGAACAACAATAAGAACGAGAATAAGAACACGAAGAACAAGAACAAGAACAAAGTAATGATAATGAAGAAGAAGAAGAAGAAGAAGAAGAAGAAGAAGAAGAAGAAAGAAGAAGAAGAAGAAGAAGAAGAAGAAGAAGAAGAAGAAGAAGAAGAAGAAGAAGAAGAAGAAGAAGAAGAAGAAGAAGAAGAAGAAGAAGAAGAAGAAGAAGAAGAAGAAGAAGAAGAAGAAGAAGAAGAAGAAGAAGAAGAAGAAGAAGAAGAAGAAGAAGAAGAAGAAGAAGAAGAAAAAAAAAAAAAGAACAAGAACAAGAACAAGAAAAACAAGAAGTAGTAGTAGTAGTAGTAGTAGTAGTAGTAGTAGTAGTAGTAGTAGTAGTAGTAGTAGTAGTAGTAGTAGTAGTAGTAGTAGTAGTAGTAGTAGTAGTAGTAGTAAGAATAGCAGCAATATTAGTAGCGGGAATAGTAGGAAAAAGGTGGTATCAGCAACACTAGTAATTAATTAACCTGGGAAAACACCAACTCATATTTACCTGTTTACTCCCAACATTGTAAAAAAAAATATATATAAATGAATAAAAAAAAATAAAATAAAACAGATCAGGTGTGGCTGCAAGCGTTGAGAAAAACAATGGAACTTATTTCTGAAAGTGACAAGTTCCTATTACTGTAATCTACCTGCTTCTTTTACACTCATCCTATCTTTACACCACATCTATGTAGTGGAGCCGGTGGTGGTGAGCTGCAGGGAAGGCACGTCACTTAAAGAAACGAAAAGAGTCAGTGTGGATCAATGCTCGCTTTTTCTCTTCGCATTTTTTTTTTACCTCTCCGTCGCGCCGTTTGGTGATGCAGGGTATACATAGAAAGTGTAGGAAGGGTGAGGACACTGGCTACCTTTGTGTTGTGTATCAGTATCCTTTGTTACTGAAGGTTGTCTAGAGAACTGATGAGAAACTAATGATAAGAAATGAATGAATGAATGTAAAGAAAAATAAAAAATAACAGTAAGATACATTGTTGTTCCTGAATTTGAATAATAATTAATGAGAAGCACTACGCAAAAGTGTTATTTACTCATAAATATTTCCGAAGTGTTGTGCATAATTAATCACAAACAAGTGAAGACGAAACTGGACAAATTTCTGTTTCCATTACTGCACACTAAAAAATACAGCGATACATTGATAAAGACAAATCAAGGAGAGTCTACATGATAAGCAAATTAGCAAATTACTTAACCCCTTCAGTACCAGGACGTGTTTTCATATTTATTCTGCTTAATTTTGGCGATTTTATACAACTACAGAAACTTGTGTGGGAATTACAATAGTGAAGACTCTGGCCATAAATCTATTAACCCCTACATACCCTTACTAATGTAAATAAATCAATTCAATGCGTCCTAGTAATGAAGGTGTTAAACAAGAACAGGAATAGGTAAATCAAACACATTACATTACAGCTTCGTCTTTCAGAGTCTTCCAACGGAGAACAAACATTTTTCAGTACCTCTCTTTTTTTACCAACTGTTTTTCCTGCAATTCGAGAGGCAAGAATGAAAGGAACGTCGAGTGGGATTCTTGCGTTTCCCCTTCTCGTCTTTTTGTCTTGGCTTCGTGACGGGCCAGGCAGAGTGCAGTGGTGGTTTCTCTCCAGCTCACTTTTACTGCTTTCGTTCTTTCTCACGCGGCAAAAAAAAAAAAAAAAAAAAAAAATGACGGCGATTGCAGTTCGGTTCATTAATTACTGCATCTCTCTCTCTCTCTCTCTCTCTCTCTCTCTCTCTCTCTCTCTTACATGTTCTTTTACACCTACTCCAACTTTTCTTTTTCCTCCTCCTCCTCCTCCTCCTCCTCTTCCTCCTCCTCCTCCTCCTCCTCCTCCTCACGCTCTACTTCTCACCGTCCTGCCTACGCTCTATTTTCTTTTCCCCGACTATATATACAAATAAATATATAGAAACAAAAAATAGACATGACAATAGGTGGATATATTTTCTGCCAGGTGTGTGTGTGTGTGTGTGTGTGTGTGTGTGTGTGTGTGTGTGTGTGTGTGTGTGTGTGTGTGTGTTTACGTATCAAAGTGTCACGAGCAAAAAACTGCAGACTTTACGCAAGTCAAGAGTAAATATAACACAAGAGGAAGGGAGTGTTTCAAAAGAGAATTTTTCCCCCTGTAACAAAACACTATTTCGAGAGAGAGAGAGAGAGAGAGAGAGAGAGAGAGAGAGAGAGAGAGAGAGAGAGAGAGAGAGAGAGAGAGAGAGAGAGAGAGAGAGAGAGAGAGAGAGAGAGAGAGATGGGGAGTATGGTCTGGGAGAAGATGGGGGGGGGGGTGAGAAGAGTGCAGTTGCTACCACCGATGTTGCCACAGGGAGAGAAACTTTCCTTAGCAAAACATGACTTTGAAAAATACGAAGAGCTCTCACACTGACTCACACACTCACTCACACACACACACACACACACACACACACACACAAACACACACACACACACAAGAAAAAGAGGTGAAGGTCAAGAAGAACTAAAAAATCGCCCACCACCGGTCAATAATAGAAAAATACCTCTTCGTCTCCACCAATTTAAGTCCCACGAATAGTTCCCTCCGCCCAGAAATATCACATGTATTATTGAGTTACTCAGGTGAAACAAAGGAGCGGCGGATTTTTACACACATGTTCACTGCGATCACTGTCAGCTCAAGAGGCAGTAAAGATGGTGTGTGTGTGTGTGTGTGTGTGTGTGTGTGTGTGTGTGTGTGTGTGTGTGTGTGTGTGTGATATATTAATCCTATAATGCCTCGTACGTCTCAGAAATTAATGTGATGTAAGTTTTTTTCTTTCTTTTTGTTTATGTAGAATCATATTTTTTCTTCACTTGTTTTGAGATTTACGAAGATTAGGTGTGGAATTATCTCTGTCTGTTTCTGTTTCCCTCCTTCCCATGAATTGTACTGCGCTAGGAGAGGAGTATCAGGAAATGTCCTTCACGTAATTAGTCTTTATTTTGAACCTCTTAATCTTCTTCTGTTTGGTTATTTTTCGGAGAGAGAGAAATTAACAGATCTTTTTGTCTATTTTTTTTATTTTCTTTTTATTTCGTGAACTTTACCAGGAGAGAAGCATCGGATCGTCATAAGATAAATAAATTTTGGCGGTCTTTTTTTTCCATTCAATATTTACTTTCTTCAGGTTCAAAAAAATCAGTAGAAGGCACAAACACACACACACACACACACACACACACACACACACACACACACACACACACACACACACACACACACACACACACACACACACACACACACACACACACAGTAAATGAATAAATAAATAACTTGCCTCTATTTTGAAACACTTCCTACTTTATCATCTTATGGGCGCGACAAACGGGCTTAATTTTTTACCTTCATTTTGGCGTCACTGTTCAACCTTCCCGTACTAAATATAGAAAAATCACGATAGAGGGAGAATTGCAGGTTTTGTATGACGTATTTGCAAACTAATGACACCCCAGCGTGACAGAAAGCTTCCATCAGGTATAGAGGAAGTCAGGCATTGTGGCAGCATCCTCACTCAGAAATCAACGCCCCTCCCGCCTGCGTGGAGCTGATAAACTCTAACCTGTGCACCGGAGGGCTGAGCGGGGCGTTTAGCTAAGTTCCCTTGATGCAGTTCATTCATATGCAGCAAACCATGCAATAATGGGCGATGTCTTTGTTTATATCTATCACTCACCCTATGCTTGATTTGTTTAGTGATATATAGTGGCGCAATGAAGGTAATCTCTCTTGGTGTTATTCTTATGCAGTGAACTATGGGGTAATGACGGTGCTTTGCTTTAGATTTGCCATGCGGTATCGATACAATTATTTTTTCTATTATTTTCTTTGACCTTTCACAGCGGCACTTTGATTATAGATCTTTTCCTCAATCTGTTTTTAATTTCTTTTTCTTTCTTTTTCCTCTCCTTCTTGACATGCAAAGAATAAATGATGAATTTTCCTGATCGAACAGTATTCTTTTTACTTTCTTATTTTCTTTTTCTCTTTTTTCAGCAGCGGTAGATTATTTTTCATCCTTGCCAATATCCTTAAAATGTAAAAAAAACTTAAAAAATTAAAACAATAGCATTTTTTTTTTCCTCTATGACAGTATACACATTCTATACAATGAAGTCTAGTTACGTTTCATTAATCCGCCTCTGAATGCAACCACCCGCGCAACAATGACGAAATGTTTGCTTGCAGTTATCATTCACCAAACATGATTAATTCCATAGCGTAATATCAGCAATTTCCACACCACGAAGCTAAGTTCCGTTCACGCCATTCCCGCATTCAAATCAACAAGCCATGCAGTAATGACCGCATGTTTGTTTTTATTCATCGCGCACCAAACCTAATTCTATTCCCTCCATGACATACTGTATACGTTCCGCCAAATGTCGTCAGGCCAATGCATTTATTACAGTTGGTGTGAAATGCAATACGTACAAAATTTTCAACTACAGATGAATGACCAAAGCGTTGATAGGCAGACAGTTGTATGGACACGTAACACAAAGCACCATGAACTCGAACCCAGGACTCCATGAACACTGCTTGATCGTATGTCCAATATATTTTCCCCTTATTTAAGAGAGGAAATCTGGCCAAGAAAAACAAAAACGATTAAACAAAAAAAAAAAAAAAAAGCCCACTTAGATGTCAGTTTCCAAGCAGGTCAGACAGAGTTAGTCAAAAGAATGGGATAAATGATTTGAAACCTCTCTCTCTCTCTTAAAGGAGTTCAGATCATAGGAAGATGGAAATACAGAAGCAGGTAGGAAGTTGCAGAGTTTACCATCAGAGTTGTACCATCACCTAAGTACTTACCTACATCTAATAAGGACTTTGTGCGTGAAAAAGCCTCAGGGTATTTGAACCTCAAAGAACGACTAATTACACCTCCCTCTTCCTTTAAAGTGTGATTAGTTTTCTTTAATACAGCAGTTAATGTGCTTTTAACATGACAAAGACGTTTCAACAGTCTTCCTCAGAGAATGATTCCTTCTCTCTTCTACAAACAATAGGAACTAATTACACCCTTCTCGTCCTTTATACTACGATTAATTTTCCTTAATATTGCAGTTCATGTCTTTTTAATATGATAAAGATGATTAAACAACAAGGTCTTCCTCTGAGAACGTTTTCTTGAACTCTTCCACAAATAATAGCAACTAAGTATACCATTAGTTTCATTTATATTAGAGCTAATTTTCCTTTCTACTTCATCTGTGTCTTTCTAACGTTTCAAGGAGGTTGGCTTGACATGGGAAAAAATTATATATATCAAAATTCCACTATCTATGCAGCTCTCAAAAGTTTAGATACAAATAGATTAAAAATAAAAACTCAGCCAATTTAGTTCCGGAGTACTGTATTCCAATCAGACAATCTACACAGTTATGACTTATAGGTCCGTTGTTAATTGAAATTTATTAGTATTCACCTGCATTACCTAATAGAATGAAGGGAACTGTCAAAAGTTAATAACGATAAAGTGCGTATACATACCACCATCTCCTCCTGGCTTCCCTCTACCAGTTAACACACCCAGTTGTCTAATTGTCCATGTAACCGCAAACTAAAGATTAAATACACCACGGAACCACCAATACATTAGAGAAAACGAAGCAAACACCACTATTTCCTCTTTCTGGGCTTTCCTCCACCCCTCATTCCAACAATTTATCTAATTTTCCGTGAAGCCAATCAGCAAACGCATGACACCACCATGACTGACTGCACGGGACGAAATTAATGACTCAGAATGATAGGCCAAAAATGCTTCCAATCAACACTCGCATCAAATCACACGACAGAAAGGGTGACAAATGCATTCGGTGAGTAAATTATGAGTAAATATCAATCAGCCAATCAAGTGATGAGACCAAATTGACACGTGTGTTGCAAGACAAGTACTGAGAGAGAGAGAGAGAGAGAGAGAGAGAGAGAGAGAGAGAGAGAGAGAGAGAGAGAGAGAGAGAAAGGCAGAAGCAGAGAGGTAGAGAGGCAGAGGCAGAAAGACCAGAGACACAGGCAGAGAGAGATAGAGACAGACACGAACAGACAGACTGACAGACATACATATTACACTGAAAAAAAAAATGAAATAATAGACCAACGGACCAACAGATAGACAGACAGACAAACAACAATAAAAAAGACACTCAGGCAGATACATACTCTAACAGATAGAGAGACAGACTGACTAACTAACTGAAAGACACAAACAACACACACGTAATTAAAATGAAACTCTCAACACACACACACACACACACACACACACACACACACACACACACACTAACTATCCCTGCTCTTTCCACCTCAACAAGTCCATAAGACCGATAACCCCAGGCAGACACACGTATCACTACCTTTACGAGGGATAATTATCGCGACATTAATGACAATCTCGTCCCCTCGTCTGCTTGCACCCTTCCCTCGTCTGCTGCGCCCCTGTCTCGCCCCTGTCTTTCTCCGGTCTCGCTCCAAACTCGCCCCCTCTAGCTCGCATACTTCGACTCTTTGCACCCAGTGAAGGCAACGAGTCAATACTCCCTCATTTGTAGGTCACGAGGGACTGCCAACAAAGGTGAGTGTCTCCAGTAGTTAAACTATAAGGTCTCTTCTTGGTGTGGTTTGTGTTATCTATTCTCTCTCTGTGTGTCTTTGGTTTATTTAAGTGTGTGTGTGTGTGTGTGTGTGTGTGTGTGTGTGTGTGTGTGTGTGCGTGTGCGTGTGTGTTGTTCTTTTTTAATACTTATATATTTACTTGTGCTTTGGCTATTTAAATTTTTTCCTTGACTTATTTCCGTTCCGGGAGTGTCTTTATCATTTTGTCTTTGTCTGGACCAGCAAACTTATGTGTTTTTATTTATTTATTTTTTTTTAGGAAACACAATAACTAAGAATAATACGAAATTTATTACTGCAATCTTCAAATCCCTGAGCATTGACGACATTTCGGAATTCACAGACACCATACCAGCATAAAACATTAGAAAAAAAAACTAGTCAACATTTCTGAATCTTCTCCTTTAAGACTGAGAATGGAAAGTGACGAAGAAAAAACAAAAACAGGCCATTGTATTCAACAGGCTAAGAAACAGGCAGAGCATCGTTACCTTTGAACATTCTCTCTATCAAACGGAGAGAAAAGCAAATAAGAAATAAAATAAGATCATCTGAACTCTATCTATCAATCCACCCTAACCCATACACTGTGCCGCAGGAAAAGCTGTCAACCATATGTCGGTGAGTCTTTTCATATAAGCCAGGATTTCCTCTTGTTCGTGCGCCTCTGAACAAACTCACTCACGCCTAGAAAAAAAAGGAATACAGTAAATAAAATAAAACATACGAACTCAGCACTATGCATTCGATACTCACCTGCAATTAAATACTGTCATAAAAATAGATAATTCCCCTTTTCTTTTTATTTTTAATGGAGGGACGTAGGTGATGCGAATTATACAAAACTCAATTGGGTCATTTTAAAAAGAGGAGGCGAAATTTCATATCATAATTGCATAATGGCTATATGTATGATTTCCACGTATTTTCCAGTTCTGTACTACGCTGTGTAATTTCGTATTCCATTTTTTCCGGCCTGAATCACATTATACAAATTTTGATCGCTAAATATATGGAGTGAATATTTTAAAACGGGAATTCTAATTAATCTATGTATTTCTCTGCTTGCCCTTGTATGTAAGTAGAAAGTAAATAGGGTCTCTCTCTCTCTCTCTCTCTCTCTCTCTCTCTCTCTCTCTCTCTCTCTCTCTCATCACAATCATTGCTGGAAAACTCAGTATCTATATTACACACAGAAATATTGCCCACTGAAAAATTTCTGCGAATGTTGAGAGAGAGAGAGAGAGAGAGAGAGAGAGAGAGAGAGAGAGAGAGAGAGAGAGAGAGAGAGAGAGATCCACTCAATTACGCACCCACTTATACACCCCAACCCACCTACACAGACACACACACACACACACACACACACAAAGCAACTCATTATTTTTCCGATCCTAATCACGTGAGGAGATGAGACCAAAGCGTGCTCTTGCATCACTGTTTACGATGACAACTGAGGGACAAACGCGCAAGTGTCTGCCTGTCTCCATACATGTGGGTTTGTGGATGGGTAGGCAGGTGGATGAATGGATAGGTGGATGCTGGTGATCTCTTTACGCTTCATCGGTGGACTAGATAAGGCCTCGCTCGCTCCCCGACTGATGATATTGAATTTCACAACTGACACCACAAAACTTTTAGAGAAGATCAACGCCGAGACGGAATGGGAAGACGTGGCGCGGTGTCACCTGCTGTGCTCCAGACACCCACGTTGCTTCACAGGCAGCGGGTGTCTTTACTTGAGTTCGTTGAGTCAATAGAGACCTTCAGGAGATAAGTGTATGGACAGGGATGGTAGCTCGGGGCAAATAGACAGACAGAAAGTTAGGTAAGTAGATAGGGAGATAGATAGATAGATAAATAGATAGATAGATATGGTTTTTAAAGACGTTTCTTCAATTTTTGTTCATCCTTTTGGCCCTTTTGCTTTAGAGACTTTCACCTCAGTAGGGCTTTCTTCGTAGTTCTAGGCCATTGATCCTCTTATATACATAAAAGATAGATAGATAGATAAATAGATAGATAGATAAATAAATAAATACATAGATAGATAAACAGATAGATACAGATTGACTAATTGATTGATACACAGATAGATAGATAGAATAGATATATAAATTGATATATAGATGTAGATGGGATGATGGATAAACAGAGATAGAAGAACAGAAGGATGGAAAGATAAATATAGATATAAGGACAAACAGAAATACACCATCTGCACACAAAGAGGTGGTACAGTGTAGACATGGGCGCTTTGGGGTCCGAGGGGTCTCCAAGCGCACGGGTTCGAATCCTATCCACGGTCCGAGTGTAGGTTGGGCTTCCCCACTAAGGGCAACGGTTTCCTAGCGGATGAGCTTTGAGATAGGAGGTTCCCCCACAAAATATCCCTTTAGCCTATAAATTACCAATCTGTATATATTCTTCTTGCAGCTTCCATTATGTTCTTAAGCTCACAGCCTCTCCTCTCTCAGATACTCCCCTTTGTGAAGATACTGCGAGAAACACATGTATAAAGATATATATTCGACCTTATATAAAAAGATACATACACTAGTAAAATATATCAAAATGGCTGCAAAGTTAACTGCCTTACAATTATACCTGTTTGTGAATATAGTCACAGAAAAACTGGGATGAAAATATACTCGACTTTATATAGAAGTAATTAAAGATACATATCCTTTAGAAAACACATTAAACTGGCTTCATAAACATCCTTCTTACAATTATTATTCGTAGGAAATTAAATGAGGTGTACAATGGGAGTTATGAATAGCCATATAGAAGTTAATAAGAGGTTCATGAAATATACTCAAATCATAGAAACATAATATTTCTTTGAGTACTTCCTCTATTGCTCTCTGTCCCGGAATGCTCAAGTTTATTAATTTTGTAAGAGCCGAGAGCATTTATTTCATTAGTCTTATTAGATTACCTCTCTCTCTCTCTCTCTCTCTCTCTCTCTCTCTCTCTCTCTCTCTCTCTCTCTCTCTCTCTCTCTCTCTCTCTCTCTCTCTCTCTCAATAAATATCCATTTTCAGAATGCAGAATAAACAGCACAATACATTGGAGCACGGTGCTGAGTCTCGCTTGGATTAAGGAAAATTGTTAAATGTAATTGGAGTAGAATCGAAAATGAAATATTTGTTTGTATAAAAGTATTAGTTTTAATAGTGTGGCAAGCCCAGTCTCTTTCTCTCTCTCTCTCTCTCTCTCTCTCTCTCTCTCTCTGACGGAAAAAACGCCAAACAGGAACAAAAAAACAGAGGAAGGAGAGAGAGAGAGAGAGAGAGAGAGAGAGAGAGAGAGAACGCGAGCACACACTTCCACACTTTCCTCCCCAACACACACAACCAGGACACAGCGGCCACGATGTCACCGCGATGTCACCACTACACTGCCCCTCGTCCACGGAATGTCATAGGGGAGATAGAAGGCGAGGGGGAGAGAGAAAGAGGACGGACGAGCTCAAACAAAATATTAATGTCTTTCCTCTCCCCCTCCACCACGAGGCTGACGACTATCTCACCATCCCAGCGCGAAAAGTTGAGGTAATATTGTAGTTCATGTGCAGCGCTGGTAATATGGGCAGCTCTCGGCGCTTCTTCCCCCTACGCCTGCTTCGTCCCTCCGCTCAACTATGGTGGGGAGAGAATCATCCGTTTTCTTTCAACGCTGCTCGCTATGCCGTGACCATTACACCTTCCCGGCCACCTGGCTGAGCTTTCCTGGCGCTACTCTTGATGATCTCAGTCTCACAGTAACGCCGGGGGGTCATGCAATGCGGTGCTGCCTTTATGTATAATCGTGGAGGCTTTGTGTGTTTTTTATGACCCAAAGTTTCAATGTAAAGGGGCATAACGTTACCGGAACCTCCAGTGGCATTCCTACACTCACCACATTCTCTTCAAACGGTAATGCGTGGAGGATTAAACATTGTATGAAAGATATGTGCGTTCCATAAAGTAAATGCTCACTGTAAGGCAAAATAAACGTTACTCAGATCTCCATGGACCTAGTGCGTTCCTCAGTCTCCTCACTCAAAGAAAGCGTTCGAAAAAAGGATAATGCGTGGAAGCTTAAACATTGCATGCGTGATGTGTGACTTCCGTGACGCAAACGTTGACTGTGAAGCAAAATAAACGTCACTTAGATCTAGATGGACACTCATGCGTTCCTCTTCTCTCCTTCGCTCGTAGAAAACGTTCACCAAAAGAGTAAAACAGTAGGAGGAGAAACTTTCAATAGCTTTCAAAAAATTCATATATCTTTTTTCACGTTAAATTGTGTCTTTCAATCACCATTGTTTATGATACGCTTGATGAATAAACGAACTATAAATATTCACACCCAGAAAACTTGCAGCAGAACTTTGCAACTTCATCACCAAAATTCGCTGGCAATATTAAAAAAGATGAAAGTGCGACTATTCGTGGGGGTCTCAGTGTGTTGTATCCACTGAGGCTGCCACGGCCAAAAGTTAAATCGATCCACTACTTTTACCGCGAGAAGGGTACACTGATAATCTACATAATGTTATCTCTTACTCCGCAGGTGGTAGAGAGAGAGAGAGAGAGAGAGAGAGAGAGAGAGAGAGAGAGAGAGAGAGAGAGAGAGAGAGAGAGAGAGAGAGAGAGAGAGAGAGAGAGAATATATACAAAGAATAATCGATTAAACTATCTACCTCACACTCCACCTACGCCTGTGTTGATTCAATTTACGACGAGTACACAATTCACACATTATTTAAACATCTTCCGGCAACATCCCAGAGACCTGCAATCGGCCGCGATACTTACTACGAACTGCACTGCAACACGCCACAAGACAAGCTCCCTGCGATTTTGTGAGACCTAACTCCAGCTTCTTCCCTCATCAAATATGTACGAACAGGAATGAATAAATGTGTTAATGGATATATAAATGAATACACAAAACAACACAAGAACAAAGAGCGGTGCAAATATAGTGACACTAATAGGAGTTTTTAGCAACACTCACATACAGCCACAGGTGAGGACGGGGGGGATAAATACACTGGACGGTCAAAGCTCTCTCTCTCTCTCTCTCTCTCTCTCTCTCTCTCTCTCTCTCTCTCTCTCTCTATCTATCTATCTATCTATCTATCTATCTCTATCTATCTATCTATCTATCTATCTATCTATCTATTTCTCTGGCAGTAACAGCTACACAATGATTAATTTATTTGAATCAACGAGACTTTCCAACCGTGTATGACTGTCGCTGGTTCTCAGAAAGCCTTATTCATACTGATGCCTTTCAATCAATGCACAAACTGTTTTGCCATTTCTTGCTCTATTGAATCATATGAAGAGGACGAATTAAAGGTTTTTTCAGATTTTTTTTTAGGGTTGGTGGCAATAATCTTTTCCCGGTTAGATTTTTTTTTTTTGTCTTATTTTGTTTCATTCCAGCCTCGCATCCACGTTCCATATTGAAATTATGTAATGGTTTAGGTACGCGTCCCCCTGTTGATAAAAATGTAACTCTGACGTGGTATTTTTTTCAAGGGAATTTTGTGGAATTGTCAAAGAATTGCGTTTCTTTCACTAACAGACAAGGTCACGATTTTTCGGACTGTTTCTTTTTTATTCGTTTTTTATATACGTCAGTACCATTGCTATTTCTATTGGTATGATTACTATTCACCTTTTCATTCGTTCACCCATACTTCCATTCAAATCAATATGGAGACTCTACGTGCAAATAAGTTTATGTTAGGTTAGATAACACCTAAAAAAGAAAAGGTGAATGTTTATGAATATTATAATAATGAAACAAACATTTTTCCCTTTTTTCTGTCCTGGCCTATAGCGCTTGTAGGTAACTTGAAGAGCATTACAAGCGCTGTTCAGCTTCCACCCATTAGTGGCGCAGGCAATTTTATCTATAGTGGTACCCATATTAGGGCCCATATCACCACCCAAGCGCATCTTTGGTGTAATAACCTAGAACCTGGGTATCATGGTGGCATGTAGGTAACTTTAAACCACTCGACAAATGGTAAAGTTTCAAGACCGTACTTGGTGGGAGTCGAACCTACCCGTGGACGTCTATCTGATCCCCACGCTCACCACCTTATCCAGTACTCCACAGCCTCCCTATCAACTACGCCACCTCCACTACGCCACCGCCTCCCTATCCACTACGCCACCGCCTTTCACTAATAGAAAAACAAAGTCTGGTCCGCTAAAGTGAGATCATTTACATTTATCTTGCTTTTCTTCTTTTCAGTATATTAGGTCAGTTAGTACCTGAAAAAAAGAAAAGAGGAATGCTCATGAATACTCTAGTAATGAAATATATGCATACTCTCACTAATAGGAAAAAAAAGCCTTTGTCCACTACAGAGACACAATTCATATTCACTTTCCTTTTCTTCTTTTTCACCTATCCAATGTTGCGTGCAAGACATTTCAAGACTTTTCTCCCTATAACTTTGGATAATCCTTTTGACCGTAGGATTGAAGGATTGACCGTTTCCGCTTGGGTCTTTTCCTTCTACGTCGCCTTTTTGTTACCCACGCATCAAAGAAAAAGTAGATTATTTACATCACAATATCTACGCACATTTCACGAATCACAACTCTTAGCCACAAAAACTTCGTGACAAAAAAGAAAGTATATTTGAGTTGCCAAAACATTCCTCTCTCTCTCTCTCTCTCTCTCTCTCTCTCTCTCTCTCTCTCTCTCTCTCTCTCTCTCTCTCTCTCACACACACACACACATATGGCAAACCGCTGGGTAAGTTACGCTGACATATTCCTATTCTTTTCACCACCGCCAGCAGCAGTGAACGTTTTAATTCATGCAAATGGGGATCGTGCACGGATTTAAAAGGGGAAGCGACTATTTTGTGCCCCTAACTAGTATTCAGTGTGGACTTAATTACCTCAGCGGGGTGCCAGGTGAGCGCGTGCAGGCGTGGTGAGTAGGAAGAGGCATGGGTTGTGTGAGAGATGGGTAAAGTAGGTTGTGTGGGGAATGATAAGCGTGTAGGGGTGGTTAGTGGGATGAGGCGTGGGTCGTGTGAGGGATGGGTAGCGTGGTTTGTGTGGGGAATGATAGGCGTGTGGTTAGTAGGAAGAGGCGTTGGTTATGTGAGGGATGGGTAGCATGAGTTGTGGGCGGGATGAAAGACGTGGGTCGTGTTAGGTATGTGTGGTGTTGGTGGTTGGGGGCGTGGGTAGTTGTGGGATGGGGGCCGTGGGTCAAAGGGAGTAGAATGGGTGGATTTTTTTTTTTTTTTTTATAGTGTACAGGAAGGGTAAGTTTAAAAAGGGAAACACTTTCTCTGGGTGTAGATTAAAGTTTGGTAGGTTAACATTTTTGTGGAAAGAAATAATGAAAGGAAAAAAATTGTAGTATGATAGTTTTGAGTGAGCGTTCTACGAAAGTATTAACAATTCATAAATAAACACTGAAGACGAAAAATGCAGATTACGAGTACGTGTGTTCTGAATTAAGCATTTTGAAATATATAAACATTCATAAAAAAAATACAAAAATAATATGAAGCAAAAAGAAAGAAGTGTTCAATTTACAACAGTTCTGCGAAGGCAACAATTTAAAGAAATAACCTTTTTTTTATTTTATTTGGCATAGGAAGGGATAACACCAACACTTAAATTTATCACCTACTATACGAGGTGGGAATACCTACACGTGTTACCTGTCACCGTTAGAAGAGGACATAGCAGCCCTTAAATCTATTACATACTATACCAAGAATACCAACTAGAAACACATATGTCCTTTACCTATTATAAAAAAGGAGAATAAGGTCCATACGAAGAAGAGAGGATAGCAACACCTAAATACCCGACCTATTACACGGAGAAGAGAAAACAACAGCACTCAAGTTTGTTACCTACATGAAAGTAAGGTAATGTCCATACAAGGAAGATAAAACACTTGAGCCTGTTATACGAGGAAGGGAGGTACATATGAGGAAGGAAATATAGTAACACTCATGTCTATTACTTGATATACGAGAAAGAAGAGTTCCATACGAGGAGAAGGTAGTAACACGCCTGTCCATTACCTACCATACGAGGAAGGGACGGCAGTAACACGGCTGTCCATTACCTGCTGTCCTGGCCGTGTCCCCAATACAGAAACGTCACCTGCCGCCGGACGCCCTGTCTTCTCTGCACGGAAGCGTGATGGATTAATTATAAATCATAATTAATTGTCATTTCCACATTTCCAAATTGTGTGTGTGTGTGTGTGTGTGTGTGTGTGTGTGTGTGTGTGTGTGTGTGTGTGTGTGTGTGTGTGTGTGTGTGTGTGTGTGTGTGTGTGTGTGTGTGTGTGTGTGTGTGTGTGTGTGTGTGTGTGTGTGTGTGTTCTCCCTCCCTCGCGAGCGCAATAAATTACATAAAAATGATAATTTCCAATTTACTTTTAAACTACACTAAAATATTTGGCGCACGCTGATGAAGGAATATTTTTCTCATAAATTCAAGGAAGTTAACACCAACTTTTGCATATGTTGTTGCATCCCACAATAAAATATCGTCAAAATACGCGCTCATATTTTGCTGCTGCGCATGTACTGTTGTTGCTGAGAGAAAGAGAGGAAGAAAAAGAAACCGCGTCATGAATCTTGCCATAATTTCATTGAACGCACGCCAATAAACATACAGAAAACAAGAGGACGTGGAAAAAAAGAGGAAAGCTTTCTAAACAATAACATTTTTCTACCAATGTATAAATAATCATGCGATTTTCCGCTAACTGGGTCGTATAAAAGTGAGGAATTTGAGGGCAGCAGGTGAGCGACAGGAAGTGCACAGACTATGCAGGCCATGATAGGGATGCAAATTAGAGATCAGCCATGCCTGTTTTGCCCCATAATTACTGAAGTCAATTGTGTGGTCGTTAATGAAGCTATTAAGCAGAGTCAATTGGACAGCCTAGTCCGTCCTTCATTATGGTGACCTATTAATGTGTCGCTGACCTGCCAGCGAGGGCCGTCTTCTTGGTTAGCTCCTATACATACTCGTACTTTAGCTCCCTCACACATATCCCTTCTCTTTTAAGCCTAACTTTTGTTCCCTCACACAATTATGCTTCCATTCTCACACGTAACTTTGCTCCTCCCACACACCTTTGTTCCCCATACAACTACCCCTCGTTTTCACAGGTAACTTTGCTCTCTCTCTATCTCTCTCACACATCTCTGTTCCCTTACACAACTACCCTTTCACTTTCATGCTTCTAACTTTGCTCCTTCACACACTTCTTTTATTTTAATATCTAAACATTATCTATGGCGCCATATGACCTCGCTGTTGTAGTGCCATGAGCTGCATCATTTAAGTTATTCAATTAAGTTCAATTCATTCGCACTTCTATCTGCCCTGGAAATGAACCGAAATCAGTTTTTCTGTACAATTATAAGGGACTAAATCGAAATCTGGTGACGTTTAAGGCAATAATCGAGTCATATAATGCACTCACTCTCTTACTTAAATATCTCTGGCGTTTCCTTTCATGTTAAATCCTATAATCTGCTAAAAAAAAATCTGTCATTTCTCTGTTGCTTTGGTAAGACAGTCATCAGATCACAAAGAATAATACTAAGAAAACACAACAAGTACGGTGAAAATTACTGCATATTACTCGACTTCTGAGCTACACAACACCAGGTTCACGTCACCCATCCAAACACAAACCAGACCTAACGTTGCTTAACCTCGCTGATCACTTCAGGATCGCAAACATGCAGGCAATTTGGAGTAAACAGCTCGCTTTCCTACTTATAAGGCTGCCAAACCTGAGTGGCGAAGACCTAAAGGGCGTCTTCAAAGGTCGTGGCAAATTAATCAATCTCGTTCAGACTTGTTCAGGGCGAGAAGGGCGCCTTTGATAGGACCCCAGTGTGTGTGTGCGTGTGTAATTCACCTCGGTCGTCTACTGGTCACCCAGCCAGTCTTCCCCATTACGGAACGAGCTCAGAGCTCATAGACCGATCTTCGGGTAGGACTGAGACCACAACACACTCCACACACCGGGAAAGCGAGGCCACAGCCCCTCGAGTTACATCCCGTACCTATTTACTGCTAGGTGAACAGGGGCCACACTTTAAGAGGCTTGCCGATTTGCCTCGCCGCTTACCGGGACTCGGGTGTGTGTGTGTGTGTGTGTGTGTAAAATTCTACAATGAAGAACGTCTCGAACAGGAAAAAAAAAATGAAGCAGAGATTTGATTAACACACACACAGGAAGGAAGAAAGACGGATTGCTTGCGGGAAGAAATCTTAGAATTGCCGTGAAAATGACTGCAGAAAATTAAAAGAGTTTAGAAGAGAAAAGTAAAATGAAGGAGAAAATTTGTGAAAGCGAACGAAATAAAACACGCTTCCTTCAGCTCGTCGTGAATGAAGCAATATAACAATTTATAATCTGCGTTCTTAAATTCATTACAATTCTCCATAAAATCGACGGAATTTGCCTTTTTTTCCTGTCTCTAATTTCAGCAGCAACAATTTGAAATAGAGAGAAATCGACGAAACACTAATTTCCTTCCTACAAAAGAATCATAATTGACTCTAAACAAATTTGACAGTGACATGAAAAAAAAAAAAACACTCACACAATATATATCAAAGGGAATAAATGTTGAAATAAATATGATGGAGGAATTAATTTATCGCAAATATATCACCACTGAAAAGAAAAAGAACGGGAATAAAATATACAACAAAAAATAGATTACAAAGACAAATGAGACTTACTCTACCTCAACAACAACAAGGCCACACCCTAGTTTGTGGCCACTCATGCATTCCAACCACCATCACCACCACCACCGTCACCATCACCACCACCACCACCACCACCACCACCACCACAGGTCAAGAGACGACGCGTGCAATGAGGCAAGACTCGTCCTAATGAACCGTCTCGAGTATCGATGAAAAAAACGTGCTGATCATTAAGTGCAGCCGCTTGATAATAAGGATGTTGGTCTTGCGGCCTCGTGCTACTGAGAGAGAGAGAGAGAGAGAGAGAGAGAGAGAGAGAGAGAGAGAGAGAGAGAGAGAGAGAGAGAGAGAGAGAGAGAGAGAGAGAGAGAGAGAGAGAGAGAGAGAGAGAGAGAGAGAGAGAGAGAGAGATTCATCATAAAACTCCATCTGTTGAAGAAAGAAAGGAAATGCAATATGTAGCAACAAATGTAAAAGAAAATAAAAAGGAAATTAATTGAAAACACGACCTGTATTTTGCAAGGAAGTTCTTTTTTATTCACTAAGATTATTTCCACTTCTTTTAATTTCGTCACTTTTCAGACATGTTCTTTTTTCTGCTGATGCTGCAGAATTATTGTCAAATTATCACAAGAATCATTAGAATCCTATGACTACAGCCTGCTAGAATTAGTCGAGAAAAGGTACTGGAATATCTAAGAATACAATCGTAGAAAATTCTCTCTCTCTCTCTCTCTCTCTCTCTCTCTCTCTCTCTCTCTCTCTCTCTCTCTCTCTCTCTCTCTCTCTACGATCGGTATAAATTATGCATTCAATTGTGTCAGTTCCCTCTGTGCTAATTAATTCTTTTTGTACTCCCTATATTAAAAAAAAGAAAAAATTGAGGTGTCGCTTCATTCTAAACGTTAATATATGAAATACTTTACTAAATCAATCTCTTCGGTGATGCATTGATACTTTAACATGCAACACTCCCTCTGGATTCAACATGACGGACGGAATATCAAGCACTTCTGAATGTAAATTTTTGCCTTCTTGTTAGTCTTCCTCTTTCTATTGCTTTAATCCACTTTGCTCTTGGCTCTTGAATTCTTTTGTTTTACGTATTCTATCGCCTTATTCAATTGCTGTGTGGTTTGATAAGCCTTGTGGTGAATAGTTAGCTATATACTTTCTTTCTCTCTTTTTCTCTTTTCTTCTTTCTTTCAGTCCCATTTTCTTCCCTCTTCCTCATCACATAACTACCAGCAATACATAGGTAGGCAGGCAGCTAACCATGTAGAAAGACTAGTAGATAAACAGCTTGGGTACGTAGAGAGAGAGAGAGAGAGAGTGTGTGTGTGTGTGTGTGTGTGTGTGTGTGTGTGTGTGTGTGTGTGTGTGTGTGTGTGTGTGTGTGTGTGTGTGTGTGTGTGTGTGTGTGTGTGTGTGTGTGTGTGTGTGTGTGTGTGTGTGTGTGTGTGTGTGTGTGTGTGTGTGTGTGTGTGTGTGTGTGTGTGTGTGCCAATGACATGAAAACAAAAACAAAAATAGCAGGAAAGAAGGAAGGAAAATATGGCAGAAAACATACAAAATACACAAAACACAACAAATTAACCGATATGAAAGACAAGAAAGAAAAACTAAAGTATTTCTATACCTCCAAGTTAAAGCCGTTTCTTTATCGAGTTCTCCAAGAGCAACACTCGTCTCAAAAAATCAAACTTTCACCGGTCTTATGAAAGTTTATCTTCTCAAGTAATCATTCGGTTGATTCAGGACGGTAATCTTGTTTGGCTAACCTGATTGCCTCGCCCACGGTAGAGTCTTGAGTGTTACGTGTAGCATCTTCAGTGTTGCAAGTAGAGTTTGAAGTGTTATATGTGCAAAATCAGTGTTACAGACATGAATCCTGCCACAAAATATACTTCAGTGTCAATAGATCTCGTGATACATGCTGTGAACCGGCCTGTACTCGAGAAACATAGTGAATCTTGATATATTACTGTAGTTTAAATAGGTACTTTTATATGTGCAAGATCAATGTTACAGACATGAATCCTGCCACAAAATATACTTCAGTGTCAATAGATCTCGAGATACAAGCTGTGAACCGGCCTGTACTCGAAAAACAATGTGAATCTTGATATATTACTGTAGTTTAAATAGGGACTTGATATGATTGCTACTTGCCCTTTACATGTTAAGAAACTGAAACAAATCAAGATATAATGAGAGACAAAAAAAATAATTGCTACAGTGACAGTAGGTCTCAAGATATAAGCTGTGAACTTGCCCGTACTGGAGAAACCTTATATGAGTTCTGACAAAATTACTGTAGTTTGAACATGTAAGTGCCAGATATGATTGTCGCTTGGCTTTCACATGCTAAGAAACTGAAGGAAAGATTAAATGTCGGACCGAATACCTGCCACAAATCTACTTCCTGTATTGGAGAAACCCTGACATGTTTGATAAATTGTTGTAGTTTAAATAGATAAGACCCTGTTAAGAATGTTACCTGCCTCTCACATACTAAGAAACTGAACGGAAGATATAATGAAGGACAAAAAAAAAACTACCACAAATTCACTTCTGTATCAGTGCCTGTATTGGAGAAACTTAACCTTGACCGCTGGATAAATTGTTGTAGTTTAAGTAGGTGAGAGCCTATTAAGGTTGTTGCTAGCCTTTCACATGCTAAGAAACTGAAAGAACCGAAAATATAATGAAAATAAATGTCTATTGACTCAGTGATGACAACCTGATTATTCACTCTTTACCTCACCTTCAATGCACTCTTCTCCAATGCACAGCCAGCCCCAATCCAAAGACTGACTCGATAATTCTCTTCCCCGCAGACGTCCACAGGAGGGAAAGACGCCCCGCACCGCCCCCGTCCTGCCCCTTCTAAGTTTCAAGAAGATGGATCGCTTAACTCCTTCGCCTGAGGTTTCATTGGTCTCTTCTTTAAAAGTTGAAATAAATCTATGAAGAAAAGTTTCAATATGACACTGCAGGACGGATTGCGTTCGAAGAAAAGGCTTTATATATTTTTTTTTTCTTCACTGAGGTGTCGCGTAAGTGAGGATGATAATGATTTTCCCTTAACCTTTTGAGCCAAACCAAACCAAATCAAACCAAACCATACCATACCAAACCATATCATACCATACCAAACCATAGCATACCATACCATACTATACCATACCATACCATACTATACCATTCCATACCATACCATACCAAAGCGAGCCAAACCATACCAAACCATATCATATTATACCAAAGCAAACCAAACCATACCAAACCATACCATACCAAAATAGTATAAAATGGTATAAATAAACAAGCAAGCCAAACCATACCAAACCATACCAAATCATACCATACCATACCAAAGCAAACCATACCATACCATACCATACCAAACCATACCATACCATACCAAAGCAAGCCAAACCATACCAAAAACCATACCAAACCATACCAAACTACTAAACCAAACTAAACCAAACCCGACTTGACATAACCTAACCAAACCTAACTAACCTAACCTAACTTAGTCTAATCTAACCAAACCTAACCTAATGCAATCTAATTCAACTTAACCTAACCTAATCCACTCTTACCTGACCTAAGCTAAACTAATCAAATCTAACCTGATTAAGCAAGCCAAAATGTAACATAACCTAACCTAACTTAAATTAACCTAACCTAATCTAACCTAACCTAACCTGACTTAACCTAATTTGATCTGACCTGACCAGATCTAACCTGACTTTACCTGATCTAGAGTGACCTGATGCTGTCACCTGAGAATCGACGCAACCTTCCTAAGCCAGACACAATCTATCTCACCCCAGCCTTTCATTTTCCAGCGCAGCAAACCCGACACAGCTTGAGCCCGGTAGACTCTGGCACAAAGCTTTCATCTCCAAACTATCCTCCTACGGCTTCTACCCTTCTCTTTGTAACTTTCTCTCAAGTTTCCTCTCCGACTGTTCTGTTGCCGCTGTGGTAGACACCCACTTTTCTTCTGAATCTATTGACAGTGGTGTTCCTCAAGATTGTGTCTTGTTACTCATTCTCTTTCTATTCATCAATGATCTAAACCAAATTTCTGATACGATCCAATCCTATGCTGATGATACCACCTTACACTTTTCCATGTCTTTTCAGAGACGATCAATCTTTCAGAAAGTAAACAGATCATGCAGGAACACCACGAAACGGCTGACTTCTGATCTCTCTAAAATTTCTCATTGGGGCAGAGAAAACTGTTCAATACCTCAAAAATTCAACTCGACACAACTTTCCAGACAGCTATCGCCTCTTCTTCAATGACACTCAACTGTCACCCTCTTTTAAACTGAATATCCTCGGTCTGTCCTTTACTTATAATCTAAACTGGAAACTTCACATCTCTTCTCTGATTAAAACCGCTTTTATGAAGTTAGACGTTCTGGCCTTCCTCCCAAAACAGCTAATTCTGTACTCTGCTAACATAAAAAAAAATTCAAATAAGAGAAAATCCGGTCCGAAATAGTTTAATCAAGTCCACTTCAGCAAGACACTATTCAAATCGTTCCATACCAGATCGAATTAATCCAACCTTCCCGTATTTCCTCCAGTCTCTTGTAGTCCTGCCCTGTCCAGCTCCATTCTGCCCACTACAGCAATACCTAGACCGTTGTAAGACTCGTCGAGCCACAAAATATTCTAAACCAGCCCTAATACGCCTCATTAAACCGAATGCATCCAGTCCAGCCTAAAACAAACAAGAACAGTCTAGTACACGCCAACCAACCCTGACACAACCCGGTGCAGTCCATCCCATTGCAACCCAGCCTCTTTGAACCCCTTGATATATCCTGCCTGACCTTCCCCAACTAAACCCTATTAAACCAGAAAGACGCAATTTTGCTTACTGTACCATTTACCCACCTCACACACACACACACACACACACACACACACACCGATAAATTGTTTCCCACGCTTCCCCTTTCCCGGGATTTACTTTCAAAACAAGAGCATTAAGGGCTTGTTTACACTCGGGTCCTCGTAAATTCCCAACATTAGATATGCCATTGGAGATGCTGTTATCTCGGCCCTGCCTGTGCCCGTATTGAGAACCAGGAGAATTTATAGATTATTAACGCGCGTAGGTTTTTTTTTTTTTTTTTTTTTTTGTCATTTTTCATTCTTTTTTTTTTTTTTTTGTTACAGATAGTATCCACGTTTTTGTTTATATTTTTGCTATTTTCATTTATCTATTGTTTATTATTCTTTCATTTATTTATTTTTATCTATTTATTTATTTATTTATTTACTTATTTATTTACTTTATTTATTTATCTTTTTTTTTTTATTGCAGATAGTATCCACGTAAACATTCTTCTTCATCTTCAAGACCTTCCAGTTATTTCATTTTCAGGATACTTCTTGTAGTGGGTTTTCGCTGTACAGCCTAAATATGGTTCTCATTCAACGTATATATGTTTTTTTTTTTCTTTTCACTGATTTGTCCATTTACTTCATTTATTTGATTGTTTATTTCCTTTATTTTTCCACCTATTTCCCTCTTTTTTTCTTTTTGCATAGTGTAGAGATTGGGCAAAGACAATTAATGGATTAGAAAACACCACTATTTCTCACCCATGAATAAAGGTTAAATATACAATAAAAAAAATAAACCTCGAAACCTTCGCTATTTCAATACAAAAAATATCTCAGTAGTCCTCCTTTGAAATGTAGCTGAAGTGGAAGGTAGGTTGAAAGCTCCAAAATATCTTGACAGTCCTTTTAAACTCCTGAACTCGAAGGAAGTAGGAGAGAGGAAAATTCTGATTTGAAGTAGCAGGAATATCAACACCTGTCTGTCATTCGCTAAAAGTAGTCTGGTAAACGAGCTATTCTCTTTATTATTTCATGATGTAAAAGCATAAACACAACTATTGCTTATGCGTCAGAATCATAAATATGTATACATTTTTTATGAAGTAGAAACATAAATAAGAGTACAATTACGTTGGAAATAGCGTGGTGGTGTGAGGTATGAGTTACTGTTAATATTTCAGTAACGTTGCTATCACTATCAATCTCATATGAAGCACAATAGATTCATCATTTTTTAAAAGGGGATCATGCTTATTCAGAGGTTAGAGTCGCTGTAATAAAACACTGATCTTTTTGTTCTATAATCCACTTAATGCAAGGCAAATGGAATTGTTGCAATATTAATTTCATAAACGGTGATGCTCACTGGTACATAATTTCTCAGTACCTTAATTTACAACCTGGTGATGATTTTATTTGACTGAATACCACGTCAAAAAAATTCAATTAAAATCCACTATTACGAGGCAATATTAAAACTAAAAGAGAAAGAGAACCTGGTATAGTTATATCATTCTTCCTCTTCCCGCTCAGTGTTTTAATATGACGCGGGGCTGAACTGTAACTTGAGATTTATTACTCTAACATGTATCGGGAAAACATTATGAATATATCTTCAAAATCGTTTCTAGCCTCAAGTTATCAAGAAGATATCCTGACGTACTAAGACGAGATACCTTTCAGAATACTACTATACATACTATTCTGTCACCTCTTACCTCCATCCAATGTTGAGGGGAAGATATAGAAACAAAGAAAATAGCGGCTGGCCTGTATATTTTTCTGTCACCTTTTACCTCCATCCAATGCTGAGAGGAAGATAAAGAAACACAAAGAAAGAACAAATAGTGACTGACCTTCATACTATTTTGTTACCTTTTACGTCCATCCACTGCTGAGAGGGAGATAAAGAAACACAAAGAAAGAACTAATAGTGAGTAACCTTCATACTATATTATGTCACCTATCATCTCTATCCACTGCTGAGAGGAATATAAACACAAAGAAAGAATAAATAGTAAGTGACCAGCACACTATTTTGTTACCTATTAATGCCATCCAATGCTGAGACGAACATAAAGGAAGAACAAATAATGACTGACCTGCATACTATTTTGTTACCCATTACTTCCATCCAACGCTGAGAGGAACTTAAAGGAACACAAAGAAAGAACAAATAGTGACTGACCTGCATACTATTTTGTTACCTATCAATGCCATCCAATGCTGAGAGGAAAATAAAGAAACACAAAGGAAGAGCAAATAGTGAGTGACCTGCATACTATTTTGTTACTTAGTACTTCATCCACTGCTGAGATGAATGTAAAGGAACACAAACGAAGAACAAATATTAGCTGATCTAATCTAGTACTTATACCTTCATACAACTTTTTCCATCTATTACCACCTTCCACTACAAAAGGAAAAGAAAATATCATAAAAGAACAACTAGTAGCTGACCTGATGATGAATAGGTAAATTAGACAGACTGACAAATGAATAGAAAACATCACGAAAGGAGAAACAAAACCGCAATTGATTTGGTGATGAAAAAAGCAGATAAATAGATGAACAAGTAGGTTTATCGGCGAACACACTAACAATAGGGCATTAGAAACACGAGAGAGAGAGAGAGAGAGAGAGAGAGAGAGAGAGAGAACCTTCCCAAGCTGGACCACTTTGCTTCATTCGCGGTCCATTCAGCATTCCCAAGTTCCGCGTCCCGTCACTGGCCTCAGCTGGAATCCCGACAACGCCACTTCATAACTCTCACAATGCAAACTGACGGCTGGCGGACTCACTCTCTATACGTACCAGACCAACCCACCGCAACTCCTGTCCTCTCTCTCTCTCTCTCTCTCTCTCTCTCTCTCTCTCTGTCTCTCTTGCTACTTTTTTGGGCGCGAAATTCTGCGTTTTTCGTTTTCTTTTTTTTTTTTTTTTTTAGTCTATTTCTTTTATCTGTTTCTCCCTCCCTTTTTCCATAGGTATTGTTTTTCCTCGTTTTTTTTCGTTTTTTTCTAGTGGGGGACCATTTTTGTTTGCTTTTCGACTTTCTTCCTTTTCTCTTTTTATGTTAGCTTTCGGTTTTTCGCTTTATTCACGCTCTTTTTCTTGACTAGTTCCTTTTTTCTTTTCCTCTATCTCTAATTTTTTCATACAGTTGTTCAGTTTTTCCCTTGATCTTTTTTGTACTTTCTGATACCTTCCTTTCCATCTTTCTCTTCCTTTCTGTGCCTTTTCTGTTAGAAGTTATGAAAACACTAAGAAACTCTAACTAATCATCACAACTAAACTTCAAACTAATGAGAGTTCACACCTCTTAACCCCTTCAATACTGAGACACATTTTTTACCTTGAGATTTGTGTACGATTAGACCATTTTATTGACATTAGAAGGATCTATAGAGGTCAGAAGAGTAATGGCCAGATTCTTCACTATTTTAATCCCCACATGAGTTTCTGAAGCTGTATGAAATCGTCAAATAGTAAGTAGAATTAATATCAAAACGTGTTATGGTAATAAAAGGGTTAAGAACACAAATACTCTCCTGCAATACAATCCAGCACCTCTTATTTTGGTCTAGACATCGTACTTCATCACAGTCGCATCTAGATCTAGTGTTATTTAGTTTTCCTTCGTGTTTCTTTGTGTTCCCTTGATACGTCGCGAAACCTGAGACTCGAGACTAGACAGGCATCTATTTAAACCTCTAAAGCAACCCCTTATAGACAGACAGACATTCCCACGGTCATTAAAACAAGGATGGCTATTATCGAAGACTAATACACCAAGCTTTGTTAAATAGAGGCTGTGTGAGGCAGTAATGCGCTAATAACTTTCCCTTCCTTGCGTGATTTGTTCATGTTATCGACCACGAAGAGCGATTTCTGGACTAATTTATACTATGTGTTTTCTTCTAATGCGCTAATACTTCTCCATCCCTGCGTCTTTTCCTCCTCTTACTGACTACAAAGCGCGATTCTTGGACTAATGTGCACGATATGTTTTCCCTGACAGGATCCTCGTGACCGACTAGCAGCGGAGGGAATCGTTTTAAGCTGGGAATGACGAGTGTGCCTGTCTTAGTGTGCCCGTCCTAACCTGCCAATCTAGCGCTCTTGGCAGGAGTGGAAAGTTTATTCTATGGCACTTTATATCGTCCAGGCTGGTGTGAAGTCTGAAATAGTCACTAATCGAGCGGAGTTTTTTTTTTTTTCCAATTTCGCCCACCGTCGTCTGATAATTCTAGGCATGCCAACTTACATCAACTAACACTAACTATAGGACGAGGGAGTGTGAGTTGAAATATTCCTGTATATCTCTTGTTGATAACAGGTGAAGAGATTTGAGGGAATATTACCATTGTACATATGTATAAGTTATTATTTTCATCAAAGTTGAGTTGTAGATCTGATATGAAATAAGGGACTCTTTCTTAAGCTGAATCAAAGATGTTAGCAAAAAAAAAAAAAAAGTACTTGAGTCTTTGCCAATGTAGCTCGAAGAAACGGCCAATATTATAAAGGATATTTTTATCAGTTTGACTGCACACAAAATTTTAAAAAATAAGGAAATCTCTGCTAAGCTGAACTACAACTGACAAAACTAAGAGTTTTGAGTTTTTATTCATTAATGTTTAAAAGAACATGATTAACAACACTTTTCAAAGCTGAGTCCCAAACATGATAGACAATAACGAAAATTTTAAGCTGAAATACAGACATGATTAGAAATACGACTAAGTGAGAATTTCCTTAACTGGACTTGAGGTTTATCATATGTAAGCCTTTCCTTTAGTGAGCTGCAGACAGTGGTGGAAAATATGAGTCTTTTCTTCCCTTTGTTCCATTACAGCAAAGATTATGAGAGGCAATCGCCACACATTTTCTTCAACATCCCAGCGTCTTCTATGTCACGAGAAACCACAATAAAAGACACGTATATTGCTTCTCTTTTATATAGATTAATAGAAGCATGATTGCAATTAATACTGCCACCTCTTCTTTCACTTCTCTCCCAACAATATCATGATGGATAACATATATCCTTTTGCACGTCTCTTCCTCTCCTCTCCTGTAATTGTTTTTGCTTTTTATTTTTATTTTTCTGGACGTCTTGCTCTAGTAATCACCCTTTATATTTTCATCTCTTGTGTCTTTGTATCCCGGTATCTGCTTCAAGTTCTTTTTTTCTGGTCACAGTTGTCTGGGATGTATTCAAGGGCGCTTTGCTCTCTCACCACAACTATTTTCAAAGGAAGCAAAGAGGAATTAGTGTGTTGCTGTTAATATTGTAGAAATCTTGTTAGTTTGTCATTAAATCTAAAAAAAAATCCTTAAAAGCCTCTATAATGTCATTTTTTTAAAGTAATCGTGGTGAGCATCTTGAACTAGATTACCCACATATCTAAAGAAGAATTTTTAGGACTCTCTCTCTCTCTCTCTCTCTCTCTCTCTCTCTCTCTCTCTCTCTCTCTCTCTCTCTCTCTCTCTCTCTCTCTCTCTCTCTCTCACATAACGACCTCACAAAGACGCCAAATACACAAAAGAAAAATAATAGTCACCACTCAATTTCCTGCCTCCTTCTTTCTCCTCTCGACTCCCATTAACTAAACTTGTATTATCACCGAAGGAAGAAGATTACAACTTTTTTTCTATCTGCGGCGAGACCCACAAAGTAAATGCGTACAAAGAAGTAGAAGAAGAAGCAGAAGGTTGGATGCCGCACAGGTAGAGGTGAGGGAAAAAAGCGGTACCTTGATTTAATTCCATCGTTTCTTTCTGTCTTAGTCCTCTTATATTGTGTACAAGGTTGTGAATAGTTTTTGTGGTGTGTGTGTGTGTGTGTGTGTGTGTGTGTGTATAAGTTGTTTTTACAGTGGAATAAGTGATGTATGTATACGTTCAGCTAGTAAAAGCATTTATGTATTGATGGGTTGTATATTCATGTATAAGGGTTATGTTATACTATCAAAAAAGACATTATGAAGAGTGTGTGTGTGTGTGTGTGTGTGTGTGTGTGTGTGTGTGTGTGTGTGTGTGTGTGTGTGTGTGTAAGAGTCTTAACAACATTGCGGTATTTTCTTCAATATTCATTCTCTAAAAGAACACACTGGTGGTATACATTTGTTGGTACTATGTTATCAAAAGTAGCATTTCACTTTATGTAATTTGTACAGTAATGAAAAAATGTGTAAGAGCTGCAACAATGGAATCTGTGATGTGTTTCTATATTCAGCCCAATAAAGCGACCCAGTGGTGGTGTATATATTGAGGTTATTGAGTTACGAGAAGGCGCTATTCAGTTTATAAAGTTTGTGTGGTATTGGAGATTTATCAGTGCAATGTGTGCGGCGTTTCTATATTCACCGGCTAAAGGGATCGAGTGATGGCGTGTTTACCGAAGTATTATGTTATCAAAAGGCGGTATTCGCTTTAGTGGTAATGGAGATTTAACAGTGCAATGTGTAGGGTATTTCTATATTTATTCTGCACAGACTCAATGGTAGTGTATATATTGACCTTGGACCACTTGACAAGCAGAGAAAGAAATGTGGAAAGCAAAACAAAACCACCCCAAAAAAAATAATAAATAAAACAAGACAAAGCGTTCCATTCGCCATCTTTCTAATCTTCCGCAACATTTTGTCTTTTTCCTGAATCTTTCATCTTTCTCCTGTCTCATTTCCCGCACTGTCTATCGCGCTGTCTTGCCTCGTCTTATCTTCGTGGGAATCTGCACGCGTCCACTGAAGCGTCGGCAATAAAGTGGAGTGAGTGTCGAGAGGTGATTCACGCTGCTCGTAGAGAACAGCACTGGCCCGTGATTGTTGCAAAGTTTGTGTGGTTTATAGGGCAGGTTTCTATGGTCTTTTCCCATACGTCAGGTGGCTATTTTCCAGTTGCTTAAGGGCGAAATATTCCCATTCTTCTCTTCCTCTTGCTCTTTCCTTCTTTAGTTGTAAATTTTCTTATTCTCCTCCTTCAGTCGTTTTCTTCTTTATGCCAAAATGTTTCTCTTCTCCTCCTTTCCAAGCTGTTTCCTCTTTTAATTCGAAAATGTTTGTATTCTCCTGTTCCTCCTCCAGCTATTTTCTTTAGTGCCAAAATATCTCTATTCTCTTCTTCTTATTCAATTTACCTATCTACCTTTAATTCACCACATTTCACCAAGTAACCTGATCAGACATTTTTCTTTTTTCTCTCATCCAGCAACTGTCTCATCATAATTTACCTTGATCGAGTTTCTTTTCATCCTTGTTCAGTATAATTAACTAATTTCCTTACCACATTTCAACTAAATTCACTTACTAACTCAACCACTGACCATACATCCTGTAATTACAAACTGTTAATAATAATGAATAATAATAATATGTTCACGTTGTTTGGATACATTAACTCAATATATGAAGAATAAGTATGGTCTCCTCTAGATAGAACTTCCTGTATTCTAAACCAAACATGTTTTTATATTATGAGTCTTTTCTTTTCTTTCGTAATGTGCTTATTTCCTATCAATCCTGGTGTTATTCATACATATTAAAGAAATAACAGAGGATATACGTAAAGAGGCATTATTTCCAGAACAGTTCGCCATTATACATATTACACACACACACACACACACACACACACACACACACACACACACACACACACACATACACATTATACATGAGTGCTTCTAACAACAACTCATGCAAACCACCCATGATGTATCAGGGAAGAAACGATGTTAAATTTTGCAAACGACAGAATGATTAACACTCGATCATGCGTTGAATCATTTTATTATTATTTCCATTCCAGTGAACATGCATCCACACACACACACGTACACACACACACACACACACACACACACACACACACACACACACACACACACACACACACACACACACACACACACACACACACACACATACACGCACGTCAACCCGAACCCACGCTCGTAATTATTCCTATTATAAACTTGCTTTTTAAACATAATGCAGGGAACTGAATATGCTAATGGCCTAATTAATTATTTCCGTCCAACAGACTGAAGGTAAAAGCGACAATGTCTCCTGTCATTCCAAGCCTTTCAGCAATTTCAGGAACAGGAATATGTTTATCCTGCAGAACGAAATCTGTACATCAGGAACCTTTGGCATATACGGAGACCACAAGTGCATGTGCCATAATGTCCTGTGAATTCATGTATGTTAATGACAAAGTGAAAAATTTGGTAGTGTTTAGAGTCCCTAGGCATCCTATACACTGTTGAGAACGAAAAGGGACAAGCTTGTGTGGAATAGACTCCTCTGTACACATTTCCTATAGGCTTCTGAAGGTTGGCGAGGCCGTTCCGGATAATCAGTGAAACAAGCTCAAGTGAACAAGGTACAAAGTTTGCGTTGTGTCGCAAAGTCCACCAGAAACACCCTGAAAAATTAACGGAATTGTGTTGAGTTCTGCAATGACCAAGGATAGAAGCAAGACTTGCCAGAGAATTACATGCATATAACTCAAATAAAGATAAATATATGGACTAATGAACTGTTTTATATAAAGATAAACCCTTTACAAATACGCAGAACTCAAGTGGTGGGTAAAAATAGAATAGAAATATATGTAAAGAACGATAAACTGTTTTGTGCTATGAGCCTTATGAATACTACTTATTAGTGCTTTTATGAGAGTAGTGATGCAAGCTCAATTTCACTTAAAGGTGAATCTATTCCGCCCTTCTATGATACCCTAACCTGAACACCACCAATATACCACGCCTTCAGATCAGTTCATCGGTGTTTCTGTGATACCCAAAAGCTGAACCCCACGCAAAATTCACCGCGTTCAGGGTGACTGTGGTTGCGGAGTGTGAGGCGGCAGGTGAAAAAACAAGGGACGCGTTCCTCCTAAAAGGTCCGCAGCGGGGACTTCTCAGAGTCTTTTGCGGCGAGACACGACACTTTCATGACTATTAATGCGGCTGCGGTGTCACCTTAGCGCGCAGATGCCTCCCGTTCACAGGTGGGTAATTAGGAGTTGGGATAACGTATCTTATCATTCACTGCAGTCAAGAATTTCGGTTTAGAATGGAGGCGACGGAGGTGTTTACTATTTCATTCGTTTATTTTCATTTATTGCCCACTTGCCGTTTATCCGTTAGAGAAAGAATAAGTAAAGAAGTGCAAGTCGTTTAAAGTAATGATTCATAGTATTATCAGCTGACTACAAGGAAGTGTTTACTGTTTCATTTGTTTGTCTTAGATGTTCACTTTTCATTCATCCGTTAGACAGGAAATAGATACCGAAATACATACAGCAGCGTTCTTCAATCCAGTTATTTTGAGAAGCGACAATCATGCGGGTTTTCCTTAGTTTTACATATTCCCTGGCTTGCCTCCTGTATACACACAACATATAATGGAAGAACAAAGGGAATCCATTTTTTTAATCATTCTAACTCAACACCATATCAGAAAACAAACAACTCACGAATTATTTTCTCCACGATACCCTATTGAGATACCACTGATAAGGAGCAAGAAACAAAGGGTGACCTCCTCCCTTGCCAGCACGTCCTTGAAACACGCATCCCTTAACTTACCTCTCCTTCCGCTGGCCATGAGAAGCTAGCGATGCAGTGCCTTTAAATCTTACAGCATGTGAAAGCAGCACAACACTCACCAGACTCTCCTACGTCGCCTCGTTTTGGATCCAGTAAGCGGTTCTACTCTCGGCACCTGGAAAAATATTATCACTGTTATGATATGACTACTTATTACTGTTATCAATGTCATATTACTATTTGTTCTTACTACTGCTATTACTGTTGTTGTTGCTGAGGAATGTGATGGAATTTCATGCAGTGAGTCAATGGTGAGTTATGAGCCTATCAAGTCGCCGCTAAGAGGATAAAGCGTCCCTGAAACAAGAATCCTTAGAGTTGCCCACGTCCCAGCACTTAGCCATGTCTGAGTCAAAAAGAAAAGCTTCCAAGGTATTCATTTGCGTTGCAGTTTCACACGTTTTCTTGAGTGATACCAGCTTACAATATCACCAAGAATTTACCTCTTATTATAGGAAATGAACGCAGAAGTCAATCTCTCAGGCTAAGCGTTTGCACGAGATGAGGATCGAGAGAAGCCGAGATCAGACAAGATGAGATGAAATTACGAAGAGATACGAGAAGAGACGAAGGAAGGCAAAGCGAGACACGAAAAGTCTAGATAAGCCGTCAGAAGACAAAACAAGACAAAACAGGACGATGTCACCAGAGACTAATGAAGACCGACAAGAATAAAACTACACACAAAAGTAAAACGTTAAAAAATCAACAAAACAAGAGACAAACAGGATGCGAACGACGAACACGAGTCAGTCAGAAAAAAAAAAAAGTGACAGGAGACTTAGAAACCATAAGTACTACAACATACATGAACCAGACACTGAGAAAACAAAGCTAGACTGAATATTCGTATATAACGTAACATAATCTTATTTTTATTTATTTATTTTTTTTTTAGTTTTTACATCAGGTTTCTCTATTATATTAGGGCTAGGACCGTTACCCAGAGTGGATGCCCTTCATAATCTAGGACCGTGGCCAGGATTCGAACCCGTACGCTTGAGAACCCTGGGGCCAACAAAGAGCGCGCGGTCCCACTGCACCACGGCGGCCCCCCCTAATCTTAATATATGGGAGAAAAAAAATCAGAACATTCTCAGCCCCAGGTCAGGAAAGCGTGTTTATCTAATGACACTCCTTAACTTAATAACACTACCAATCCAGACTCCCTCACCTACACCAACCTAAACTAATTTTTCTACACCATATTCTGAAATCTCAAGTAAGCGTGTTTATATAATGACTTTTCGTATCCCCCACTGCCACCTCCTGACGCCCTCTGCCTGCCACCGGCTGCCTCAGAGGAAAAGGCGGGGGTGTCGTGGTTCGGCTCTTCAATGGCAAGTCACTGATCAATAACAACTTAAAGACGCCGTGACACCGCTCAGCCAGGCGTAAAGGGTATCGGCTTATCGGCGGCCACCGTGGCGCTGAGGCGTGTCGTTGAGTGTTCCAGGGCGCGCCTCAAAATTGGCTCTTCACGCGCCGAATGTTTTCTTTAGTTTCCCTGAGTCAATTTTCTAATCGGACATCGATTAACCAGCATATTCGTATTTTCAATGTATCTGGCTCTGGGTACGTTTCTTTCGCAGACATCTACAAATGAGTGTTTCGTATTTGTTTTCTATTTAAATTTTGATGTGTCGACTGTCCTTCTCTACTCCACGTATGTTTCGTCTTTAAAGTACAAGCAAGAAGTCTTCATATTTTCCTTACGTCCTATTTTTTCTCTCATTTATATTATTTATTCATATTTTCTTTGGGTCCTGATGTATCGAGCGTTCTTTTCTTTCCAGGGGGTATTCATTATCTACAAGACATAATCATGTAAATCTTATTTATATTTTCTTAGGATTCTTTTCTTTCTCTGCCATGTCTTGTATTTCTTTTAATCCTTGATGTGCCAACTCTTCTCTTGTTTCCCGAATAGATTTTTCTTTTATTTAAAAATACATCAACCAGCCAGTCTTCTTATTTTCTTTGAATGAGTGTGCGCAGGATAGAGCGGAGCGATGAAGCTTAAGACAATAGAATCACTTTATTCACGTGTTATTTGTGGTCAATTATTTTTCACTTACATTGTAATGCCTCTCCGATACTTGCATCATCACTTTCTTATCGTTTTAATTTACTTTTTCCATAATACAGATGGGATTCCATTTGCGATGAATAAACTACTTCTTACCACTATTTGTTATTTTCTGCTTGCTTATTATACATATTTACTTGTATCTTACCAAAGTTCTTTACTTATCAACCTTCATCGTACCTTATCACACGCCTTCACATGCACGTACGTACATACCTGTGCACATGCAAAGTTCCGCAACCACGCTCCCGAAGTCAGAAAGAAAATATATCGTGAATTTCTCTACCACCTATTTTATTTTTAATGTTGGAAACACTCTCCCGCAAAGGTAACTAGTAAAAACAGGATTCTTTTGTAAGATACAAAAGGAAAGAAAAGTTTTGGAGCTCGTCGCCTACCAAAACACCGGTAAGGCCGCGTCAGCAAGTAAGATCTCTTACAGGAACAAGTAACACCCCTGAAATATAAATGCGTCCTCCAGAAAGGCGCCCCGCTTATACCATTGCAGCACATCTTCGCAATTGAATAACCTTGCAATGATAAGTCACGCCAAGGGATAAAAAGAACAAGCGGCGATCCAGTGAGGTGTAGTGTGGTTATAAGTGCAGTGCCTCTTCGTAATTATTCCTCGATCAAGTGTAAATTAATCACGAACAAGCAGCACTCCGATAAGATGCAGCGTGGTCATCACTCCACTACATCTCCGTTATTTTGTAACTATAAATCCCAGTAAAAAACTAAAAGAAGAGTGACCTGCAGGGTCACAAAAGCAAAGGGATGAAGACCGATACAAGTTACTGGACACGACTGAAGTTTATAAATTTCCTGCCATTGTGGAGGGAGCAGTCAGAGGAAAGGAGTCTTCGCCTTTACTATTCTACATCTCTTACTTTAGGTTTGCAGTTCCCGCTAGCACTGCCCCGCCGCTCGCTTGGTTATGGTTATGAAAGTGGTGAAATGAGAACCCCAGTAATTAGTACTCCCAACAATTCTCTTCATTTCCGGGACTGTAAAGCTATCACATGGATATTAAACTGGTGCACGTGGCGAAAACCAGTCAGGAATTGCTCTAATGGCACGTTCACCAACAACAACCAAAGACACGTGACTTAAGACAGCACAGGAAGTTTTAATTTACCTACGAAAAAACTTGATATGTGGATTTGATTTTGAGGCAAAGAAGCACAATCATGCCCAAAAGTCAATCTAACTCTGGTACACTCACGTCTGTCAAGAAACAATGCCACGAGACAGACACACTTAGGGAAGACTGGTGACACTAAGTAGACACCACCTCAGTCATCTAACCCTCATCCCAAACAAGCAACGTAGTACTCAGGATGACAAGGCAAAAAGTCACACACGAAGGGAATGAGTGATACAAGCTACTCAATTTCCAAACACAAATACACTAGTTCATCCGTCACTCAACCAATGAACACGCAGAGTAATCCTTCCCTAAATACGAGTGACAGTAGCAACGGGGGTTCGGGAACGCTCCTGCATGCAGCACAAGGAATATTAAAGCAAAAGTAAACCACAAGCCGGCAGAAGCAGCAGGTGCAGGAGGCAAGTCAAGAGGGATAAAGTGCTGAAAAAATGCTACCCAAAACCCACCGTTCTGTTGTGTGAGGAGATTGTGAAGGTTGTTGAGCTCTTAGGCGCCTCACACCTCACAGGAAAGAGGGTTGCAGGGGGTTACAAAGGGAAAGAGGAAGGAAAGGGCTTGGAAGGTTAGAAAGGGAAAGAGAGAAGGGAAAGGAAGAGCCTGGTGAGGGTTACAAAGGGAAAGGGAATAGAAGGGGCTTGGAGAGTTAAAAACGAGAGAGAGAAAATGGAAAAAGAAGGGCCTGGCTAGAGTTACAAAGGGGAAAGAGAAGAAGAATGAAGGAGCTTGGAGGATTGGAAAGTGAGAATGAAGGGAAAGGAAGAGACTGATAAGGGTTACAAAGGGGAAGGGGATTGAAGGAGAGAGAAAAAGAGAAAAGAAGAGCCTGGTTAGAGTTACAAAGAGGAGAGGGAAGAAAAATGAAGGAGCTTGGAGGACTGGAAAGGTAGAGAGAAAGTGAAGGAAGGGTTTGATGAGGCTTACAAAGGGGAAGGAGAGTGAAGAGACTTGGAGGGTTAGAAAGGAGGAGAGAAGGAAGGAAAACGAAGGAAGGATCTGAGAGAGTTACAAATGGAGAAAAGGGGAAGGGATAGTCGGAGAGGCTTACAAGGGGGAAGGGAGGAGGGAGAGATGGGAGAATCGCATAAAGGAAGGGAAAGACCTGAGAGGGTTATGAAGGGGAAGGGAAGATAAAGGGTTAAGAGAATTCCAAAGGGTAAGGGAAGGGAAGGAATAGTCTGAGAGAGTTACAAAGGGGAAGGGAGGAGAAAGGGATGAGAGAATCGCATAAAGGAAGGGAAAGGCCTGGGAGGGTTATGAAGGGGAAGGGAAGATAAAGGGATAGGAGGATCATAAAGGGAAAGGAAAGGGAAGGGAATGGAAGATACGTAAAGAGGAAGGTAGTGAGACGCAGGACTGCCACGAAACTCCATCAACACAAGTCATCCATCAATAAAGAGCGTATTTTAGAGTTTCACCCAAAGTTCGTCGGTCCACAGAGGCAGGACTTTTTTCCCTCTGAAGCCGAAACTCATCAAAATTTTCACTCGCTACCAAAGCCGCAACAAATAAATAAGAGAGAGAGTGTTGGAAAAAAAAAAAAACTAAAAAAAAAGTGTAAGCCGCCAGATGTTGAACACATAAACAGTACTTTTCACTAGTGGCCAAGAGAACTAACCCCTCATGGCCTGAAACACCACCATCACCACCATGACCTCCAAGTCCCGGGAGGAGAAGGCAACATGTGAGAAAGACCAACAGGAACAGGACACAGCTTTACCAAATACCACCAACAAGAGGCAACGAGAAAACCACCACCACCATCACAACCACCACCACTAGACAAACACAGGTCACGCCTCACCAAATCCAAGTAAGAGGAACCAGAAAGACCAAAACCACCACCATCACCACCAGGTAGAGTACGCAAGTCTGAATAATCCTCATTAATATAGAAGACTAACGTTTAATGGAAAACCCTCTTAACTTGGCGCGCTAGCAGAACAAAGCACGCGCGAAAAGCAACAACCGTTTTTATTTTCGTTTCCCGCCAAGCAATTTGTGTAATTGTCTCGCCGAGGGAGGAAGGGAGAAGGCATCCTACTCGCACAAAAACACTTGCCGGAGAGAGCACGATCTTCTTTGTACCTTGAAAGAAAATGTGTGTGTGTATGTGTATGTGTGTGTGTGTGTGTGTGTGTGTGTGTGTGTGTGTGTGTGTGTGTGTGTGTGTGTGTGTGTACAAATGGAGCGTGAAAGGAATGCTATTGATAATACATCTAGTGAGAGCTACAAGTACCTACCAGGACCATAATTCTTGCAGCTCTCCTTCCCTGATAGATATTGCACGATTGTATCACTCTACTCTACTTTACTTGTATACTTTGTTTATTCTTTAGTTTACGAGTATTAGTACTGAACTGTAAACTTTTGGCGCTAACAAACTAAATACTGAGGACTTACCAAAAAACATGAACACACATATACACACACACACACACACACACACACACACACACACACACACACACACACACAATAGTAGTGGTAATAGTAGTAGTAGTAGTAGTAGTAGTAGTAGTAGTAGTAGTAGTAGTAGTAGTAGTAGTAGTAGTAGTAGTAGTAGTTTATTAACAAAGTGTTTACAAAAAGATAGCATTTTCTTCTACAAAACCATAACATACAGCAGTAAAATTGTGAATAAAAACAGAATCATAATTAAAACGTTTTGTCCAAATAAAACATACATGCATAAAATCAATATAAAGAAACCTATGAACACTCCCATTACTTACAGAGACACTAATCGCTGGAAATTTGCTATACAAGAAACACCAAAACCTGTAACACACACACACACACACACACACACACACACACACACACACACACACACACACACACACACACACACACACACACACAAAGATGACATGAGGCGTAAAGCCCACTGCAGGTTGCCACTCATCCATCAAATCCCCTAAAGAGTTCCCCAAAAAGCAGCTTATCCACACATGACTTGCCACCAAAGGCCGCGCCACTAAAAGGTAGCGAGTGAGAAGGAAGGTCAGAGGGGTCTCAGCTCCACTTCCCCCAGAGGCAAGTGTTTACAAGGACCGACTGAAATGTGGGAGTTAGAAACGCTAATCTTGGATGGAAGCAAGATGAATGTGTGTTTGTGGGTGTGTGTATTATCAGACTCAAGAACTTTCAAAGCAAGGAAGTTAAAGCAAGAATTCTAACCTTACATCACAACACTGTCAAGCAGCTCCATGTAATTTCTCTTCTCAACATCCACTGACTTTACAGTCCTCCCTCTTCATCATTCCAAATCTACAAACAACACTTCACTATCCTTACGGTGCTTTCCTTCGCCATCTCTAACCAACAAATAGAACCATTAACCTCATTATCCCCACAATCCTTCGCTATCCTTATTCCTAACCAATTGAAGCTCTCAACATCACTATCCCAACAGTCACCCTTCTTCATTTCTGTTGTAACTCGAGAATCAAGAAGAAATTAAACACGTAAGAAAAAGGAAATGACAATAATGAAGAAATGAAGGAGGAAGTAAGAAGTAGAATAATAAATGAAGGAAGAGGATGAGACAGACGAAAGCAGGTACCAAGATTATAAGACGCTATCTCTAACCTGACAGATAAGAGAACCCGTACTCACCGAAGAGAACAACAAAAGGCGGTGAGTCATTACAGAAATGACAGAGCCGGAGATTAGCAGCAAATTACAAGAAGAGATACCGAGGTGAATATCACCAAAGTAACACAAGGCAAGCAGAGTTCCCGAGAAGCAGATGATGTGAACGAGGCGGACAGCGGCACAGCATAGGGAACACAGCCCTTCTTCCTGATTAGATGCTATTAATAAGGTTACGCGAGATAGAACCTTACTGAAAGTTAAGAAAAAATTAACTGTATGATCGAAGTATGCGAGATAAATATAGCCACTGGAAAATTAACCTTATTGCAAGTTATAGGAAAATTAACCTTATGATTACGATATTGAAAACAAATCTCATAGCACTGGAGGCTTTGTTGGGACGAAAAGTTGCTCTAAATCATGTATATATCATGAAGTGCAAGAGACAGAAATGAGAGAAGGCGAGGAGAAAGCGAGAGATAGACAGCTGGTCCAGATGGGCAAGCCGCCTATCACAGTACCAGTAAGTGGAACCAGACAGTTGTCATGAAGTCAGAGTAAAATGTTGGTGTTATATTTTGACAAAGGGAGATTGGCTATGTAGAGGATTATATATTTTTTTCATTTGATGGTTAATTAATTGCATGGTATGTGCAGGACGTGTTCTTCATTGAAATATAGTTGCAGGATCTGTGTAGGATGTATTTTACCAGTGAATGGAAATAGCGTGATATGATTTGAATAATGTGAATAAAGTGACGTAATCTGATATATTTGAAGGAACTTAGGTGAAGAGAGAGTTGTTTTATCACCGAGTGTTAATTGTGTAATACCATTTGAACTCAAGGTATAATATGACATAATCTGAGATGTCTGATGATGGAATTCGAGTGAAGAGAGAGAGAGTGATCAAATTCTAGTAGTTTTCCGTTGTTGTCGAACGATAACACATAATTTTTCGTTCCTCAGTGAATCGTGGGCAAGCGATACCGAGAAGTGAGCACAGTTAGAAATGATACAAGCAGTCACAGTGCACATCTAACCACTAATGCATAATACAGAAACCAAACGTGTAGCAGCTGGAGTGCGGGCAGGAGGGAATGAGAGAGCAGGGAATACTGTTGGTTAGGTGTGTGCCAGTGTTAAGCGAGAGACTACTTGTACATACACAGACAAATTCAATACATGGCGAGGCAGACAGTGTTCGTTCCTCTGTGTGTGTGTGTGTGTGTGTGTGTGTGTGTGTGTGTGTGTGTGTGTGTGTGTGTGTGTGTGTGTGTGTGTGTAATTCACTGTTTGATCTGCTGCAGTCTCTGACGAGACAGCCAGACGTTACCCTACGGAACGAGCTCAGAGCTCATTATTTCCGATCTTCGGATAGGCCTGAGACCAGGCACACACCACACACCGGGACAACAAGGTCACAACTCCTCGATTTACATCCCGTACCTACTCACTGCTAGTTGAACAGGGGCTACACGTGAAAGGAGACACACCCAAATATCTCCACCCGGCCGAGAGAAAGAGAGAGAGAGAGAGAGAGAGAGAGAGAGAGAGAGAGAGAGAGAGAGAGAGAGATAAACATACGGATCATATAAAGTAAAACAGTGAGCGCTAGAACTGAAACTACACTACAAACACTATTCTTTAATCCACGTTCGACAAAAAGATTAGATACGTTATTTTTCTATTACGTGTATTTCTATAATGAACTTCTACTACTATTACTATTATTAACTTGTCGGAGGGAGCACACACACACACACACACACACACACACACACACACACACACACACACACACACACACACACACACACACACACACACACACACACACACAGATAGATAGAGATTTATTTACTTAGTGACCACAACCAAATATTGCAGTTACAGGAGGACTTGGAAGGTATAGTCCATCAAAATGTTTTCTATATGAACTTGTAAATAGCTTAAAACAGAATAAAACTTGAAACACATAAAACACACACACACACACACACACACACACACACACACACACACACACACACACACACACATGTTTGGAGAAATATATAATTTGATTAGAAATATTGGATTAGCCTTTCATTATATGGATAAAGATATGATGAAGAAATTAATTAGTACTGTGATTAGACCAAGATTGGAATATGCTGGGGTGGTGTGGTCCCCTTATAAAAGAAGCATATAAGGAAGTTGGAGAGATTGCAGAGAATGGCAACAAAAATGGTTCCGGAATTGGCAGAAATGACCTATGAGGAGAGATTAAAAGAAATTAATTTGCTTACCTTGGAACAAAGAAGAGAAAGAGGAGATTTAATACAGGTTTATAAACTGTTGAGCGGTTTGGATGAAGTGGATAATGAGCAAATGATGTTGAGAGAGGAAAATTTAAATAGAACTACGAGATCGCATAGTAAAAAGATAGCCAAGGGAATATGCTTGAAAGATGTGAAGAAATATAGTTTCCCACAGAGATGTGTGGAGGTGTGGAATAGTCTGAGTGAGGAGGTGGTGTCAGCGAGGAGTGTGCATAGTTTTAAAGGAAAGTTGGATGTGTGTAGATATGGAGACGGGGCCACACGAATGTATAATACCCAGGCCCTGTAAAAATTACAACTAGGTGAATACTAGGTGAATACACACACACATCCTTCCCACAACACATCACCCTTAATCACTAACAGCCCAATCCACCACACCTCTTAATCTTAACGCCTCATTACAACAAATACAACTTCACCGATCACTCACTATAACCAACACGCGTCCTTTAAACCCATCAAAACTTAACCCACTGATGACTATGGTAACTGGAGCAATTCATTTCCCTGCCACAAGTAGAAAACAAGACAACGGCAGTATGGGTTATGTGTCTACTGGGCCCCTTGGGAAGCTGTTCGTGTGACATCCTGGAGGAATAAGCCTTTCTCCACCGCGTTAATTAGGGGCGTCTGCTGCTGGTGTCGGTACTCGTGTTGTATTACCGTGCCGCCTAAATTAATGTGTCAGAATACGTCTTCCTCGAGTCTCGCCGGGTTTCTTAAGATGTCTTAGTTATGGTTATTGTCTGGGCTTGTATGTAGATGCGGACACATAGAAGGGACAGTGCAGCTAGTCGCATTATCTTGAATGGGTTTTGTTATGTTAGGTTTGTATGTGATAGAAGTTAAAGACGGTCTGTAATTTTAGTGTAGTGTGTATTTAGTCTTGTATGTAGATAAAGGATACGAGATACGACGTGCTAGCTATATCCAGGATAGATTTTGTGGTGTTAGGTTTTAGTACGGTTGTTGCACTGATTAATTCCCTATCTGGCTATTATTCTCTTGCGTTTTCATCATTATAGCTATGGGTAAGCAAGGGATCAAAGCGTGAAGACGAGCTATACTAAATTGATATGATATGTTTAATATAATCTTAGGTAAATTCACGTTACATTAGGTTAGGTTATACACATATCTGTATCTACCTCTACTAATATATGTAGGCATGTATTTATTTATCTATTTCAGTACTAGTTGAATTACACTAACCTTATTTCATCTACCTCAACCTATCTAACAACCCAACCCAGCATAACACAACAGTTGGCTAATCTCCATACAGCTGGAACATATCTCACTGTATTCCCAGCTCGCCACTGAGGGAGAAGCATTTGGCCCGTCTCCGCGCCTCCTGGCCTGTCTGGTGGCTTTACACGCCTCTCAACCAACCAGTTCATCAAGGGCCTGCTCACAGTCTACTGGGTAATCTATTCAGGCATTCGGCAGCTGCCAAACAAGACGGTGCCACAGGTTAAGATTAATAGGACAATTAATACTTGTAAAGAAACTACCGAGGAGAGAGAGAGAGAGAGAGAGAGAGAGAGAGAGAGAGAGAGAGAGAGAGAGAGAGAGAGAGAGATATCCAGTATAGATTTACCCATTGAGCACATCACCATTACCATCAGCTGCGGTGTGTGGCTGCAGGGGCTTGTCAACACCTCGCTTATGCTCTGACTTGATGGTACACTAAATCCTCCCAACCAATGTATTCTACTTACCTTTGTAAAATATTATCTAAAGTTATCTGAATTTTGTCACAGATAATACTCATACATCACTTTTTGAATATGACTACTTATTTTTTCCTCTTTAAAGTCGCTATTCCACACTATACACAACCCGCAGATAGGTAGACAAGGGTTAGGACAAAGGCGATGCGGTCCCGTGGTGATTGGCCTTCAAACACCCACTGGCAGAAGAGGAGGAGTATTAAGTATTAAGTATTAACTCCTAGGACCAGCTCAGCGATTCCCACGCAACTGAACGAGAATGACATTATTGACGCCTAAACATGGAATACTTACACTGCAGTCACCCCAAGAAGTATAAAGCTTTCTACTAAATCCTATGACTATTTGTACAATCACCACGCCTTTTTTTTTTTTATATAAATATACCATGTGGGCTTTTCACAGGAATTTATGGGTTAATGCAAGTACACACACTCTCTCTCTCTCTCTCTCTCTCTCTCTCTCTCTCTCTCTCTCTCTCTCTCTCTCTCTCTCTCTCTCTCAGTGATAAGCCTATAAGCACTCACAATGCACTTTTCCATAGGTAATGCCAAACGGGGCAGCCCAAAAGTCACACACACACACACACACACACACACACACACACACACACACACACACACACACACGTCATAGCAGCCTGCGGAAACTGGGGACATCTGCCACCACGCTCGATGATGCCTAAGTATTATAGAGATGGGAAGAAACACACACACACACACACACACACACACACACACACACACACAAAAGCCAAAGTAGCTTGCGAAAATGGGGACATCTGTCACCACACTCGATGATGCATAAGTATAAAGATAGGTGTACACACACAAACACTACCACACACACACGCTCTACACGCCCCCCCAAACACACACAATCTCACGCGACATACTTGGTAGTTTAAGGTCTAAACACCAGTTATACAGCTTCTAATCAGCGCCACCAACACACACACACACACACACACACACACACACAGTTGAATTTGTGACAGTGTTGTGTTAACATCACAGCACAGCACACACCATCACCACACCACCACCACACACACATACCCGACACCACCACACCGTCCCATACCACCACACACCATGGTTTCATCGACACCCCGACAACTCGACACTGCCCGACACGACCACGGCCACCGCCACCGCCACCGGCCCCACACCCGCCCAACCCCGCCACTGGAACAATTCCACGGTACACAATAAGGGTGATCTCTCAGTTTTTCCTTGTGTTTGTAGGTGTTTTTATGACTCTAGATGAAGGAGGAGGTAGAGAGGAAGGAGGTGGAGGGGAGAGGTAGAGAGTAAAGGGGATGGGAAGAGGAGGAGGAGGTAGCCAGCATGTGTGTAAAAAAAGCATCTCGGCCTTGGGGTACATTTTTTTCTGCTTTATTAGTAGAGTTGGCATTGTTTTGATATTTGATAAGTTATTACCAAAGTATAACAAGTTTAAAGCCATAATACAATCGAGTCTAGCTGTGTTTTTATATTTCATAGAAATAACAGACTAATCTTTGTAAAAATATATACTTTTTTTTATTAGTGCGCCTAGGATTGTTTTGGTGTTTGATATAAGACTTAAAACACATAAAAATCACGACCCAAGTATTAATATCCAGGAATATCTAGTTTAACTATTCATATTTTCAAATGCAAAGTTTTTATAACGCCAAAATAAAAAATATAAAAATTGTTATACGGCAAGGAGTTTGTGTTTTGTTTATATGTTTGTAAAGTCAAAATTTTTAGTCTTCGGAATACGTAGCAAAATGTAGTCTGGCTGTGTTTTTTCATCTCGATATTTTAGTGATTTTCAGGCGCCGTTGCTGAAACATACGGACTTTGATGGACTTTGCTCTTGTTGATCCTGGACCCGGTACGGTTTTTATATATTGGGTGTTAGTTAAAGTATTTGCCGCGTCAGAAAATTTAGTGCATTCCAGTCTGGGCGCCTTCTTTCTTTTATCGATTTTTAAAATGAATTATTTACGTAAATATTGGGCCACAGCGGCACATCACCAGTGCCTTCCCCCAGGTCGGTCTATCATTGTTCACCTACATTCACCCCTGTGTTTCCAGACTCACAGAGTGTAGCAAAGCCAGAATTAACCACGAATATAGATAAATAACCCACAAAGTGCCTTAAATGAGGCAATAGTGATGTCGTGGTTTATATGCCCACAATCACGTCATCGAAGCCAAACACAGACGGTGCCTCCGCCCTCCCAGTGTCTCTCCCCTTAATATTTCACTCAATTTCCACGGTTTTCAGGGCACTTCCAGGTTTCCCCACAGTGAAATGAGTAAAGCGTAGTGAGAACAGGAAGGAATGAGGAATGGAAGTGTGTGAGGGAGTATAGTAGTAGTAGCAGTTGTTGCACTTGTTAGTGTAGCAGCATAATTATTGTCATAATTAGGAATATAAATTTGTGTGTGTGTGTGTGTGTGTGTGTGTGTGTGTGTGTGTGTGTGTGTGTGTGTGGTGCCTTGTTTGGGCTGCTCTGTGTGGAATTGCCGACATGGAAAAGTGTATTACGTGTGCATTGGCTTATCACTGGAAGAGAGAGAGAGAGAGAGAGAGAGAGAGAGTGTGTGTGTGCTCATCTATGTGTGGATGGATAGGTGAGTGGGTGGGTTGCACGCGTGCGTTTGTGCGTGGTGGGATAGGTGGGTGGGTAGTGGGTTGTGTGTGTGTGTGTGTGTGTGTGTGTGTGTGTGTGTGTGTGTGTGTGTGTGTGTGTAAATGTACTGCAATGTAATATGAACTATTGTTTTGTTAATTAAATTAATTGTAATTTTATTTGTTTCTTTTTCCTAATATTGCATTATTATTTTGTGTTTGGTTGCTAGAAGCAGAGCGCTTTACTATTATGTTTACATGTATGTCGGAGAACTTTCTTCTAGAAAAAGCACACTAGCCGGGTAGGAAGCCAAGCGATCGGGTGTTACTTTGGTGAGATATATTTTTGAGGTTAATTAAGTGTAATTAAGGTTTCTAACTGTGTGGATGAACTGGAGGTAATGTACTATGATGTTGTAATGTACTGTGTGGCTCTGTGAGCTGGTGGAATTGTGTCATTTGGTGATATATGAGTGAGGAAGTGATCGCTTGGTGGGCTAGTAGGTGAGGGAGATGTGATTCTATGTTTTGGAGGTATTGTATGATGATGGTGGGACTGTGATTTACTATTTTTGTACATTCTTAATATACGCTAAGGCAAAGCTTACTGTTTTTGTGTGGATACCTGTGGGATCAGGAGGGAAGGTGATAGCTTTGGGGTGGTGATAACCTGTGCGGCCCGTCATGACACGCCTACGGGCAGTCTAGTAAGAGTGTCATCGTCCTTACGGTTTACTTAGAGTATTCTACTGTCTACCTTGGTAAGTTGGGGTCGTAACAATAATAATCAACGTAATAATAATAATAATAATAGAAGAAAAAAAATAATAATAACAATAATGATTATAACAATAATAATTAATAACAATAACAATAACAATAATAATAATAATAATAATAATAATAATAATAATAATAATGGATAATAGTTTCCATGTTATTTTCGTCCAACCAGTGTCACCACTTCATCGGAAATTCCCGCAAATCAGTGGAAGCAAGATGGTCACGCAAGAGGTGTGTTGGGAATTATATACATTGCGATACCTGCATTAAGAATTACGATAACTTGGTCTTATCATGCCAAGATGTAGAGTAAACTTAATGTAATCAAGTAAGAGAAGCAGCAAAACAATAAACATTAAACCCCCTTTATAATAATTAAAAGAAGAAATATGTAACTGCACATGCCAAGGCAAGCATATTTTGACAGCCCTCAGCAGTCCTCACCACCACACAGCCTCTAGTATTGGATATGAGTGTTGACATTTGGTGGGAGGAGTAACACACTTGTTATGACATGTTGAAATGGTTAACAAGCTGAAAAAAAGTACCACTGGTCTAGGATAAATACAGCTTTGGTAGTGTGGTGTCATTTTAGTTCCACTTTATATCACATTTCATAGGTCTGTCTCATAGAGGTAAGAAAGAAGTGGTCTACAGAAGGAATGGTCGCGGTGGTGCGTGGTAACATACACTGCATTAGCCACACACACACACACACACACACACACACACACTCTCTCTCTCTCTCTCTCTCTCTCTCTCTCTCTCTCTCTCTCTCAGTGATAAGCCTATAAGCACTCACAATGCACTTTTCCATAGGTAATGCCAAACGGGGCAGCCCAAAAGTCTCACACACACACACACACACACACACACACACACACACACACGTCATAGCAGCCTGCGGAAACTAGGGATATCAGCCACCACGCTCGATGATGCCAAAGTATTATAGAGATGGGAATACACACACACACACACACACACACACACACACACACACACACACACACACACACACACACACACACACATACACACACACAGAAGCCAAAGTAGCTTGCGAAAAATGGGGACATCTGTCACCACACTCGATGATGCTTAAGTATAAAGATAGGCGTACACACACAAACGCTACCACACACACACGCTCTACACGCCCCCCAAACACACACAATCTCACGCGACATACTTGGTAGTTTAAGGTTTAAACACTAGTTATACAGCTTCTAATCAGCGCCACCCACCCACCAACACACACACACTGGACAGTTGAATTTGTGACAGTGTTGTGTTAACATCACAGCACAGCACACACCATCACCACACCACCACCAAACACACATACCCCACACCACCACACCGTCCCATTCCACCACACACACACCATGGTTTCATCGACAGCCCGATAACCGGACACTGCCCGACACGACCACGGCCACCGCCACCGCCACCGGCCCCACCCCTGCCCATCCTCGCCACAGGAACAATTCCACGGTACACAATAAGGGTGATCTCTCAGTTTTTCCTTGTGTTTGTAGGTGTTTTCATGACTCTAGATGAAGGAGGAGCTAGAGAGGAAGGAGGTGGAGGGGAGAGGTAGAGAGTAGGGGTGAGGGAAGAGGAGGAGGAGATAGCCAGCATGTGTGTAAAAAAAGCATCTCGGCCTTGGGGTACATTTTTTTCTGCTTTATTAGTAGAGTTGGCATTGTTTTGATATTTGATATGTTATTACCAAAGTATAACAAGTTTAAAGCCATAATACAATCGAGTCTAGCTGTGTTTTTATATTTCAAAAGAAATAACAGACTAATCTTTGTAAAAATATATACTTTTTTTTATTAGTGCGCCTAGGATTGTTTTGGTGTTTGATATAAGACTTAAAACACATAAAAATCACGACCCAAGTATTAATATCCAGGAATATCTAGTTTAACTATTCATATTTTCAAATGCAAAGTTTTTATAACGCCAAAACAAAAAATATAAAGTTGTTATACGGCAAGGAGTTTGTGTTTTGTTTGTATGTTTGTAAAGTCAAAATTTTTAGTCTTCGGAATACGTAGCAAAATGTAGTCTGGCTGTGTTTTTTCATCTCGATATTTTAGTGATTTTCAGGCGCCGTTGCTGAAACATACGGACTTTGATGGACTTTGCTCTTGTTGATCCTGGACCCGGTACGGTTTTTATATATTGGGTGTTTGTTAAAGTATTTGCCGCGTCAGAAAATTTAGTGCATTCCAGTCTGGGCGCCTTCTTTCTTTTATCGATTTTTAAAATGAATTATTTACGTAAATATTGGACCACAGCGGCACATCACCAGTGCCTTCCCCAGGTCGGTCCATCATTGTTTACCTACACTCACCCCTGTGTTTCCAGACTCACAGAGTGTAGCAAAGCCAGAATTAACCACGAATATAGATAAATAACCCACAAAGTGCCTTAAATGAGGCAATAGTGATGTCGTGGTTTATATGCCCACAATCACGTCATCGAAGCCAAACACAGACGGTGCCTCCGCCCTCCCAGTGTCTCTCCCCTTAATATTTCACTCAATTTCCACGGTTTTCAGGGCACTTCCAGGTTTCCCCACAGTGAAATGAGTAAAGCGTAGTGAGAACAGGAAGGAATGAGGAATGGAAGTGTGTGAGGGAGTATAGTAGTAGTAGCAGTTGTTGCACTTGTTAGTGTAGCAGCATAATTATTGTCATAATCAGGAATATAAATTAGTGTGTGTGTGTGTGTGTGTGTGTGTGTGTGTGTGTGTGATGCCTTGTTTTGGCTGCTCTGTGCGGAATTGCCGACATGGAAAAGTGTATTACGTGTGCATAGGCTTATCACTGGAAGAGAGAGAGAGAGAGAGAGAGAGAGAGAGAGAGAGTGTGTGTGTGTGCTCATCTATGTGTGGATGGATAGGTGAGTGGGTGGGTTGCACGCGTGCGTTTGTGCGTGCGGGGATAGGTGGGTGGGTAGTGGGTTGCACGTGTGTGTGTGTGTGTGTGTGTGTGTGTGTGTGTGTGTGTGTGTGTGTGTGTGTGTGTGTGTGTGTAAATGTACTGCAATGTAATATGAACTATTGTTTTGTTAATTAAATTAATTGTAATTTTATTTGTTTCTTTTTCCTAATATTGCATTATTATTTTGTGTTTGGTTGCTAGAAGCAGAGCGCTTTACTATTATGTTTACATGTATGTCGGAGAACTTTCTTCTAGAAAAAGCACACTAGCCGGGTAGGAAGCCAAGCGATCGGGTGTTACTTTGGTGAGATATATTTTTGAGGTTAATTAAGTGTAATTAAGGTTTCTAACTGTGTGGATGAACTGGAGGTAATGTACTATGATGTTGTAATGTACTGTGTGGCTCTGTGAGCTGGTGGAATTGTGTCATTTGGTGATATATGAGTGAGGAAGTGATCGCTTGGTGGGCTAGTAGGTGAGGGAGATGTGATTCTATGTTTTGGAGGTATTGTATGATGATGGTGGAACTGTGATTTACTATTTTTGTACATTCTTAATATACGCTAAGGCAAAGCTTACTGTTTTTGTGTGGATACCTGTGGGATCAGGAGGGAAGGTGATAGCTTTGGGGTGGTGATAACCTGTGCGGCCCGTCATGACACGCCTACGGGCAGTCTAGTAAGAGTGTCATCGTCCTTACGGGGTACTTACAGTATTCTGCTGTCTACCTTGGTAAGTTGGGGTCGTAACAATAATAATCAACGTAATAATAATAATAATAATAGAAGAAAAAAAATAATAATAACAATAATGATTATAACAATAATAATTAATAACAATAATAATAACAATAATAATAACAATAATAATAATAATAATAATGATAATAATGGATAATAATTTCCATGTTATTTTCGTCCAACCAGTGTCACCACTTCATCGGAAATTCCCGCAAATCAGTGAAAGCAAGATGGTCACGCAGGAGGTGTGTTGGGAATTATATACATTGCGATACCTGCATTAAGAATTACGATAACTTGGTCTTATCATGCCAAGATGTAGAGTAAACTTAATGTAATCAAGTAAGAGAAGCAGCAAAACAATAAACATTAAACCCCCTTTATAATAATTAAAAGAAGAAATATGTAACTGCACATGCCAAGGCAAGCATATTTTGACAGCCCTCAGCAGTCCTCACCACCACACAGCCTCTAGTATTGGATATGAGTGTTGACATTTGGTGGGAGGAGTAACACACTTGTTATGACATGTTGAAATGGTTAACAAGCTGAAAAAAAGTACCACTGGTCTAGGATAAATACAGCTTTGGTAGTGTGGTGTCATTTTAGTTCCACTTTATATCACATTTCATAGGTCTGTCTCATAGAGGTAAGAAAGAAGTGGTCTACAGAAGGAATGGTCGCGGTGGTGCATGGTAATATACAGTGCATTAGGCAAACACACACACACACACACACACACACACACACACACACACACACACACACACACACACACACACACACACACACACACACACACACACACACACACACACACACACACACACACTCTCTCTCTCTCTCTCTCTCTCTCTCTCTCTCTCTCTCTCTCTCTCTCTCTCAGTGATAAGTCTATAAGCACACAATACACTTTTCCATAAGCAATGCCAAACGGGGCAGCCCAAAAGTCACACACACACACACACACACACACACACACACACACACACACGTCATAGCAGCCTGCGGAAACTGGGGACATCTGCCACCACGCTCGATGATGCCTAAGTATTATAAAGATGGGAAGACACACACACACACACACACACACACACACACAGAGAGAGAGAGAGAGAGAGAGAGAGAGAGAGAGAAGCCAAAGTAGCTTGCGAAAAGTGGGGACATCTGTCACCACACTCGATGATGCATAAGTATAAAGATAGGTGTACACACACAAACACTACCACACACACACGCTCTACCCCCTCCCCCCCCAAACACACACACAATCTCACGCGACATACTTGGTAGTTTAAGGTTTAAACACCAGTTATACAGCTTCTGATCAGCGCCACCCACCCACCAACACACACACACACACACACACACACACAGGACAGTTGAATTTGTGACAGTGTTGTCTTAACATCACAGTACAACACACACCATCACCACACCACCACCACACACACATACCCCACACCACCACACCGTCCCATACCACCACACACCATGGTTTCATCGACACCCCGAAAACCTGACACTGCCCGACACGACCACGGCCACCGCCACCGCCACCGGCCCCTCCCCCGCCCACCCCCGCCACAGGAACAATTCCACGGTACACAATAAGGGTGATCTCTCAGTTTTTCCTTGTGTTTGTAGGTGTTTTTATGACTCTAGATGAAGGAGGAGCTAGAGAGGAAGGAGGTGGAGGGGAGAGGTAGAGAGTAGGGGTGAGGGAAGAGGAGGAGGAGGTAGCCAGCATGTGTGTAAAAAAAGCATCTCGGCCTTGGGGTACATTTTTTTCTGCTTTATTAGTAGAGTTGGCATTGTTTTGATATTTGATATGTTATTAACAAAGTATAACAAGTTTAAAGCCATAATACAATCGAGTCTAGCTGTGTTTTTATATTTCATAGAAATAACAGACTAATCTTTGTAAAAATATATACTTTTTTTTATTAGTGCGCCTAGGATTGTTTTGGTGTTTGATATAAGACTTAAAACACATAAAAATCACGACCCAAGTATTAATATCCAGGAATATCTAGTTTAACTATTCATATTTTCAAATGCAAAGTTTTTATAACGCCAAAATAAAAATATAAAAATTGTTATACGGCAAGGAGTTTGTGTTTTGTTTATATGTTTGGAAAGTCAAAATTTTTAGTCTTCGGAATACGTAACAAAATGTAGTCTGGCTGTGTTTTTTCATCTCGATATTTTAGTGTTTTGAGGCGCCGTTGCTGAAACATACGGACTTTGATGGACTTTGCTCTTGTTGATCCTGGACCCGGTACGGTTTTATATATTGGGTGTTTGTTAAAGTATTTGCCGCGTCAGAAAATTTAGTGCATTCCAGTCTGGGCGCCTTCTTTCTTTTATCGATTTTCAAAATGAATTATTTACGTAAATATTAGGCCACAGCGGCACATCACCAGTGCCTTCCCCCAGGTCGGTCCATCATTGTTCACCTACACTCACCCCTGTGTTTCCAGACTCACAGAGTGTAGCAAAGCCAGAATTAACCACGAATATAGATAAATAACCCACAAAGTGCCTTAAATGAGGCAATAGTGATGTCGTGGTTTATATGCCCACTATCACGTCATCGAAGCCAAACACAGACGGTGCCTCCGCCCTCCCAGTGTCTCTCCCCTTAATATTTCACTCAATTTCCACGGTTTTCAGGGCACTTCCAGGTTTCCCCACAGTGAAATGAGTAAAGCGTAGTGAGAACAGGAAGGAATGAGGAATGGAAGTGTGTGAGGGAGTATAGTAGTAGTAGCAGTTGTTGCACTTGTTAGTGTAGCAGCATAATTATTGTCATAATCAGGAATATAAATTATTGTGTGTGTGTGTGTGTGTGTGTGTGTGTGTGCCTTGTTTGGGCTGCTCTGTGTGGAATTGCCGACATGGAAAAGTGTATAACAAGTGCATAGGCTTATCACTGGAAAAGAGAGAGAGAGAGAGAGAGTGTGTGTGTGAGCGTGTGCGTGTGGATGGATAGGTGAGTGGGTGGGTTGCATGCGTGCGTTTGTGCGTGCGGGGATGGGTGGGTGGGTGGTGGGTTGCACGTGTGTGTGTGTGTGTGTGTGTGTGTGTGTGTGTGTGTGTGTGTGTGTGTGTGTGTGTAAATGTACTGCAATGTAATATGAACTATTGTTTTGTTAAAGAAATTAATTGTAATTTTATTTGTTTCTTTTTCCTAATATTACATCCTGAGAGACGAAGCAAGTTACTCACGCCCCTCGTTCTTCAGGCCCTGGTCACTCTGGCCTCCCCAGCATTGAACACTAGTCACTCCGGCCTTCCCGTGTGCACTCCAGTGTATGTCTGTGACTCCAAGAGTGTGTTTGAACAATTCAAGTGCTTTATAAAGCGGACGATAAGATTCTGGTAACAGACAACATTACTCTTTACAGTGTGACTCATTATTAGGTTACAATGTAGTACTTGATCGCAGGCAACGTTCCTCACCTATAACACAACACCGTCCGCGGCAGCCGCCCCGGCCGCCTCAGTATTTTAGAGATTTCTTTTTTTGTTTGTTTCCGATCTCTTTTGCAATGTTTGTTACTCTATTTAATGTTCCCCTTCCCACCCCCAAAAAAAAAAATTTCCCACAGCTCCCCCAAGATTGTTGGTGATGGGAGGCGCCATAAGGTGAAAACAATCATAACTTGAAAACTATCCATTTGTGACAGAAGCGATGCAGAACTTCACTCAATCCACTACGTCTTACCAGAGAGAGAGAGAGAGAGAGAGAGAGAGAGAGAGAGAGAGATACGGTAAGCCACATGAGAAAATCGTTGTTTGGGCGAAGGAATAAAGTGACCGAATCATGTTCTCGGCACCAATCGTATATAACATGGGCTTGACTGCTTGGTAATGTCAGGATGACCACAAATAGGTCAGTGTACCTTTAAGGGTACAGGGGATTCTTTTAATGCAAGTAGCTTTTCGTTCTCTGATAACTATCTACATACAATTTGTTAATATTAAGTACTAATGCCCTAGGTTATATCATTTATTATTATTGCTTTGATTATTATTGTGTTTATTATTTTGTGTTTGGTTGCTAGAAGCAGAGCGCTTTACTATTATGTTTACATGTATGTCGGAGAACTTTCTTCTAGAAAAAGCACACTAGCCGGGTAGGAAGCCAAGCGATCGGGTGTTACTTTGGTGAGATATATTTTTGAGGTTAATTAAGTGTAATTAAGGTTTCTAACTGTGTGGATGAACTGGAGGTAATGTACTATGATGTTGTAATGTACTGTGTGGCTCTGTGAGCTGGTGGAATTGTGTCATTTGGTGATATATGAGTGAGGAAGTGATCGCTTGGTGGGCTAGTAGGTGAGGAGATGTGATTCTATGTTTTGGAGGTATTGTATGATGATGGTGGGACTGTGATTTACTATTTTTGTACATTCTTAATATACGCTAAGGCAAAGCTTACTGTTTTTGTGTGGATACCTGTGGGATCAGGAGGGAAGGTGATAGCTTTGGGGTGGTGATAACCTGTGCGGCCCGTCATGACACGCCTACGGGCAGTCTAGTAAGAGTGTCATCGTCCTTACGGGGTACTTACAGTATTCTGCTGTCTACCTTGGTAAGTTGGGGTCGTAACAATAATAATCAGTGTAATAATAATACTAATAATAATAATGATAAAAATAAAAGAAAAAAATAATAATAACAATAATGATTATAATAATAATTAATAATAAAAACAATAAAAATAATAATAATGATTAAACCCTTTTTATAATAATTAAAAGAAGAAATACCTAACAGCACGTGCAAAAGCAAGCATATTTTGACAGCCCTCAGCAGTCCTCACCACCACACAGCCTCTAGTATTGGATATGAGTGTTGACATTTGGTGGGAGGAGTAACACACTTGTTATGACATGTTGAAATGGTTAACAAGCTGAAAAAAAGTACCACTGGTCTAGGATAAATACAGCTTTGGTAGTGTGGTGTCATTTTAGTTCCACTTTATATCACATTTCATAGGTCTGTCTCATAGAGGTAAGAAAGAAGTGGTCTACAGAAGGAATGGTCGCGGTGGTGCGTGGTAATATACAGTGCATTAGGCAAACACACACACACACACACACACACACACACACACACACACACACACACACACACACACACACACACACACACACACTCTCTCTCTCTCTCTCTCTCTCTCTCTCTCTCTCTCTCTCTCTCTCTCTCTCTCTCTCAGTGATAAGTCTATAAGCACTCACAAAACACTTTTCCATAAGCAATGCCAAACGGGGCAGCCCAAAAGTCACACACACATACACACACACACACACACACACACACACACACACACACACACACACACACACACACACACACACACACACGTCATAGCAGCCTGCGGAAACTGGGGACATCTGCCACCACACTCGATGATGCTTAAGTATTATAAAGATGGGAAGACACACACACACACACACACACACACAGAGAAGCCAAAGTAGCTTGCGAAAAGTGGGGACATCTGTCACCACACTCGATGATGCATAAGTATAAAGATAGGTGTACACACACAAACACTACCACACACACACGCTCTACACGCCCCCCCAAACACACACAATCTCACGCGACATACTTGGTAGTTTAAGGTTTAAACACCAGTTATACAGCTTCTGATAAGCGCCACCCACCCACCAATACACACACACACACACACACACACACAGGACAGTTGAATTTGTGACAGTGTTGTCTTAACATCACAGCACAGCACACACCATCACCACACCACCACCACACACACATACCCCACACCACCACACCGTCCCACACCACCTTACACCATGGTTTCATCGACACCCCGACAACCCGACACTTCCCGACACGACCACGGCCACCGCCACCGCCACCGGCCCCTCCCCCGCCCACCCCCGCCACTGGAACAATTCCACGGTACACAATAAGGGTGATCTCTCAGTTTTTTCCTTGTGTTTGTAGGTGTTTTTATGACTCTAGATGAAGGAGGAGCTAGAGAGGAAGGAGGTGGAGGGGAGAGGTAGAGAGTAGGGGTGAGGGAAGAGGAGGAGAAGGTAGCCAGCATGTGTGTAAAAAAAGCATCTCGGCCTTTGGGTACATTTTTTTCTGCTTTATTAGTAGAGTTGGCATTGTTTTGATATTTGATATGTTATTACCAAAGTATAACAAGTTTAAAGCCATAATACAATCGAGTCTAGCTGTGTTTTTATATTTCATAGAAATAACAGACTAATCTTTGTAAAAATATATACTTTTTTTTATTAGTGCGCCTAGGATTGTTTTGGTGTTTGATATAAGACTTAAAACACATAAAAATCATGACCCAAGTATTAATATGCAGGAATATCTAGTTTAACTATTCATATTTTCAAATGCAAAGTTCTTATAACGCCAAAACAAAAAATATAAAAATTGTTATACGGCGAGGAGTTTGTGTTTTGTTTATATGTTTGGAAAGTCAAAATTTTTAGTCTTCGGAATACGTAACAAAATGTAGTCTGGCTGTGTTTTTTCATCTCGATATTTTAGTGTTTTTGAGGCGCCGTTGCTGAAACATACGGACTTTGATGGACTTTGCTCTTGTTGATCCTGGACCCGGTACGGTTTTTATATATTGGGTGTTTGTTAAAGTATTTGCCGCGTCAGGAAATTTAGTGCATTCCAGTCTGTGCGCCTTCTTTCTTTTATCGATTTTCAAAATGAATTATTTACGTAAATATTAGGCCACAGCGGCACATCACCAGTGCCTTCCCTCAGGTCGGTCCATCATTGTTTACCTACACTCACCCCTGTGTCTCCAGACTCAGAGAGTGTAGCAAAGCCAGAATTAACCACGAATATAGATAAATAACCCACAAAGTGCCTTAAATGAGGCAATAGTGATGTCGTGGTTTATATGCCCACTATCATGTCATCGAAGCCAAACACAGACGGTGCCTCCGCCCTCCCAGTGTCTCTCCCCTTAATATTTCACTCAATTTCCACGGTTTTCAGGGCACTTCCAGGTTTCCCCACAGTGAAATGAGTAAAGCGTAGTGAGAACAGGAAGGAATGAGGAATGGAAGTGTGTGAGGGAGTATAGTAGTAGTAGCAGTTGTTGCACTTGTTAGTGTAGCAGCATAATTATTGTCATAATTAGGAATATAAATTATGTGTGTGTGTGTGTGTGTGTGTGTGTGTGTGTGTGTGTGTGTGTGTGTGTGTGTGTGGTGCCTTGTTTGGGCTGCTCTGTGTGGAATTGCCGACATGGAAAAGTGTATTACGAGTGCATAGGCTTATCACTGGAAGAGAGAGAGAGAGAGAGAGAGAGAGAGAGAGAGAGAGAGAGAGAGAGAGAGAGAGAGAGAGAGAGAGTGAGCGTGTGCGTGTGGATGGATAGGTGAGTGGGTGGGTTGCATGCGTGCGTTTGTGCGTGCGGGGATGGGTGGGTGGGTGGTGGGTTGCACGTGTGTGTGTGTGTGTGTGTGTGTGTGTGTGTGTGTGTGTGTGTGTGTGTGTAAATGTACTGCAATGTAATATGAACTATTGTTTTGTTAATTAAATGAATTGTAATTTTCTTTGTTTCTTTTTCCTAATATTACATCCTGAGAGACGAAGCAAGTTACTCACGCCCCTCGTTCTTCAGGCCCTGGTCACTCTGGCCTCCCCAGCATTGAACACTAGTCACTCCGGCCTTCCCGTGTGCACTCCAGTGTATGACCGTGACTCCAAGAGTGTGTTTGAACAATTCAAGTGCTTTATAAAGCGGACGATAAGATTCTGGTAACAGACAACATTACTCTTTACAGTGTGACTCATTATTAGGTTACAATGTAGTACTTGATCGCAGGCAACGTTCCTCACCTATAACACAACACCGTCCGCGGCAGCCGCCCTGGCCGCCTTCGTATTTTACAGATTTCTTTTTTCTTTGTTTTTGTTTCCGATGTCTTTTGCAATGTTTGTTACTCTATTTAATGTTCCCCTTCCCAACCCCCCCAAAAAAAAAAAAATTTCCCACAGCTCCCCCAAGATTGTTGGTGATGGGAGGCGCCATAAGGTGAAAACAATCATAACTTGAAAACTATCCATTTGTGACAGAAGCGATGCAGAACTTCACTCAATCCACTACGTCTCACCAGAGAGAGAGAGAGAGAGAGAGAGAGAGAGAGAGAGAGAGAGATACGGTAAGCCACATGAGAAAATCGTTGTTTTGGAGAAGGAATAAAGTGACCGAATCATGTTCTCGGCACCAATCGTATATAACATGGGCTTGACTGCTTGGTAATGTCAGGATGACCACAAATAGGTCAGTGTACCTTTAAGGGTACAGGGGATTCTTTTAATGCAAGTAGCTTTTCGTTCTCTGATAACTATCTACATACAATTTGTTAATATTAAGTACTAATGCCCTAGGTTATATCATTTATTATTATTGCTTTGATTATTATTGTGTTTATTATTTTGTGTTTGGTTGCTAGAAGCAGAGCGCTTTACTATTATGTTTACATGTATGTCGGAGAACTTTCTTCTAGAAAAGCACACTAGCCGGGTAGGAAGCCAAGCGATCGGGTGTTACTTTGGTGAGATATATTTTTGAGGTTAATTAAGTGTAATTAAGGTTTCTAACTGTGTGGATGAACTGGAGGTAATGTACTATGATGTTGTAATGTACTGTGTGGCTCTGTGAGCTGGTGGAATTGTGTCATTTGGTGATATATGAGTGAGGAAGTGATCGCTTGGTGGGCTAGTAGGTGAGGGAGATGTGATTCTATGTTTTGGAGGTATTGTATGATGATGGTGGGACTGTGATTTACTATTTTTGTACATTCTTAATATACGCTAAGGCAAAGCTTACTGTTTTTGTGTGGATACCTGTGGGATCAGGAGGGAAGGTGATAGCTTTGGGGTGGTGATATCCTGTGCCGCCCGTCATGACACGCCTACGGGCAGTCTAGTAATGCCGGTGTCACACTATGCGGCGGCGCCGCTGCGACGGAAACGCATGCGGCGCCGCACGTGGTGATATCACACACAAACCAATGAGAGGTGTCACACTACTGCGGCACTGCCGTTTCCACGGCACTGTGCTGCAGCATGCTGCGGCAGCGTCGCACCGCCGCACCGCCGCATCCGACCGAGTGTCGTGGGAAAACACACACAGTTCTATGTACGTGGTCACAGTAGACGGCAGCGCAGCATCCGGCGCTCTATTGTTACAAGATGTTTGACACTGATTTATTTATTCAGTGTATTCACGCAAGGCCAACTCAAACTCTTGTCAGACATGGCACCATAGATACCCGACTCATGTCTTCACAGGGCCTTCAAGTATTTGGCGTAGTGTCTTCTCATTCTCCTTACTAAACATCTACTTACTTTGATTATGGAGATTTTTTTTTTTTATTCAAGGAACATTTTATTTGTACATTTGATTATTTCTTGCATTTGGAAATGAATAATATAATATATTGTAGTTACCGTATTACATCCCCATGTTTTTCGGTCTGAATAAATAGAATGTTTTTTTTCTTTCTTTTTTTTACTTATCTTAGTGTAATTGTTAGTCTTTCTTCTGGAGATAATGATCTTCGAAACTTTGTATTTTGCTTGGAGATATGAGGCCTCAACACTTCCAGAGTTTTGCCAAACAATTAATAACATTAATCCTTCGATAATTACCCGGCATCCTTCTGTCACCTCTCTTAAATATAGTAAACATACGAGCCTGGCACCAGGATGCAGGATAACACCCAGAGGAGAAAACTGCATTAAATAACGCTGAAATGGTGACGACCCATTGGGCGGTAATAACCTTAACACATCAGAACTCAGACCATCCGGTCCGCAAGACTTATTAGGTTTCATGTTGTTAATTTGAGTTTTCACTTTCTTAACTTCAATAGGGTTATCTAAAACTGGTATCGTCACATTAGTTCTGAACTCATTAGGATTTAAAGCTTCATTATCTTGTGGATTATACACATCCTCAAAGAATGCTTTAAATTCTTCATCAGAAGGTGCACTATTATCGCCTGTACTTTCCCTATATTCACCTCGCCAATCGATTGCCTCCCATATTCTCTTATCATCATTGTCACTCATCAACCTTTCCCATCTGTTTAACTCTGGGTCAACCATCCCCACGTCGATTAACATGAATGAGATTATATAGATGTTACATGAGAGAGGGGGAAAAAAAGCCGCTCTAAAAACTATCTACTAGAGACGAAAAGAGAGAGAGATAGAGGAGCCTTTGTCCCTCGTAACATTGCGTTTAATCTTTCATCCGGAAGCTCCCTTTGGTCAACACGGGGTCGAGTGATAACAAGTTCCCGGAAAGCTGCTGCAAACAAGCTGATCCCGGCGTGTCCACTGGGGCTATGAAGCTTGTGGAGGCCTGGTAATTGACATACTGGGAAACCACAGAGGGGGGTGGACAGAGTCAGATCTCAAGAGAGAGAGAGAGAGAGAGAGAGAGAGAGAGAGAGAGAGAGAGAGAGAGAGAGAGAGAGAGACAGGGATAGGTGTGGTGGAAAAAAAAAACTATATGAGTTTCTTTGGTGGATTTCAGGAGGATGCTTGCCAGACAGATAAACAGACAAACAAACATACATACATACATACATACATACATACATACATACATACATACAGAGACAGACAGACAGACAGACAGACAGATACATAGACAAATAGATACGTTGACTGAGACATTCATTGTGGACAAACAAACAAATAAACATATAAAGACATACAGACAAATAAAGAGATAGAAAGACAAATAGATAGATAGAGAGATAGATAGATAGATAGATAGATAAACACATAGATAAATAGATACATAGATAGATAGATATACAGATAGACAAACAGAAAGACAGGCAGATAAACAAACTGAAAATTTTAACATGGATAATAGAAACAATATGAGACAAAAATTTGTATTCGTAAACCACAGACGAAATTAAATACTGCAATTGACTATACTAAGAGAAGAAGTGTATTAAGAAATCTTGCTAGTTACCTTCGTCCTATGTGGAAAATCCCTCCCAAAGAACCTTTAGTGGCGAGAAGAACGAATGGAACGTGTGTGTGTGTGTGTGTGTGTGTGTGTGTGTGTGTGTGTGTGTGTGTGTGTGGGAGGAGGGAGAGCGAAGAGGGTAGAAATACAGTACGGAAGGGAGCTTGAGAGAGAGAGAGAGAGAGAGAGAGAGAGAGAGAGAGAGAGAGAGAGAGAGAGAGAGAGAGAGAGAGAGAGAGAGAGAGAGAGAGAGAGAGAGAGAGAGAGAGACCCACATGTAGGATCGATCAACGGAGGGCACTGGAAAGAAAAATACAGCCAAACAATAGAAAAACTTGACCAGCAAATAGACAAACAAAACTATAAAAACTACCGCATGAATGAGAGAGAGAGAGAGAGAGAGAGAGAGAGAGAGAGAGAGAGAGAGAGAGAGAGAGAATAAAATAAAACTCACACACAAATTAAACACAATATCTCTCTTGCGAAAGAAGAAAAATAATTAAAACACATCATTAAAAAAACACAGGACGAAAGGTAACTAGACAAAGACATAAAGAGGAGGAAGGAGAGGAGGAACAACAGGAAGAAGAACACCCACAGAACACCACAGCAGCACCACAATATTACCTCCTTTCGTGCTTTCTTCCTAAGTGTGGGTGGCGCAGGTGTTTGGATGGAGTCTTACAAAATATACACGTAGTTGCTTAACCCTTTTCTCTTTCTTTAGTCAGGAGGGTTTTCTTTAAAATGGGAAAGGAAGGAAGTGGGATGTGTGGAAAGAGCAAGGCTGGAGGGGAATGTATAGAGGGAAGGGAGAAGGAAAGATAAGAGGAGGGAGTGTGAAAGAGTGAGGAGAGAAAGGGAGGAATGTTTTGGAGGTGGATGCATGTGGCTTATCTCGTCTGTTTTGTGTGTGTGTGTGTGTGTGTGTGTGTGTGTGTGTGTGTACTAAACTAAACTGCATGACAGCTTTCCAGAACCATATGAAAATGCACGCAGATAAAGCCAGAGAGATAAAAGACACACAAACACACACAAACACCCAAAACCAACAAACCACACAGAGACTAACACCCCACCAACAAAAACATTTACCAGACAGAACAACAACGATAAGTCACACCTAACAAGGCCATAAGATACGACACGAGGGGATACTACAATAACAACCCAAGGGGGAGGCTTATGAGCAACACTAAAGAGGCGATGAAGAGATGACAGGGCAACGTGTAGTGATGAGGCTTAGGATCAGGAACCAGGGGGATACAAGACCAGACAACGCAAGCGACGTTAAATAAATGGGGTGTAAGGTGTTGATCTCGCCCCTTGTGAGAGACAGAGATAGAGAGTCAACGATGGATAGCGCGAGAGGGGGACAAGAGAGAGACAGGAGGGGCGGGTCAGAGGACGGGCAGAGCAGGGTGCAAGAGGAGGGGGTAAGAATGTAATAAGTTGTGGTGGGAGGTTAGGTGACAAGAAATAAGGAGGTTCGTAGTGGCTGGAATACGAGGGCTGAGGAAATGAAAGTGCTTCTGAAAGACTAATAGAGGTGGGAGAAGGAGGCGATGAGAATGGAGAAAATTGTTATAAAAAGCTAAGAAAAAGGAGGAAAAACTGAGCTAGATTCAAAAATTAAAAGAGCAGGAAACAGAGTAACTAAAAGAAAAGGGTAAATAAGAGTGCATGAGAGAAAAATATAACGATTTAAATCATTTAGCGTGCAAACATAGGGTGCGGTGTGGCGAGGGAAGCCTGTGTGTGTGTGTGTGTGTGTGTGTGTGTGTGTAAACTGATATCACACTAGAGCACCATAACTATCACAATATCACCACCACGCGGACGAAGATGAGAACATGAAGAGGAGGAGGAAGAAAAAAACTTAAATAAAGACACAAGAACAAGAAGGAAAACGAGGAAAAAAATATATAAGAGAAAAAACCATTAGAAGTGCCAGGAGAAGGAGGAAGACAAACAAAAGAGCAAGGACAAGAGGGAAAATAAAGACATGGACAAGAAGAAGAAAAACAAAGACAAGAAGAATGATAAGAAGGAAAATAAAGGAGAATGCGAGGCCATAAAAGAAAAAAGAAGAGGATAAGAACGAAAACAAGGAAGAAGATGACAATGACAAAGGATGAAGATGAGAAGAAATAGTTGAGGGTATCGTAACAACCAGAAGAGAGGAAATGACAGCGTTGTAATGACATGATATTGCTAAGACGCGTTTCCTTTCCTCTCCATATCCTCACATACCATAAAAACTCGTCCCATAATCCTAATCTTTTCCCCGTTGTATTCTTATCCTTAATCCTACGACCTCTCTCTCTCTCTCTCTCTCTCTCTCTCTCTCTCTCTCTCTCTCTCGTTCGTACTTGCAGTTTTGTGAGAGCGAGCTTCTTGTTGTATCTGTAAGTCCAAGGTATGTTTTCTGTATCCTTTCTAACTGACTTCCTTAAAACTTGGGCTATTTCACAAGGGGTACTGAAGGGCCAAGAGGGTGTTAGGTAGAAATCATTGGTTGTCTAAAGGATCCGTCTACAAATTCTCTCTCTCTCTCTCTCTCTCTCTCTCTCTCTCTCTCTCTCTCTCTCTCTCTCTTTTACTCTTATTCTTTGTCATTCTCTTTTTCTTTTCTTATTTCATCTTTCACTTTCCTCGTCTTCTTGTTCCTCATTTTCTGTTTTCATTTTTTTCTTATCAATCACGAACCTTTTTATCATCAGTTTCTATATCTTAAAAAAACAGGAGACTCTACATAAACCTCCCAGTATAAGAGAACATTTCAAGCTTCATTTCACCACCTAGCGCCCAGTCAGTACAGCACGATACACTACCACCATCACCACCTGGCTGCCGCAGTAATACATCATCACAACATCTCATTTCACGCAGCAGCAGAAACGCTCACTAAATCACTCACCTTCTCCCATTGCGCAGCCTCGTGACGTAAGACTTAAGCGCACATATTCCACGTCCCGCTAATGAGAAAACTGGTGGATTTGCATATTTAATCTGTTATTCCCTCCCGTGCTGGTAAACTTCAGTGCAGACCGTCCGTTGCCTTTCTTTCTTCAGTGCAAGCGCTTACAACGTGTGGTTAATGAAGACACGGTGAGTATTAGAGGTTATCGTTGCTGTTTGTCACCTTCTTTCATTACTGGTAGGAAGAGGAGTCAGCGCGTATTTGTTCACACACCCATGTTGAGATTTTAGCCTCTTGGTATTCGTGTGTGTAAATGAATGAGAACTAGGAGAGAGTGTGAGTGAATGAAGATAGCTGTATGAGTTATGAGTGAACTAGCAGAGAATGTGAGTGAATATGTATTGACAAGCAAGAAGTGAAAGATTATTAATTAACCAGCTATGAAAATTAACAAAAAAGTGACAATAAGTATGAACTAAGAATGAATATGAATGAGACGAACATAAATTGCCAATGAAAATGAGGAAAGAATAGAACCAGAGAAAAAACATATCACAAACCAGCACCGGAATGAGAGAGACAAAAAAACAACAACTAAGATTACAACCATTGCAAGCACTATGAGAGAGAGAGAGAGAGAGAGAGAGAGAGAGAGAGAGAGAGAGAAAGAGAGAGAGAGAGACACGCACTTATTACACTTTTGCGGGAATGTTATCATATTCAACTAACGAGGACGCTAACCACCCGCCCCGGCCCGCCAAGGTGCATGCAAATCAGCGCGTCCAGCGACTATGTGTATGAAATTAAAGGAAGATAATTTAATGTCTGGTCGCAATCAGGGCTAGGCGGAATTTTAAAGTTTTTACCGGAAGCAGCTCGCCACCGGAACCTAAACTTCCTACGCTGTGCTGTAATATATTCACTTGTTATGCCAGTGTTGTCTTCCCGTGTCCCATCCCATCTCATCTCCCTCTCCCTCTCCCTCTCTCTCTTGTACGTCATTTAGCCGAGTCTTCATTATCGTAAAGTTTCCCTCTCTGTATAGCTGGAGGGACATACAGGTGGGAGTACCTATTCCTACAGGTAAGAACTAGAAACTTTGCCAGGTAAGAACTAATGATTTTTTTTTTTTTTCTTTTTTACCTTTTTATGCAAGGGAGTTTGTCAACGGTACAAAAAAAGGGAGGAAAGAGGAGGGTATATATTTTGGCGTTCGTGAGTAAAGTTAACAAGTGGAGATATTAGATTTTATGAAGACAAACAAATTAGAAAAGAAGAAAAGAAAATAGTATGAGGAAGGGAAGAAAGAAAAGGACAATTATTTTGATTATCTTGAGAAAAAGCTAAACAAAGAAGAGAGGAAAAATAAGATAACAAGAAAAATGTAGGAAAAACAAAGAAAATATCATAAAGCTAAAGTTAAGAATAAAGACTATTTCATTTCCCGACAAGCTGTTTTAATTTAATGACATCACGTTTACTTTCCCACCTTACGATAAAGTTTAAGTCATATTCATTATTCATTACTACAGAAAACTAGACATTCACACACATAAATGCAAAAATTCACTTTCATACCTGCACTTCGCTTGTGTCTCTGTAGATTCAGAATTCCTTTTTACTAATATTTCTTTTTTAACTGACAGCAAAAGGAAAAAGAAGATGCGAAAAAAAAAATTCAGATTGCAGCCCAAACTTCCGAACTCGCTCACTGCCTGGTCAAACTCTTTCATCTGTGTCTCTCTACTTCTATTTATCCTTCTTGCTGGAAGTTTGCCCACATTCAACCTGTCCCTAAAAAAGGTGACCACTCCAATCCTTCTAACTACCGCCCTATAGCTTTGATTTCCTGCCTTTCTAAAGCCTTTGAGTCTATCCTTAATAGGAAGATAATGAGGCATCTATCAGCTCACAACCTTCTCTCTGATTGCCAGTATGGTTTCCGTAAAGGCAGATCTACTGGTGATCTTCTTACTTTCCTAACTGAATCTTGGTCATCCTCTTTAGGGACTTCGGTGAAACCTTTGCTGTCGGCCTTGACATATCGAAAGCCTTCGATAGAGTCTGGCACAAATCTTTAATTTCTAAACTACCCTCCTACGGATTCTATCCTTCTCTCTGTACCTTCATCTCCAGTTTCCTTTCCGATCGTTCTATTGCTGCTGTAGTAGACGGTCACTGTTCTTCCCTAAAACTATCAACAGTGGTGTTCCACAGGGTTCTGTCCTATCACCCACTCTCTTTCTATTATTCATCAATGATCTCCTAAATCTGACTCAATGCCCTATCCACTCCTATGCTGATGATACCACCCTGCATTATTCAACAGCGTTCAACAGACGCCCAACCCAACAACAATTAAATGACTCAAGGCGAGATGCTATAGGACGCCTAACTTCTGATCTTTCACTTGTTTCTGATTGGGGCAGAGAAAACCTGGTTTTGTTCAATGCCTCAAAACTCAATTTCTACAACTATCTACTCGACATAACCTTCCAGACAACTATCCTCTCTTCTTCAATAACACTCAACTTCCCTCTCCTCTACATTAAACACACTCGGTCTATCCTTCACTAAAAATCTAAACTGGAAATTTCACATCTCTACTCTTGCTAAATCAGCTTCCAAGAAGTTAGGTGTCCTATGGCGTCTTCGTCCATTTTCTCTCCCTCCCAGCTGCTTGCTCTGTACAAGGGCCTTATCCGCCCGTGTATGGAGTATGGCTCTCATGTCTGGGGGATCCACACACAGCTTTACTAAACAAGGTGGAATCTAAAGCTTTTCGTCTTATCAACTCTTCTCCTCTAACTGACTGTCTTGATTCTTTAAGTCACCGCCGCAATGTTGCATCTTTATCTGTCTTCTACCGCTGTTTTCATGCTGTCTGCTCTTCTGAACTTGCTAACTGCATGCCTTCCCCCTCCTGCGGCCTCGCTGCACAAGACTCTCTACTTCTTCTCATCCCTATTCTGTCCATCTTCCTAATGCAAGAGTTAACCAGTATCTTCACTCCTTCATTCCCTACACTGGTAAACTCTGGAACTCTCTACCTGTGTCTGTATTTCCACCTGCCTATGACTTAAACTCTTTCAAAGAGGAGTGTCAAGACACCTCTTACGTTAACTGGACCCTCCTTTTAGATTTTTGTTTTCTCTTTATACTATTCCTCTTAACAGGGCCTGGCAACCAGCGGGATTTTTTTTTTCCAACTTTGTTTTCCTTGGCCAGTGCCCTTGTAATGTAAAAAAAAAAAAAAAAAAAAAAAATGTTTCAACGTAAAGTGGTGCGCTGGAGGCAAGTTCTGACGAGGGAAAGATAGATGTGTGTGTGTGTGTGTGTGTGTGTGTGTGTGTGTGTGTGTGTGTGTGTGTGTGTGTGTGGCGCGAATTCCCTGCAATAGGCTGTTTTTTCCTCTCTTTTCTTTCTTTTTTGTGATCATGCCGTCAGTTAATCCCTCCCTGAGCTGCCTGGCCGGGTCACGCCTCCACCTCGGTCCTCTGAGAACGAAGTTTACTCGTTACAGGATAAGAGGAGGGGCTCAGTATGGAGGCCAATGCCAGCCTCAAGACAGGCCGTGCTGTCCCGGGGCGAGCATTGAGCCGCCTCTGGGATGGGCTAAGATTGAATCACGACACAGAAGTACACAGGATTTGGCATACTAGTCCCGGAATCCGGTACACGATGAACTTTCCCGAACATTAGGAATAAAGTTTTCATGTGTTTTCACGAGTAAAGGTTTGGAATGTGAAGATGATTGGTTATCACTAGGCACACTATGAGGCAGAGCAGAGGATAGGAGATACTATGTGAAATACAATGAAGTGGATAGAGAGACAGAATAAAGGAATAGAAAGACAGATAGGATTAATAAAGTTTTCCCATGTGTTCTTAGCAGTAAAAATAGTAGAATAAGAACAAAATTAACACAAGACACACTAATGCTGAGACAGAATAGATGACCGGAGGTATACACTAGGTGACTAGATATAATGAAAGAGAGAGATTGAAATACAGAGAGGTATGACAGGATTAGCAATAGTTTTCTTCAGATTTTCATATGCGCATATGAGCTGGAATATGAACAAGGCTAACGAATGAATAAATACTCTGAATCTGAGATGAAATACATGAAACAAAACAAAAGAAACAGGAAGAAAAGCCATCGTGAGAAGAGTGGCAAGGTTTATTCTATGAAATTTCAGGAGTAAACGTTATGTAATATGAATAAGACCAATTCTAAATACTCTAAATATGACGTAGAACAAGGAGCACATGAAACAAAACAAGAGGAATAGACAGAAAAGGCAACATGAGAGGAGTAACAAGGTTATTTTCGTGTAATGATAAAAGTAAATGTGCTGGAATATGAAAAACACTGATATCAAATACTCCGATTCTGAAGCAAAACAGAAAACAAAACGTATGTACTGTACATGAAGCAAAACAAAGGGGAAAGAAGGGAAGGGCGGTAGAGTCAAGAGCACTATCTCTGGCTTGGGTCTCTGGTTGAAGGGGGGTAGTCCTGGAGGAAGGGGTAGTCCTGGGGGAGGGGGATGGTCCTGGTTTTCATACTAAGGGAGCTAATTAAATATGACAGTCAAACTTCCACGAAATCAAAACATGTTATACGTCCCGAGACAGCCCCCACGCTGCTGGTCCCGCGAAGCCCCGCTCTCTGCTATCACCAAATGTTTGACTTCATGGGAACACAGCTCAAAACAACGGGCGGCTCGGAAAAACTCGCCGCGGGAAACAGGGACAACACTCACCGCTACTTTCGTTCATAATTCCCGGGAAAAATACGCAAGAAACATCCTAAATTTGAATGTAAATCAGGACGTGGCTGAGATAAGGGTGATAATGTAATGATATTGTACCGTGCTTTAGGGTGACACACACACACGCGCACATACACACACGCTAAAAACACTCTAGCAAATGACCGCACACACACACCAAAACGTCCTCGAGGGAAGAGTGAGGGCATGGCGAGGCATGAAAGGTAGAATGCAACCTAATTGTCTTGTCATCCATCAGGCCCACCACGCCGCCACACACCTGAGTCCACCACCACCACCACCACCACCACCACGGTACGACTCGCATGTGTGTCAGTAAAGAATAATGGTTCCCGGACAGCTATGAATGCAAAAGCCTCTCCACACGTGACCAGGGACTGTATCGCCACGCCAGCTGGGATGATGTGCAGAGGGTGTGTGGCTGTGTGTGGCTGTATGTGCCGCTGCCTCGGGTATGATGGGAGGGGTGGTTTATGGGAAGTTCACGCCACTGTCTGTCCATGCCTCGCTGTGATGTGTCAGTGTCTCGACCAATGGACAAAATGTACACTGGTTGATAAGAGTAGTTCATGGTGTGTGTGTGTGTGTGTGTGTGTGTGTGTGTGTGTGTGTGCAAGCCATCCAGACAAAGTTAACTCACCGGATCTTACTAGTCAATAAAAAAAAAGCCACTTCACTAATGGACAACACATTAATATTGACTACAGAAGATCCCTGTCACCTTCCTAAATTCATCACATTTTCTTTCCTTCCACAAATGAATTTCACTCTTAAATTTCCCTCGTCCCCGTCAGAGTAAAGAAAAACACTGTCCACTTTTTCCCTCCTTTACTTTCCGCGAGGCCTTGAAGTATTAAGGCAAGTTGCGCACTATTGAAACAAAGAACGCAATAATCTTGTAAATGCCAGATAATTGATGTGTCCGGAGACCACTAAGGCATTTGTACCCAGTTCACGTTTCCATCAGGGACTCGTGGTGAATGAAGCTGAGCGGGGAGAGTCTTGAGGTTCACCCACCACACAAGAACCAGACCGTCTTTCCTGCATACCAACACAGCTAACACCGCCTCTCCTCCATTAAGCTCTAGGATCCCTGTAAACTAAGACCACTCACTGCCTGTCCATTAAGCTTCGAGACTACGCCCTTCTTTCAACTAGCACTCCTGATATCAATGTTTCTTCACACCCCTGTAAAGAAACACTCGACTCCAACACACTTGTACTCGTATACTTACACTACACTTTTCTTTCCTCCAGAACTCACCTTATTGATATTTTTCTTCCGTTCTCATTTCCTAAGACGACCAATGTAACAGCAAGTATTCTTTTTACCTCTTTATATCTCTATTCGTTAAAGGAACACTGGATTACCTAGTTTTATTAATACTTCTTATCAAAAAAGATCTGTAGTTTCTTGATTGGTGGTTACATGTCAAGTAGACAGGATAAAGGTAATACTCACGTTACGAGTCTCAAAGATAAGAATAGGGTAAGAACAAGGAGGAGGAGGAGGAGGAGGAGGAGGAGGAAGAGGAGGAGGAGGAGGAGGAGGAGGAGGAGGAGGAGGAGGAGGAGGAGGAGGAGGAGGAGGAGGAGGAGGAGGAGGAGGAGGAGGAGAGAGAGAGAGGATAAAAGAAATAAATACTCACGTTACGAGTCACTAACAATGATAAGAATGGGACAAGAACAAGAGTAAGGAGGAGGAGAAGGATGAAAGAGTTGAAAAGACAAAAAGAACTTCCCTTGAAGAAACACTAACAACTTGAGTGATGACATGAAGCTACAATGGAAAAGGACAAAAGACACCTTCCCTGTGGCTGTTGGATCAGGGCTTGGTGAGCAGGAAGGACAATCACCTGTGTATTTAACCCCAGGTGACTCCTCTCTCTTCCGCTGCCTTGAAAATAATAAAGGTTAAGACAAAAAATATCGTCTTTGGTGAAATACGAGAAGGAATTTATTGTTTGACTAAAATCAATAGTTAGGAGTTAATGATTCCTCCTCTCCTCTACTCTCAAACTTACCACCGAACCACGATAAACAAGTATACGCTTCTATTAATAAGATACAAGTTAGGACAAAAACATCGGGTTTAGTTAAATAAAGTAAGAGATTTAACGTTTACAACAAAATGTGCTGCCAAGACCTGTGTGTTTATCCTCAGGTGAGTCCTCCCCTCCTCCGCCAGCAAGACGGCCAGGTACACGCTTCAGTGCAATAAAAGTTAAGACACAAAACTATCGTGTTCAGTGAGATAAGCTAAGACATTTAACGTGTCACTAAAGTTTGCAGTGACTTTAAGCCTTGAAGCACTCTGCACGCTACATAGAAGAATATATACGAGCTTCTCTTATTGAGACACAAAAACATCGACTTCGGTGAAATATACATGGAAATTCAATGCTTCACTAAAATTTACAGTCAGGACAATCACCTGAGCATAAAACTTTTTCTCCTCCTCCACTACCATACCCAGGTGAACACGCACACGTTCCTCTTAGAACACGCACACTCTCCTCTTAATAAAATTTAAGTTAGATACTAAAACACCGCGTTCAGTGAAATAAACTAAGTAATTTAAGGTTTTGCTAAAATCTGCATTCAGAACAATCACTGTATTTAACCAAACATGACTTCTCTCCTTCTTCACTTCTCTTAAGATACAACCGAAGTCATAAAAACATGGCGTTAAATTAAATAATAATAAATGTTTTCATTAAAATTTACAGTCCATTTAGGCCTGAAGCTCTCTGAAGCTTGAAATCACACTTAAAGAACCCCACACCACTGTTTACTTAACCCTAAATGGACGAGACGATAGCCAATTTAGTGCCCGGAGCACCTAACGTGGATACCTCTAAGTGACTTTGCATGTCAGGAGGGGCGCACACGGTGGTCTGCCGCACGTGACGGAGACAAGGCGCCTGGGTAAAGTTAAGCTTTGGTGCGGACCTTCAGACTCACTGCCAGGTTTTTCACTCATGTAATCACGCAGCAACCTTTTCATGTATCATTGTATTCACTGGAGCCAAACACGCTGAATTATGGACACACACGCGAAGACTAATGTTTACAGACTTTTAGGTGTATGTCCAGGTACACTGACTGACTGCTTTGGTGACGCTTATGTGCTGTATGGTTTTGCGTGTTCCTCGTGTGGTGTGGGGAGGACACTGCTACCACCACCACCACCACCATAACGTAAAAATTCATATGCATGACCTCACATTGGAGTCTAAATCATAGATGTTTCTGCACAATTCAAACTTTAGGATTTCACGGTGCATGTTCTGTTATGAGTGACAGCTAGTGGCTCGCTGGTGTGGCCACGGGTTAACAGACGTACCCAAGACAGGTTAAGAGTTCAATAGTTTAACAGTTTATTGACAGAATGTACAATACGGTCCCCTTCAATTTCACGCCCATCACTCAGCATCGCCAGTGTGTGAGTCGCTTGCTATAAACTGCTATGCCTTCCTGATTCGACTTGCTTCCGAGATGCATTCCAGTCACTAGGAGTCAGCAGGAGTGTGGTGGAGGGATTGACGGGATTTGTTTCGGATACGAGTCGAAGCAGAAGACCACAGCAGAAGATCCACACACTGCCAACGCCAAGTAGTGAATACAGAAGTGAAGGAAACTGTTGATAAATACACACGCACAACTATCAAAATTTTGTTCTTTACTGATGAGTCTGGTCATCCAAGCCAGCAAAGACTAGGATGAATGTGTACACGTTTCATTGTCTTTCACTATCATCAGGCGGCTGTCGAGGTTGCAGTGCGCGGGTTCTTAAAGCGCACCTCACCTCAACATGTCATTAATTTACCACATCAAAGCACTAATATTCACTTCCCGAAACCTGATTTAATTACGCCCTATGCATCCTCAGGGAAATCATGACAGACGCCGCAAAAAGATCCTTGACTCTTTCACAACCAGTCTATTTTTTCTTCCTTTTTATTTCCTCCCACAATCACGCAATATTTTACGAGCTTTTTTTTTTTTTTTTTTTGTTCCATAGTCTCTTCATTATTTCAGAGGCAGAGAAAACACGAAATTAATCTTCTATTCTCTCTTTTCTTGGCGTTAATTATTCTGGCAAAGGAAAGCTGAAATAATAAGAAATAACAGCAACATGACGATGAAAAGCCTGGAGACAAAACCGAAGGCGAGGAAGGCAAGTCAGTCTGCTTTCATTATGTCCATTATTCTGTACACTGTTGGAAATATTAACAAAGGAAAACCCAGCATTAAAACAGAGATATAAAGGAAGACTTGTTTGGTGACGGAGAGCCTGGGAGCCGCCGTGGTGCAGTGGAAACATGCGTACTTTGGGGTCCGAGTGGTCTCCAAGCGCACGGGTTCGAATCCTGACCACGGTCCGAGTGAAGGCTGGGCTTCCTCACTCGGGGCAACGGTTTACTAGCGGGTGGGCTTTGAGATAGAAGGTACCCCAAAAAGTATCCCCTTTAGCCCAGAAATTCCCGTGAAAAGCCCACATGGTATATAAAAAAAAGGGGAAAAATGGAATCAGGTATTATTCTGCACACAACTAGGAATATTAACGAAAGAACACCTAGTAGTAAAAAGGTAAAGGCACAGCTAATATGGTTTTCCTGGACATGAAGACCGAAAGTAAGGTTAATACAGGTAAAGCTTAGATATGGTGGAAATGACTTGCTGATGGTGAAGATTTGCGTGCACGTTGAGCTACACCTTGCTTATGGGTATTATTTCCCTGTGATTTGCACCTGGTGAGCGCCTTCTCTCGTGCACCACGAGTCGTGACTGTTAGGCTCGTATTTTTAACAGATTTACCGTCGTGTTGATCTTAATGGTAGAATCTGACGCAGGATGTTGATGTATGTTACTTGCCATGATGATAGAAACCGTGTGTGTGTGTGTGTGTGTGTGTGTGTGTGTGTGTGTGTGTGTGCTCAATTAAAAACAGGTTATTGCAAGATAATAGACAGTTGTTGACAGTATATACAATGTTATTATTTCACGGAAAGGCTTGCTAAGAATAAAATCCTCATTAGCAGACTCAGACGTAAATAATACAGTGTGTGCGTGTGCGTGTGCGTGTGTGTGTGTGCCTGGCAGCCTCACACGCCTTATCAATATCCTTCCCGGCAGCCTCTAGGATTGTGACTAGAGGAAGCAAGCGGCGCGAGGTCAGTCAGCCCATCACATCCACACGACTACGTACATTTAAGTTGACAAATCCCACGATGCCCTGGAACCGCAACTAACAACATATAAATCGTGACGGAAGGAGAAACAAGCGCCGGACAAAACGCTCCCCCTTTGTATATACGCAGCTGACCCTTTGATGCAAACACTACGCACATATATCATCAATTTATGGCTTTAGTTGCATTGTGTCTTTCCCTCTTCACGCTTCCCACCTGTCATGACTATTGGAAGCGTGACTTTGTATTGTTCTCAGCATGATACTGACATTTTTGTTCGTGTTACCAGCGGCGGCAGATCCCCTCACACCGCTTACCTCTCTCCCCCGAGCCTCTCCCGTACTGCCAGCACACTCTATCCTCCCTGAAGTCTCGTTCCACCCGCTGCGTCGTTTCTCTGCCTCACGGAACACCTGCAACCTTCCAACCTTCCCCTTTCCTAACTTTTTTTTTTTCCTATCTCCCGCTACCAAACTGGATTGTGTCTATTTTAAAGCATCACTGTGCTTTACCAAACTTTTATGCTACTACCAGCGTCCTCCCTTTCTATTCTGCCCCTCCAAGCTCAACCTCTGTGCCTTTTCCTCCCTCACTTCAGCAGGTCCTGTGTGCCTCGGCTGTGTTGCAAGACTAAGGGTCAGGTTATCAAATAAGCCTCCTCATTTCCTCTTACAATCTGGGAGAAATAATCACCCGCAATAGTCTCTGAGAAAGTGCTACAATTTACTTCTCGACAAGACTCTTCAGGGAATAGATTGCTTAATAATAAGAGGCTTGGACTGCATTCCGGGTTGCCGTCTTGTCTCTTATACTGAACACGTTCTAGTGGAAGAGGGTTTTTAAGAGCGTTTTTTATTATTCTAGTATTAGCTTAATAAAAATTTCAGTTTTTGATAACACAAGGCTAAGGATTGTTTTCAATAACCGTGTCAGCGTACCATTTCTTACATGTAAAAGGCTTAAGCGAATTTCTCGGGTTTTCAATGGCGCTTTTATGCTTTTAAAGATAATTTAATAAGAATTCCACGAAATATTCAGAGAATGGAGAACTTAATAATAAAAGGCTTAGATTTGTATTTTCTAACAGTTCCAGCGTCCTATTTCTTACATCTAAAAGGCTTGAATAGAGGTTTCCGAGGATTTAAAGAATGTTTCCATGGTTCTATTAATAGCTTAATAAATTTCACATCATCTTCAGAGAATAGATTACTAATAATGTAAAGTTGTCTAATATTCTTTAAATGTTTCTCTATCCTATCTCTTTCATCTAACGAGGTTTGATAAAGGTTCGTGTGGTGTTTTAAAGGTATTGTCAATATTCTAGATTCTAACTATTGCACACAACTGATAGGCAAAAACAATCATATGAACACGAAGAATCTCTGTCGCTTTGGAAACTAAAAAAAAAAAAAAAATAGTAATGAGAAGAACAATAAAAAAAAAACTATGCATATAAGAATACAAACCTCAGCATCTTAGAGAATATAAATCGCTTCTTTCCTACTAAAAAAAAATAATAATAATAATAATAAAACAAATCTGCTGACTTGACTTTCATCTTCCCTGTATATACGAAAACTACCTTCCTCTCCCCTCCACAGAATGTGAAGGAAATGTGTTTCTTTGTTCGGGAAGTTCAATCTCGTAAAATTCTTTGCTGGACCAAACACTCGTCTGCCCTCCTGCTTCTACCGCCGCCCCTCCTTACACGTTACCTCAGAACGGATGGGTAAAGACTGGACCCTCAATATTCCACTGATGTCAGAGGGAAAAACTAGCTATTTTTAAAGCTAAGGGAACCGGAAAGAGGGAAGGAAATGAAAGGGAAGGAAGAACAAGGACGGAAGGAGTCAGAAAAAGAAAAAGACGAGAAGCAAAGGAGAAATAGAGGCAGCATCACGGAATCTTTTATCTCCAATGAAAGAGAGGAAACAGAGACCATGGAAAAAGCGTGATGAACAGGAAAAGAAGGGAGAAAGAGGAAAGATAGAGGCCTTTTCTGTATCTTGCACTATCTCTGTGTCAAATGAAATAAATGGAAGAGAAAACAAGGAAATAATATGAGACACAGAAGAAGGAATGAGAAGAAAAATGAAACGGAGAGAAGAGCAAGCGAGATTACACAAGCCTTGATACAGTCTATGCCTAAATTTTCATCTGCTTTTACCTCAATTGAAAAAAAAAAAAAAGAAACTGGAGGAGAAGGCAAGAAAATTGTTTAAGGAACAGCTGAAAGAACGAGCGAGAAAGAGAGAGAGAGAGAGAGAGAGAGAGAGAGAGAGAGAGAGAGAGAGAGAGAGAGAGAGAGAGAGAGAGAGAGAGAGAGAGAGAGAGAGAGAGAGAGAGAGAGAGAGAGAGAGAGAGATCTTAATACAATCTTCACCTGCATTCTTAACCATCTTTACCACAAATGAAAGAACTGCAAGAAATGGCAAGGAAGAAAAAAAAAACAGAACAAGAAGAAAGACAGGAAAGAAAACAGGAAAAAGAGGAAAAAGGAGAATTCTATAAGTCCACAACAAGACAGGAAAGACCCTCACGTAACCTTAGGACAGACAATAACAACAATAGATGAAACACAAAAATAAGAACCCCGGAACAAAGAACGTGAAGAAAACACGAGGAAAATAATACGAGTAGAAGAGAAGCCCATAAGACCATAACAAAAGAAAAAAAAAAACTTTACCTAACCTTGAGACACAAAATAATGTCAATAGATATGGAACCTCAGGGAAGAGACACCCCTGACCCTTCCTATCATACTAAATAACCAGTTTTCTATACAATTTTTTTACACTTTAATATGAAACTGTCAATATAAAGTAAAATAGATGCAAGGGGAGACATTATATGATTGTAATATACATAAGGGGGGGAGAAACAAGAGCAGTAGGGCAGCAAGGGGGATGAGAGAAGCAAGTTACAAGTCTCCGTGTACAGGAAGCACTACAATATATAGAGGAAACGACGGTCCCATGCTTCACTCGAGATGGGAAAGGAGGAGGAGGAGGAGGAGGAGGAGGAGGAGGAGGAGGAGGAGGAAAGAGGTGGTGTGTGTGTGTGTGTTGTGTGTGTGTGTGTGTGAGGTGTGTGTGTGTGTGTGTGTGTGTGTGTGTGTGTGTGTGTGTGTGTGTGTGTGTGTGTGTGTGTGTGTGAAAAAAATGTGCAAGGTAAGAACTTTTCAATACCGGATGAGAAAATAAATATCCCCCATCTCTCTCTCTCTCTCTCTCTCTCTCTCTCTCTCTCTCTCTCTCTCTCTCTCTCTCTCTCTCTCTCTCTCTCTCTCTCCAGATTATTCCCCTCTTTTCATAAATTTCTATCCTTCTCTATTTCTTCGGCACAAGTCTTTCCTATTATCAAAATCTTCCTTTTGTTCTCTCCCTCTCCTTCTCAGCCCATTCTCCTTCACTGCAAAGCCGCCTTAAGAATGATCTCTCTTTCAATCACTTAAACTTTCGCCGCACCCTCTCACCCTATTCCTTATATCTCCTCTTCTTCCCTCTTATCCCGTCCTCTGTCACCCTCAAGCCGCCCTCAAGACAGTTACATTCTTCTGCATATTCGTTTTCCTTCCCCTATTCTTCCTTCTTGACTTGCACCGTTCAAATTGTGCTGAGGGCATTTGTGTGGTAAGACAGGAAGCTCGTGAGGCTGAGGATATTCTTCTGATAGTTTCCCCTTCATAACGCTTACTATTCTTAACTTTTAGTAAGTGCTGCTCAGGCTGTAATAGGAAGGATATTCACTCTGGATAGTGTAGCGGAGCAGGAAGGTCGTGAGGCATTCTTCTGATTCCTTATACTCTCCCTCAACACATCCTCTGCTCCTCCTTATTTGTCCCTGTCTGACTGTACTAAGGATGGTACTCACCCGGTGTCCCGTGCCAAGACAGCAGTATCACTAGTCTCAGGGTGCCGCCGGACCGCCGCCGCGCCACGGGTCTGTTTGGGAGATAAAATTCGCTGTAATTAATCTTCCATTCCGGGCGGCGCGACGCGGCGATTACCTCCACGGAGATAAAGTGCCGCGTGAGGCCCCAAGTCGTTCTTTTCCTTAGCCCGCCTCTGGTCACGGTGACTCACAGGAATGTGTTTGCTGAGGTAATGAAAATTTTCCTGTGAGTGGTTTTCCTATTTTCTGGTCTGCACTTGTGTATTCAGTTTATACACATTTATGGCCGATGTGTTTCTGTAGACATTTCAAAATCTCAATCGCATCTTTGTTATGTAAGCCGACAGAGACTTACTGAGGTGTCAGTCCCTAAAAGAATAGTCCAAAGTATTGTCCAAACTTAGAGAAGAAGAAATTCTTATAAATGTTGACGTGGATGGATGGTTATGAAAAGTGAAAGGTACACTTCTGGTTATTGATTAGTTAAATGACACCTTCCCGGACTGAAGGCAAGCAACACATCACACTAACGATAATACACAACGCATTAGGATAAAGAAAAAACATCCTCCTTCGTCTCAAACATTCCTGCTCTTTATTTGCACTTTTGCACTTACTCATTACCCATCCAAATTTTTCCTTTACCCTGATACCATCTCAAGAACATTGTTGGCTTTCTCCCTTACCTTCTCTGAGATTTACGCTAACCTAATATCCCTCTCTTCCGTATCAGTTAACCAGTATTCTCAATCGTTCATCGCATTCTCTGGTAAACTCTGAAACTCTGTGCCTGCTTCTGTATTTCCTCTTTCTTATGACTTTAACTCCTTCAAGAGGGAGGTTTCAAGACACTTACGATCGCTTTTGAGTCTGTTTTGGAACCAGCATCTCAGTCCTACCTTTTTTTTTATATATAATATCATCGTCCGTAGGAAGTACCTCTCCTACATTAATAAAGCAACAAACACTCATTAAGACAAAAAAAATCATCCTTAGCTCACCCTAAACCAGCCCCAGCCCCAAGATAAAACCACCCAAGCCAGTGTCATTCATAAGCATTGGAAGCCCCGGACGCCCCAGCCCCGCGCAGCCCCGTGGACACGTCGCCTGAGTGGCTGTGTCTGCGGCTCGGCACTTCGATCTCACCGGGACAGGTTAATGCTGCAGACACGTGTGCCTTTATGGATCCTTAGCGAGAGGCACTGCTAATGGTGTTGTAAAGGCGATGGCGAAAATGAAAATAGTAAAGCAGATGAGGAGATAAAGTGTAATAGGATTAATACTCGTAATAAAATATCAGCTAAGTCCACTATGTCAACAGAATATTAAGTGTTTTCCATTATATTTATTAAGGCTAAAGGCTGAATAGGACTGGAATTAATATGATGAAAAATAAAACAAAGAAGTAAATAAAATGTAACTATTAATAATGGTCTATTAACTCCACTAATGTTAGCAGAATATGATTACATTTTTCAACATAGAATTACAGGCTGAACGCTGACAAGGACGAGAGTTGATGTGACAAAAAGCAAACAAAGGAGCGGAATAGCAACACACATAGTAATAAAGCCTTGGGTGTATGACCAGTTACACTAACAAACCATTGCAATAACTTAAACATAACAAATTTCAAGGTCAGATACTAAAGGTGACCCGAACATTGGGATTTTTTTTTCTTTCCAACTATAAACACCACCACCACCACCACCACCAACAACAACAACAACAACAACAACAACAACAACAACAACAACAGCAGCAGCAACAACAACAACAACAACAACAACAACAACAACAACAACAACAACAATAACAACAAAAAACAGCAGCAGCTGCAACAACAACAATAACAACAACAACAACAACAACAACAACAACAACATCACTAAACACCATTACGCGAATAATGATGAAATGCCTGTTCTAAAATTACGGTTTTCTTTTTTTCAACCATCACCATCACCACCACCACTACCACTAGAGCACCAGGACGTGAACAGTTTGCAAAAGGCCAAACGGTCCACACGAGACACCTCCTGCTGGCGGCGTGCCCGAGGTGATGTCCTTCGTGAGTGCTGGAAAGTGGCGGCCATAACAGCGGGGCGCGTTCATGCTTGGAGGCCCCGCTCATTACTTCCCCGGCGTGAATGAGGCCAGTGGCGAGTGGGGAGGAGAGAGCGGGGAGCGGGGAGTGAGAACGGAGCAAGACGAGTGGTAAGGTGCCAAGGGAGAGGGGCAGGAGTGAAAGTAGAAGTAGGGAGAAGGGCGAGTGGCGAATGGTGAGAGGATAGGAGGGAATAGGGAAGTGGAGAGGAGAGGAGCGGCGCCTTCCCTCTAAGCCCTGAATACTGGCAATGCTGAACAGGAGTAGTTATGCCCCATTGGATATCGGGATACTTAGAACAGGGAGAGAGAGAGAGAGAGAGAGAGAGAGAGAGAGAGAGAGAGAGAGAGAAAAGACGGGGGCGATCAGATGGGCAGCCGAATCCCGCCAGCCACGCCGCTACAACGATCACCAGCAGGAACTAATTGAATCCGACAAATATTCGGACATTCCCGCTTTAATTAGTTCGCGGCATTCGTACGGGAACTACAATTTCCTCAATTATTGCTTTCTGACGGACAATACACAACACAATACTAGTTAATAATTCACGTATTGTTACACTGAAAGGTTTAGTGACTTTTGCCTCAATACTCCTGCCTGGGAATTATTGTGTTAGCTAGTGAGTGATGATGCCAAGAAATAACAGCCAAAAGGTGCTACTTATGTCTGGAATTACTGTATTAATTAGCAAGTGATAGTGGCAAGAAATAACAGGTAGGCAATGTTATCTATGCAAGCGTCACGTAATTATTTTTCCCCCGGTAAGGCAAAGTAAAAATCGTGAAAGTTGTTGCGTTGCGTTGTGAGTAATATTAAACAGGTAAGTATTGTTATTAATGTTACCTGCTTTTCTTTCCTGTCTTAAAGAATGGACAGACACAAGCAAACCTAATACACTTACAAGGATGATTGTGATAAACTGCATCAGCTGAACTCAAAAGATGAAAGCAAAAATATGAGTCAGTGAAGAATAGTAAGTAATGTAGAATAGTGAAGCTGATACATTGAAGGCAGAGCGTTATCCAGAGCAAAAATATTAAACCTTTCAGCATTACATGAAATTTGCAAGTGTACGAAATCATATTTTAGTTAGAAGAGTCACTCTAGATTAATTTTAACGTCCTCGTTGCGACAAATATCATCTACAACGTTACGCACTCTTGTAATGACGTCAAGAATAATGTTGTTTTTATTACAGTGGAACCATGCGTGTTTTGGGGTCTGAGGGGTCTCCAAGCGCACGGGTTCGAATCCTGTCCACGGTCCGAGTGTAGGTTGGGCTTCCTCACTCGGGGCAATGGTTTCCTAGCGGGTGGGCTTTGAGATAGGAGGTGCCACAAAAAGTATCCCCTTTAGCCCATAAATTCCCGTGAAAAGCCCACATGGTATAAATAAAAAAATTAAAAAAATTGAAACTGAAGGTAGTCTTGTATTGTAATGAAAGTTAGGAGAGTATAAATAATGATCTTTAACTCCTTCAGTACTGGAACGCATTTTTACCTTGAGTTTGAGTGTGATTAGACGATTTTATTGACATTAGAAAGGATCTATGAAGGTCAGATGATTAATGGCCAGCGTCTTCACTATTCTAATACCTACCTAAGTTTCTGAAGCTGTATAAAATGAACATATAGTACACAGAATGAATATGAAAACACATCATGGTACTGAAGGGGTTAACCTCTACTCATTAGAACAAACCTCTGAATTCGGAATAAAGTTTTCTTCATCTAAATACCTAATCCTGAAAACAAACAAGTAATAGCATCAAGTTAATAGTGGATAGAAGACTTACTTATGTGTTTTAATGTTTTCATAATAACATCATCTAATACTGAACTCAATCTTGTAATGCAAATGTGATATAAATCTAACCGGTGTCGTGTTACTGAAAGTCAGGTGGAGTTTATCTTCCTCCAGCGTCACAGTTCCTCATCAGTCACGCCCGCACAAAGTTCCACGTTCCACTACAGTACGTGAGCAGTTTATTCGTCTCGTGGGTCCCTGCTCGTCTGCGACAAAGAGCAAGCACGAGGATACTAGTCCAAGTTTGGTCGTTGTTCTAGAGTTACTGTAATGAAAATAACTCTTAGTGATTCATTCGTTCTTATTTCCATTAATTAAGAAACAATACATTTCTAACACGGCATTCATTATTGTATTAGGTTAGGTTAGGTTAGGTTAGAATATACTAACTCTGCTTTTCGTGCATTCTTCCTCCTGCAGGTAGTTTACATTGTGGCCGGACATATGATCGGCGAACATTAGGTAGAATGGACATTTCACCGACGGACACCTCAACGAACGGACATTTCACCGACGGACACCTCAACGAACGGACATTTCACCGACGGAAACCTCAACGAACGGACATTTCACCGACTGACACCTCAACGAACGGACATTTCACCGACGGACACCTCAACGAACGGACATTTCACCGACGGAAACCTCAACGAACGGACATTTCACCGACTGACACCTCAACGAACGGACATTTTACCGACGGACATTTCAACGAACGGACATTTTACAGAATACTGGAATATGGAAAGGACATACGGTCTTTTGAATTTTCTTTGTTATTTCTTTTTCTCCTTTATAACTTATTAGCAACAATAAGAACTTGAAATTTTGACAGGTGATTATAAACACATCGCCAAAGAAACTAGAAAGGAACAACAATAAAGTAAAAAACAATATACAAGACAGTCAAACAAAAAGCTGAAAAAAACATGGTCTTATCTTTAATTTGAGACTAGTAGACTAGGTTTCAGCGTCTATTTATCTTGCCAGTTTTGGGTTCTGTCATTTACTTTTCAGTCAAAAGTCGATTCAGTTATCCGTTTCGGCCAAATATTCGTCGGTAAAATGTCTGCCCACTAAATGTCCGTTATAGTGAACCGGTTACGTTATATTAGGTTACTTTAGATTAGATTATATTGTTTTCCTTGTGTTCTTCCTCCTTGATTAATTTAAGATTGGTTATGTTATACTGTGCTGTTCCTCCTGCCGTGTTGCTTTAACCATTAAACTACTGATGACATTATAATATGTTTTATCTAAGTATTCCAACATGACTGAACACAACACACTCAATCAGTCATTAAAACATTGACCCAATCACTCGATCTGCTTCCAATGCTTTCATAATTATTCCCTAATCTTGTAGCACAACATTTTATCAAGTCAGAGAGGACGTCGGCTCGCTCAAAGGGTTAAATCGCTTTGCCTTAACACCATCAAAGGAGGTCAAGAGGAGGGAGAGGACTGTGGGAAAAGTCGAGTGTCCTGCATTGTTTCCCCTTATACTGGCACGTCCAGCGGAGAACAGGTAGGGAGCATTGTATAAGGGAAGGCGATGCGTGAAAACTGAGGGACGCCGTATCAATTCATAGCTTGTCACATAGATAAGTTTCAATGAAGCCTCAAGTTAAATACGCAAGACATCACGACATATAAGACGTAATGTGTTAGGGGCAGCTAAGTGATGTGTGGAGACAGGGATACCGCATTAACCCATTACATTAAAACTTGAAAATTAAATATGCTAGGTCTTAAGATGCTTATCCTCCAAATTCAGATAATTTCTTACATTTTTGGGGAGTAACGACACTTTCTTTACCCAAGGTCAGTGCCCTTCTTATATGTCAAAATTATGAAGCACTATGGATAATACAAAGGAAGAACAAGAAACAGAAAACAAGGACAAGTAGGCAACCAAAAGCGTTCAAAGGGGATGGAGGACGCGAGCATGCTGAAGGAATGAAATGACAATAGAGAAACTGGGGAAACTGCAACGAAATCCCGAGGAATAGAGAGAAGAAGAGGGAGAGAGACGACATGCAGAGAATCGTGTGGTGCGACAGCTTCGTGATGTGTGAAGAACGAGGGATGTCCGAGGAAAATCACATTAAGCCACCGCTCCTCATCCACTGGAGAATGAGTGAGTGTGAGTAGGTGAGAACAAAACAAGTCCGGAGATGCGATTCTTGTTTGTGCTGTCCATCGTGTTCCTGAACTATATATGTAGCTCTTGAATTATATATCTATCTTGGTTCCCCCTCAACAAAGCTTGCATCGTGAGTTATTGATGAATGCAAGACAGCTGCAGTGTTTTCCCAGCAAGGAGGAAGACAAAGAAGAGGAGGGTGTGTGTGAGCTCTGCGCATTAATGGAGTAGTCAAGAGGCGGAAGTACCGATTCCAGGGGATGTAAATGGTCTTGTAATTATGTTGGTGAGACGCTCCGGGCACGCCGAGCAGCACTAGGCGGGCCGTGATGAGTCTGTGTGTCAGCAGCGAACCATTCCAGGTCATAGTGGGGAGAGGCGCGCAGGCACACCACACTGAACCACAGCACGCAACATTACTGCGGTCCTCCCTACTCTCTTCAGACGCCCAGCAATTACGAAGGTGGACTACGCTTGCAAGTGCTGCCATGGGTTACATTAGATTTAGTTGGGAAGTGGAGGTCGTGAGGTTTAGGTTGGGTTAGGTTTGCAAATACAGTTACCGCCACTTTCTCTACTAACTTCAGGCAACCGGCAATTCACGCTGTACCATGGTTAGGTTAGGTTGGGTTGGGATGGGATGGGATGGGTTAGGTTAGGTTAGCTTAGGTTACGTCATTTCAGTTTTAAGTTACGTCATTTCAGCTTAGGTTACTTAGGTTACGTCATTTCAGCTTAAGTTACGTCATTTCAGCTTAGGTTACGTCATTTCAGGTTGGGTTACGTCATTTCAGCTTAAGTTACGTCATTTCAGCTTAGGTTACGTCATTTCAGGTTGGGTTACGTCATTTCAGCTTAAGTTACGTCATTTCAGCTTAGGTTACGTCATTTCAGCTTAGGTTACGTCATTTTAGCTTAGGTTACGTCATTTCAGGTTACGTTAGGTTAGGGTGAGGTATGCTAAGTTATACAACGTTACTGTGGTCCTTCCCTCTGACTAAAGCATTCCGAAACTCTCAGGCTGGACTAAAGATGCAAATACTGCTTTGGGTTATGTTACGTTAGGTTAGGATGGAATATTACCGAACATTTTTTCATTAATCTCAAGTACCAACGCAACTCTACAGAAAGACTCCAACTGCAAATATTCCTCTATGTAATTGTAAAACACATCTCGCACTATTTCCAAACACAGTGGGGATGATAAGTCAAGTCCCCATAGCTGTTACTCTCCTTGATGGCACAGAATCCTTATAAAGCAGTTGCTAAAACCACGAAAAAAAATCAATAAGAAATGGAAAACTACGCTACTTTCCACCAGAGCCTGATAAAGTAGAGGAGAAGAGACGCCGAAACGTTTGCGAATTCGGTCCCTGGATACATCAAAAATAGTTTACTCAATATATCGTGCAGCGCCGGCCACTCAGCTTTGAGAGGCCGGGATGCGGAGGTTGATCTTTTGATGTGCAAGGACTTGAGAGATGCGAGTGGGTCATGAGGGGCTGGAGTGCGTGGCTTACTCCAAACTGGAAGCTCGTGTGTTAAAGAATATACGTCTAGAGTAATAAAAAATTAAAAAATTAAAAAAACTCGGCATTCAATATTTGGTTACCACTACGCACGTTACATTTCTCTGCGATCAAATATTCAAACTCTATGATACTCGTCCTTCAAGCAGTTTCAGATTCCAGTCCCGATTCACGTGTATTCCAAGCAAGACGCGCTGTTTATCTCAGCATTTCAGCAAAGCAAATACCCGATCCTCACATTTATTTCCTTAATGCTTCTTTTCAGATATACAAATTCTAATACTAAACTTCCGGTAACTTCAGATTCTAGTCCGGATTTAAGTGAATTCCAAGCAACGCTCACTATTAACCCTCGTACTTCAGTGAACCAAATACTCGCACCACGCATTTGTTCTCTTAATGTTTCCTTTCAAATATACGAA
>NC_059293.1:12671003-12691003 GCF_017591435.1 Portunus trituberculatus
GTACTAAACGACTCTGTTCCCTGCACCAGAGCTCCGGGAAACATTCACTACTACGGGATTTACGTCGAGTTTCACATCGCTATACTTATTTCCTTACTGGTTAATGAAAGCGTGACGATTGTTGCTTCCTTTGAGGTGCTCTAGATGATGTTATTGAGAGGAGGTAAAAGTATCAAAAGTAAAAAAAGATGACAATTACTGGGTTTTTGAACGTGAGTAAAAGTATTAACGGTAGAAATACTTGGTTTTTGAGCTTGGGTAAAATTGTAAACAAAAAATGAGAAATACTTGGTTATTGAGCGCAGGTAAAGGTATAAACAGTAGAAGATGAGAAATAATGGGTTGTTCATGATGTTATTGAACCATATTAAAACAAACATACAAACAATAAAAGATGAGCTATAGAAGGTTTTTTCAGAGATGTGTTTAAAGCCAGTCCACAGAAGCAGTAAGAAACAATTTTACTAAGCTAACATCAGAAACCAAAACTGCTGGCGGATTAAGATCATAGAACAGTGATCACTCTGATTTGCAGGCATCTCTTTCTGTTCCTTCCCTCATAGTCACCGTCATTCTTCTCACGAGTGGAATCATTTCGGTCTTCCTCGGCCGGACAATTTCATTACGCACGCATAAGAAATAAGAGCAGTTGGAAGGATGAGAATAGACAAAATTTAATAATGATTTCCGCATAAAGTTCTCTTCTCTTTTTTTTTTTTTTTAGCCTCTTAGCTACCGTCATTCTTCTCATAAGATAAACCATTAAAGTTTTCTTCTTTCAGCAAATTAAACAATTCCCGTTTCCTTTATTTTCTTTCTTTTTTTTTTACCTGGGATATGAACCCTTCCAGTAATATTCTGATGCAAAACCCAATTAATATTTCCCTTCATGTACCAGGGAGGCAGTACTCGCGAGGGCGGGGCACGTATACTGAGCTCCATCTGGCTTTGATATTTCCTCAAAGCGCGGAGCTAAAGGCTGTATTGATAAAGTGAAGGATATATATGTATTTGTAGATATATATGGTCCGGCGAGAACTGAATGCTTCACTGATAAGCGGAGAGGCGTGCGCGTGGTGTGTGTTCCGGGAGTATATACCCAAGGCCGGAAAGTTGAAATATCACACGGGGAAAGATAAATCTCTAAAACTTCACAACTCTTTGGCGATGCATCACGTGGAAAAGGAAGATTAGCCGGCGGACTTTTTAGAGAAGCAGTGGCGGAATATGAAATGCTGAGGACACGTTTTCCAGCTGATACCTAGTGTAGAAAATCACACCCATTGTTTTGAACGTTTCGGTATCTTAATTCCACTACTTTTAACAGGCTCTAGTGAAAATTGCGGTAGTTTTTAAGGTTTCTCTTTGATTCTAGCGAGAGTTTAACGTGTATTCTGTATCATTAATTGAAGAAATACCCATGAGAGCTTGATGTACCACCTATATAGCCTCTAAAAATAATTATTGTGAAAGTCCCATTATTTTTTCCTTTCCTTTTTCTGGCATACTGTCTTTATTCATCTCTCCTATTCCCGTTTTCTTTTGGGGAACGATACTACGAGCAGTCTTTTCATCCATCTTCTTTGCTTCTGAGTGATCTTCCTACCACATAAAAGACACAAAAAATAAAACCACATTCTGTAATTTCCACACCACACACATAACAAAGACAACAACCACGAAGAAGGAATCAAACCAAAACAACTTCCCTACAATGTTCAAATCCCTCACATGCGAATATCACAAAAATCTCTGCACTACACGAGAGAGAGAGAGAGAGAGAGAGAGAGAGAGAGAGAGAGAGAGAGAGAGAGAGAGAGAGAGAGAGAGAGAGAGAATCATGTCTCTTCAAAACCACGAGAATTCCAAACCCACAAGAACAAGTTAGGTAGTGAGATTCATCAGACTAATTTAGCCCCTTGAGGAACCCCAGATCCATCTTCCAGGGCGGCGAGGGAGCGAAGGGTGAAGCGCAGGAGAGAATGGCTGGAGAGATGAGCGCCGAGATAGGAGATAGGAGGCATAGGCGAGGGATGGCTGTGAGAGGGAGAATGCGAGAGGGAGAAGCGGGATGTGCAAGAGAACCAGTGATTGAAGAAGGGCCTCAGGGAGAAAAGGAGCATCTCTCTCTCTCTCTCTCTCTCTCTCTCTCTCTCTCTCTCTCTCTCTCTCTCTCTCTGTCTCATGGTGCTGGAGGGCCTCTACTTCTCTCGCGACTCATTTCCTCTCCCTCGTTAGCTGACGCTCCTCTTCCTTCACCTTCCTTCCTTCCTTCCTATCTCACTCCTTCCCGCTCACTCTTTCTCGTTTATTCACCGAGGCTAGTCTGACCTATAACAATAAGGCTAATAAGGATAATAATGGTAACAATCCTTCATAACCACAATCATAACTATTAACAGGACACACTCATAAGAATAAGAAATAATTGGTAAATTTATACAGTTACACCAACACCTCATTTCCGGCTATGTATGGGTTCAAATTACACAGTATAAAATGCTCTATGAGATGAGAAGGGTAATAAAAGCCATATTGCTGCTGGTGAAGGGGTAATGTAATGCCAAATAATCCATGTTCAGAAGCTGTTACCTATTTGTCTCCCTATCTATGTATCTATAAGTCAATCTAACAACGTCTCACACTCATTACTGCAACTTTAAAAAGCGAACAGACTCAGAAAAAAATACCAAAACAATTTGAATTACTGCATTTATTTATCTATCAATTATATCTATCTATCACTCAATCTAATCATTTACCTATATGCCCATTTATCTATCTGTATATCTATCTACCTTTTTAATTCATTCCTCTATCTATCTATCTAAAAATACATCTATCTATCCATTTATCCATCTATCCATCTATCTATCCATGTATCTATCTACTTATCGCGTGCGTCTTTCTGCTTCTCTGTGTGGGGTCATGGTTGCTGATGAAGCCTGCTACAAGGAAGGGCGAGGCGGGACAAGATGAAGGAAGCACCAAGGGAAGAAAATCATGGACTAGGAGGATGATGAGGAGGAGAAGGAGGAAAACGAAGATGAGAAAAGAGATCGACAACAATGAGGAGGACGAAGAAATAGGAGGGAGAAAGAGGAGCAAGAGGAGAAAGAGAGGACAAAGAAAGATTTTCACGATACAGGAAAAATATACCAGACGATAAGTGTGTGTGTGTGTGTGTGTGTGTGTGTGTGTGTGTGTGTGTGTGTGTGTGTGTGTTATTGCATCTTCTACCCTATGTACACGTTTTATTTATCTATTCATAAAATGTTGTTGTTCTTGTTGGTCACTGTCGTAATGAAAAAAAATACGCGAAAAATATATAACGAAAAAGATAAAAGGAAAGGTTATAAAAAAAAAAAAAAGAGGAGGGAAAGGGATGAGAAAAATTAAACTGTACCAGAGCTTAGTTTGAAATATTTGCGTAACATTTAAGTGTACAAGCTTCAGGCAGAGAGTGTGTTAATTTTGCACACACACACACACACACACACACACACACATATTACACTCACGAGAAAAAACTAGAGCAGTGACTGGCAATCCAATAATACCGAGTGTGTGTGTGTGTGTGTGTGTGTGTGTGTGTGTGTGTGTGTGTGTGTGTGTGTGTGTGTAACGGAGCACACCAATAAGAAAAAAAAACATGGAAAAATAAAATGCAAACAAAAATGAGTGTTGTCCAAAAGGTTATTATTGAAGAGATAAATGTCCTGCAGCGAAGGGATTAAAGATCAGACGGAAAGCTTAAAGACGCGCTGGGAAGGAAGGGAAAGTTTGTCATAACAGAGGATGAACGAGGGTGATGGGAGAAGGATATTGCCCTCACAAGCGGAGAATCACACTAATGACTCCCAATCACACGAGACAGGAACCCAACACGCACTAAACGTCTATTAACACACACACACACACACACACACACACACACACACACACGCAGTATATATTCTCCACCCGTCCAGAGTCGCTTAGCTAAGTGTATATCATTCATCCCTTAGATACTCGTAATCATGCAAATTTCAGCTCAGTATCAGTGCATAACGCGTTTCCATACCTGATATGAGGGTAAAGTGTCATGTTTCTCTCGTTCACTTCCGTGTGTTACGTTCTCTCTCTTTCTCTCTCTCTCTTCACCTTCACGAGGATCTGCGCTAAGTGACCCGGATCTGCTTGTCATGACCCCTGCTGACCAACCCCTCGCCGTGAGCCACCGTTCTATTCAGCCTCCATTCGTACATCATTGCGCCAATCGGTTTCCCTTCACACACACAAATACGTTTCTCTAAAGGCGACATCAGAAGGGGACAGATTTTCATTTTCAAAACATCAAGTGAACGGAAGAGAGAGCGTCCCTTCAAGCTGTCCCTTCAAGCTGTCATTTGCTATCAAGGAGATCCCGTTTTTTTCTGCTTAGTCAGTCTGCTTGAGGCAAACGCGGAGGCCAGTGACAAAATAAGGCGCCAACATGAAAGGCGTGAAATATTTAACCTTTATGCATGAGTGAGTTACCTCTATACTGAAGGCTGAGGGCTGAGGCAGAGGCTGAGGCGCGGCAGGTCGTCCTTCAGGATGAGGTCGAAGTTAAATAGCGACCCATAACTCAGGGAGAGAAGCCGCAGCCCCGGGACAATAAAGGTGGCGCCACGGACCCTGGATCCCGCGGCCCTTTGTCCACACCAAGGCCTGCACCCTCCATGCCTCCTCCCTCACGTGCCTAGAGGTCTTCAACTTCAGGCCGCCAGGTTATCGAGGGCCGCTCAAACCCTTGGTGAGTGAACTGCTAACACTCGGCCACGAAGAACGGGAATGGGAGTGTCAATTTGCAATACTCGCGTGGTGGTGTGTAGGTAGATACAGAGATACAGAGATGCGTTTGCAGTCAGTACATCAGGTGACTGTTAGTATATGTGTGTGTATGTGTGTGCTAGTGTGGTAGTGTGTGTCAGTAGTGGAGATGGTTTGTGGCGAGCAGAACCCATCGTGAACAAAGCCCAACAGAACCGATTGTCGCTTCTTGCACTGCCGCCGCCACTACTTGCTATATATATACCAGGGCGGCACAAATCTATCCCGATCCATATCTCGTGAGTGGGGACCTGCAATGGTGCTGTACGTCTGGGGTCTGCAGGCAGTGCGACGGAAGCTTCTCCTGTTCGTGGGACCTTCTGATACTAGCAAAAATAAACCTTATCTGAACTAACATAATGTTATTTAAATTTAATATAACCTAAAGTAACCTAAACGAACCTGAACAAACCTAACCTAACCTAATCAAATATAATCTAACCTAACGGAACCCAAACTCTAACTAACACACTAACTAACTAACGGTAACAAATCTAACCTTATCTAACCCAACCTATCTCGTAACTGATCGACCATCAATCCAACTTAACCTGTTCTTGGAAGATTCTGATACTAACCTGACCCAACACAAACCTAACATAACACAGCACAACCTTACCAAACTTCACCTACCCTAGCCATAATGAGAAACCTGTCAAATAAGGCAACAAAACCGGGTGCCTACTTCTTCGACTCACACACAGATATTCACGAGAGGCAGACAGGTATAGAAAGGATGTATACGAGGAAAGAACTACTTATTAAGGGCACTGCCAAAAGTTGATGGAAGCAGATTGAGAACAGGAAACTCGAGGACATTTAGAAGAGAAGTGACATGATTCATTTTGCCCCAAGACGGGAAAAAGGGAGAATCCAATCTTGTGAAGTGATTCCTTACCGTAGATTCCAGCAAAAGCGGTAAGTACTTGGGAAGAGGCACTGGAATACTGGAATACTGATGAAGTTTGGAGTTCCTGGTGTGAGTTTAAGGGAAGAAATGACAGTAAATGGTAGTAAGTAAATAACAACAACCATAACACCACCATAACCATCTCCACAGCCACCAACACACACTTACTAAACACCACCACCACAGGAAGCCCAAACCATCACAACAGCTCATACAAATCTTCACTAATCTTGAGGCAAAACGTTTCCTCAACACAACGTAAATCACAAAAATTGCACCCGATTCTAAACCTCACGTAGAGAAAGAGAGAGAGAGAGAGAGAGAGAGAGAGAGAGAGAGAGAGAGAGAGAGAGAGAGAGAGAGAGAGAGAGAGAGAGAGAGAAGCCAGACATATCAGACAGGTCGCTACAAATGCCAGGAAGGTGAGGCAAGGTTTCGAGTAGAGTGCCTCATACTATCTGCTTCCTGTCACCTCACCACCTCTGCCAACCAATCTCCAAGCGGTGGTGTCATTCTCCCTTGCTCCTCTCCCAACCTTTAAGCTGATGCATCCACTCCCGGCCTCTTTCTTTCGCCCCCACACAGCTCCTCTCCTCTCTGCACACCGCCCGCCGCCTTACCTCACACCCCTTGCTATCTCAGAGAGAAATCTCAGCCCGGTGTAGGAGTCTCGTAAAGTGCCACAACTCGAGGCTTTCTCACAGGTATTCGTTGCAGCATATCTCAGCCGGGCCGCAGTACCAGGCACCATCCATCACACTTATCAGACCGCACGGCTTTATGATGATGAGGGTCCCGAGGCAAGAGTCTAAATGGCCCTCGGTCTTCAGCCCACTGGTGCGCGCGGGACTGCACAGCCACTCCAGGTCACTACCACTCAACCCGCAACAACCTGAAGATTGTTCTTTGATAGTTCCTTCAGTTTTTCTTTTCCCATTCAGAATTGCTTGTTGCTGCATGAGGGACGCTGTATATCTGAGTGTCTGACTTAGAGTACTCACACATGGAGATTTATCACTTAGCCTCTAATAGTATGTAGACAGATAGCTTCTTGAATTATCTTTTTGTTTTCCCTCTTGAGACTGTTTGGAGCTGCATGAGTGACGGTACATCATTCTGTTACCTGAGCTAAGTACTTGAGTTATTTACAAGATCTATCCCTCAATCATTTACAATCTTCAAATAGTTTCCTAAGTTTTCATTTGAGCTTTCCCTCACAGGAATGTTTCCAGCTTCATGACTGCCGCTACATTATACCGTTAGTTCATCTGAGTGCATGGCTCACTCTCACATGGAGATCTACAAAAGAGTTAGTTGAAATAAAAAGTATATTCTATACGATATCCTGAAAAGAATTGTTATGAGCGAGTATAACACTAACATTACTACAAATCACATTACCGGTTAATCCTGCTTCAAACACGCGTCTCGGGAATTGTAACTATATAACACTGCGAAATCTCCAACATAAAAAGAGTTGTTCGTTTCTCTGCCACCACACATCAACAGTATCACATCATCAACAGTATTGTGTTCTATTTCCCACGTCAAGGTTAAAAATTCAAAGCATCAAGCAAGTGTCTGCATTTTTAATGGTGTGTTGATCCCGGTGGATTAGTTTCAAACTCCTTATAAAATATCTTTTATGCAGCACGCATTCTCTTCTATGAAGAAACTAGTGACGTTAAAGAATGCAAGTTTTGTGCCAAGTTGAGAGGAGGCAGGCAAGCGAGGGTCCTGCTCCCTGCTCCCTGCCTCTTGCTGCTGCCTCTGCTCCCCTCGGTGAGGAAAGTAGGCGAATAAACAGATCACGTGCGCTTTGGAAACAAGTTGTGGGTTCATTAGTCGCCTTATGATCTGTGGTTATTGGACCAATCTCAGCCGCGGGACTCATGTGGCTCTGAGCTTCCACTCTAACCCTTTCTGTATTGATGGATAACCTGGCGTCTTGAGGGGACTTGCTCAAAACATCCTTGTGATAAATGAACCGAGGCCTTTCTCGTGATCACTGGAAGTGGGCGGATGTAGTGTAAAGATCAATAGTTTTGTTTATAACTCACATACTTTCATTTTTCTTGGAGGGACGTTGTAAATTAGCAAGCTTTTCTTCCTTTTTTTTCTTATCTTAATCATTTTTGTGTTCATACTCGACTTCTTCCTCACATACACTACGAGTTGAGTAAAACAAGCAAACTCACCCTTATTGTGTTCACCTTTGGGCCACACGTATGTAGAGGTAACGTGCTCCCGCTGGCCTGTACACACTTTCCCATTGACAACATGACGAGACTTGCAGGGCTGGTGCTACAGACTCGATGCTCGGGCTTTCAGGGTTTTACAAAAGTTCCTCGTTGTTTAGGATCTGCATGCACTCTTGTACTACAGCGCTCTACACAGGTGCTTGCGAGGGCGTATGGTACATTCTATGCACTGTAGTTGATCTAAATCTGGTCCTGCGACGACATACCACTCTAAACTTGCACTTTACGATTTGCACGAGGATTTTTTTTTTCAGCTTCGGATCTGTGTGTGCTCTTTTAAAGCGTTCTACAGTACATTTATTCACATTTATTACAATTATCTCGCGCACTAAAATAAAAGCAGAATGTGTACTTAAAACCTACGTATCAAATTACAAGGAAGGTTAAACTCTCAGCTGTCCACGCAACGCCCTCGCCTCCCAAAACCGCGCACCATCGTTGACCTAAAGCTGGTGCTGCAAAGACACACAAGCCATGGCGCGCTGTCACGAATTCGCACGAGTCCCTTACTGTTTCTGATCCTGTGTGCTCTTCTACTACATCGCATAACAGAAGTGCATTTGAAGGTACATTCCAGCCGCTAACAGTATTTTAAAGGTGGGTTTCTCTTCGACTCCACTTTCTTAATGTTTTAGTGATTCAAATACGAAAAAAAACGCCTCTGATTTATCCTTGATTGTCTCTCGTGATGCAAGGGAACCATTCCGCTTGTCCCTCCCCAGAAAAACCTCAGTAATACCTCGAGTCATTAATCTAAACATAGACAAAAACACACACAAAAAAAAATTATAAAATGGCTCCCGGAATAACTCTGATTAATATTCGTAATTTTCTCTTTCGTGACACAGGGATTTCATTCACCGTGTTTAGGGGGAAAGAAAAAGAAAGAGGAAAAAAATAGGTAATGCCAAGAATTCTCAACTTTAATGATAGAATTTTAATAACTGGTTGAGCGTCAAAGTTTACCCACAAAAAGGTGCCCAAATATAACCAGGCGGCGTTGGGACAAAACACGTATTAGCCCCGTAAAGTGTGTATCCAACAGGTGACCCCAAACTTTCTTAACTTAACCCAATGTTGGTTGTCGTTTCTAATGAACTTAGCTGAGATTGCCGGAGAGAGAGAGAGAGAGAGAGAGAGAGAGAGAGAGAGAGAGAGAGAGAGAGAGAAAGAATCAGGATAAGATAATGAGAAAATCAAAGCAGAATGTGTGTGTGTGTGTGTGTGTGTGTGTGTGTGTGTGTGTGTGTGTGTGTGTGTGTGTGTGTGTGTGTGTGTGTGTGTGTGTGTGTGTGTGACAGTTCAATATTACCTTGACACCACTTGTAATTGCCCTGTATTGTATATACTGGCCCTTATCTGTTTGTTTTCCATTCTCTTTCCTATTCTATTCCTTGTTTTCCTTCACATGCATCATCGCACCACAAACTACACTATTTTCCCTTTCCTCTTTCCACCTGACACAAACATTTCCTCGAGTTCACTACTAATTCACCAACGCTTTAACTCTTTTTTTCCTCTCCTAATCATACCATTTTCCAAGAGTGCTTTATTTCCTGTCACTCTCCGTTATCTAGAACAAGCAGCAGAGTCACACATCAAACGGATACAATTACTGCGTCACATTCAAATAGTAGAAAAGATACAATGGAAATACGCTGAAAACAGACTCTCGCACGGCAGGATACCAAAGATAAACCAGAGAAAAAAGAAATCAAGTCATCTGAGAATACAACACCTAACATTTCAGAACCTAGTGTGAATATCCTTTGAGGAGCGGCATATTAGGAGGAGGATTTTCTTTATACTTTTGAGCATTTAGCCGGAGTAATCAACATGTATTACGAATAAACATGGCTGTACATGGGATTATTAAATGTACTAGAGAGACTGTGTGCTGCATGTGAGGATTAAAAGAAAAAAGTGAGGAGGAAATATGAATGAATATAAAGACGCGTCCTGGTACTGAAGAGATTAAGGTGCTGCAGTAGGGAGCGTCATATGGAAGGTGTGTGCTGATGAAGGAAGCAACACTCACTACACGTCATATTGAGTGTACCGTAACGACTGAGTTGGAAAATAAATGTGGAGAGTAATTAATAGAGATTGATTATAGGTGTCGCAATAAGTCATGTATGAGTATAGTAGTGAACAAAAAAACAATATTCACCTCACTACTCACGAGTAATGGGTGTATCGAAATGGATGAACGATGTGTATAGAAAATACAAATATGTTGAGTAATGAGAAGAGAATGACGGGTTGAATCAAAGCGTTTCATAAAAAGAGGAATCACGAATGAAGCAACATGGACCACAACGTGTATTGCTATTGAGAGTACCAACATGGATGAACGATGCATATAGGAAAAGAAAGTGTGAGTGACGAGAGGAAACTAAAAGGCTAAATCAAAGTGTACCAATATTAAGATCATATAGGCGAGTATTCATTAACGAACCAGCATTCACCACATATCAATACTGGATGTACAGAGATGACTGAAAGCTGCTCTGAAATTAAAAGTGTTAGGCAAAAGGTAGGATAATGACTAAATAAACGTACCAAAACTAAAGGTCATAAGGAAAGCACTCATAAGCAAACCAGCACTCAGCACACACTACGTAAGAGTATTGGAGTAGCGAGACGGCTGAACGCTGCGAGTAGGAAATTAAAAACAACACGTCGACCAATTAACAATGAACCCAAAACAAATATTCCATTGTCACATCCGATAGAGGAGAGTGACACGGTTTGCATACAGAAATACTGCACAGACAGCACCACTCAGTGAGGACTCGGAGAAATGTTGGTAAAAATGCGTATTATTTTGCTCCCCTGAGGTACAACTCGAAAAGAATTCCAATATCAAAGAGTGCCAATATCCCAGTGGACGTGACTTAATATTCCCGCTTCGTGAAAAGACCAAGAACTCGCGGGAAAATAAGCAAAGGAATGGTGGCAGTGCGAACGAGAGCTTCCAGGTATATTAATCAACTCACGTTCTGTTGGGACGAAGGTTTGATTGTTATAAATAAAAATATTATAACAACAACGGACAAGTAAATCAGAATAGTATGTTAATGAATTTCTGCGTCATCTGGAGGGATGGACGAAGGTGTGAGGCAGCTGGAGGACTCAATGGGGGAAAGATTATGAAAGCTACATGATAACAAATAAAGAATAGCTGTGGGGTGAAAAAAAAAATGTCTACTGAGAGAATAGTCTACTAATGAATGGCAGTACTATCCAGAATAGACTAGGCAAGTGTGGTGGGAAGAAAAGAATCAAAGAAAGAAAAATAGAAAAAAAAATCACCCAAAAAAATTGAAGGAAAAAATAAAAACTAGAGAGAAAAAATCTTTTAAAAACTATACGATGAACAATAAAGAACGGGCAAACAAGACAATCCTGTGATAATGAGTTCCTGCTTTACCTTCAATGGACAAAGCAAATGTGAAGAAAGAAAGATAACAAAGAGGGAACACAATACACAATAAGCAAATAAACGCAGGCAAAAGAAAATGAATCACTATAACCAACTCCTGTGTTTACTAGAGGAACAAATAAGAATAGGTGCGAAATTAAGAAACAGGTACAGCTTTCACAGGCAAGATGGGAGGAAAACAAAGACAAAAAAAGGCAATATAATCTACTCTACGATAACAAATACACCAGTAAAGGACAATGATCAACTAATTAACTACTCGAACCTATCAAGAGGAATGAGTAAATGAAGAATGAGGTGGAAGAAATTGGAAGACTAGCAATTATAAACGAGAAGGTAAGATTAGCAGGTAGGAATAGATATCAAGGACAAACAATTAATATACAAACTAACCTAATAACCTAAGTCAAGGAGGTAAAGAAGAGTAATTAAACCCAATGACTCTTTATTGGTCGACACTTATAACACAAAAAAAAATAAATAAAAGGCCAACGAAAAATAAAGATATTCTAGATATTTCACTAGTAGGACATATCCATTGCAAAACTATATATTCTCTCTGTATTTCTATTTTTCCAATCTGTTGTACGTCCCTTACCCATCCTACCTTCTTCGTATCACCCTCCCTACTCTATGTAACATAACCTTTTGACCCATTCACTACGATAAAAAAAAAAAAAAAAGTCAACAGCATCAACAGTAACACATGAAATTTTTACATACATCTAAAAAAAAATAATAAGGAGATTGAATGTACTATATTTTGCTGATTTAATTGTAGGTGAGTGTAGAACAAGTAAAGATGTCTCAGTGATTAGCATGGAGAGATGTACCAAATACCAGTTAAACCCTTCAGTTCTGGGACGCATTTTTACCAAGAATATAGGGTGTGATAAGACGATTTTATTTACATTAAGAAGGGTCTAAAGAGGTAAGAAGATTAATGTCCAAAGTCTCCATTATTCTAATCCCCACCTAAGTTTCTGAAGCTGTATAGAATCACCAAATAGTAATCAGAATGAATATGGAAACCCGTCATGGCACTGAAGGGGTTAAAAGATAAATAAACATAAATTGGAAAACATAATCAGACAACGCTTGATTATGGAACGCGGCAAGGGAAGAATGCATGCTGAGTGAGCGATCTGAGAGGCACATGTGGAGTGACAAGACGTGAGGATGAGAGCAATGAAGCACCATTGGCCGCCTCACACAGGACTGCCAGCGTCAAGACCTTCGACGCCTGCATCTAATGGATATATCCCACAGGAACCATCGCATCTGACGGCTAAGAGGTGTCTGGACAGAGTGGGGATTTATGTGAGAGGAGGGACATCAGTGAGCGCCGCAGCATCCCCGTGAGTCATTTCCACCCGCCTCCACCTCCTCTTTCTCTTCTTCCTCCTCCTCCTCCTCCTCCAGGCAGGTCTCGGCTCAGTGCCAGCGCCATGCAGCCACAAAATTAACTTTCTCCAGGAAATTAGTACCTCGCCCAAAATGCAATCAAGGTGTGCGTAGTGAGAAAGTTGCCGAAAAACTTTAAATACGAAGAAACACATGAACGAAAACTATAGAACCCGAAATCAATGTAGATATTAATAAGTAGTCATCGCAAATATACTCGTAATCTAATCAAGGTACTTAGAGTAAGATGGTAAGGTAAAATAACTACTAGAGAAAAGAGGAAAATGAAAGACCGAGCGAATTAAAACTAAAGAATTAAATATAACGTGGGAATTTACCGGTGCATATTTCAGCGAAGACCTAATTAAGGTGTGCACGTTAAGGTGGAATTAAAAGATTTCTTGATGTGAATACCAGGCGAGGGGAGACTAAGAATGAAACTACGACAAAAGAAAGATCACAGAGAGACGCAGACACAAAATCAATCCTCAACACGTCCAAATTACCCAAGAGCTAATCAAACTGTGAGTCTTAAGGGGGGAACACAAGAATTACGAGAAAAACAGCAGTGTGAAAACGAAAAAAGTTAAATTTCAAGCACAAAACTAACTTCTAAACTCTGAAATCACCTCACTAATGATCCAATTAAGTCAAGCACGTTAAAAGGTGAACCCAAACAACACCAGGTGAATTCAAGCCGGGGGATCGTAAATAGTGATACAGGAAGAATACCCAAGCGTACTACATAAACAAAATATTCATCTTTTTTCTCCGTCCAATAGTAAATGAGATAAGAAAGTGAACTAAAGCAATAACAGGTGTATGAAATCTAATTATCAAAAGTAGGACTGAAAGAATCAAGATGCACAAAAGTCAAGCAGCTACAGAAATAAGTTATCATTAAAACTATAACGTAAATCAAGATGTGGTTAAAAAGATAAACTACAGGAGTTATCAGACTTATGCAAAAAAAATTATGTAACAGCGAAGAGACACAAAACAACCCAATGAAGCAAACCATCCCAAGCTCAACACAGTGAACTTGAAACAAAAAGGAATGAAAAAAACTAAAAATCAGCGAGTTGGTGAGGAAGGAAAACACAAAGCCACACACCGGAGGGAACAAATCAACAATTCAATACATCTGAAAAAGACAAGCTAGGACAGCGATAGTGAAAGACGAGAAGATACAAATAACTGATGAAGGATAAAAACTTTGTATCAGTGAGAAAAAAAAACAATAATGAAAACTAAAAAAAAAACGTGACAATGAAAAAGACAAGAAGATACGATTAACAGACGAATGAGAGACTAAGAATTGGTAAGGAAAAAGGCAATAATTGTGAATGAAGGCCAAGAAAAGTCACAGTAAAAAAGATACCAAGAATTAATGAGAAAAAGACTAATTATGAATGAAAATAAAAAACAGTGACAATGAAAGACAAGAAGATGCAAATTACAGATGAATGAAAACAAAAAAGCAGTAAGGAGAAACACAAAAATTCATCAAAAACAAGAACAGCGACAGTGAAAAATGAGAAGATATAAATAACAGATGAATAAGAAGCTGAGAACAAGGAACAATGAGAGAAAACGAGAAAGAAGACACAAACCCAAACAGGGAGGAAACACTGGCAAGGACTCTTCACCTCTCCTCGCGTCCAGGGAAATAACTTGGCTGGAGCACACTTCTTGAGGATCCCGGGTGCAGTGGATCACGGCGCCTGGTGGAGGGCCCTTGGCGATCAATGGTCCTGGTGCCTCAAGCCTTGTCCTCGCCTCTTTTTCACCACACAACTCTCCCAGGAGCTTAATGGATCCCTCACCCACCACGAAACACGAGACTCTTCTACGCAAGGCCAAGAGTTTCATAGTCGTGGTAATCTGTGGGTGGTTCTTTCTCCTCGGTGTTGAGTTATGGTTGTGATTCTTAGTGCTTGGTGTTGTTTTGGGGTTTAAGGAACTGACTTTAAGGATTGACTGGTGTATACGTGGCCAAGAGTTCCATAGTTGAAATTTGTGGGTTTTCTCTCTCTCTCTCTCTCTCTCTCTCTCTCTCTCTCTCTCTCTCTCTCTCTCTCTCTCTCTCTCTCTCTCTCTCTCTTTGGTGTGTTTCCGAGTTAGTGTTGTGTTCGATACGTTGTGACTGTCTATGTAGTGTCTTAGTTTTTGTATTTCACATAAAAATTATTCACAAAGGCTACAGACATATCTAATCAGGTTTTTATAGATGTTTCTCTCTTTTACAGTGAAGATACCTTGTTAAACTATCACTAAAAATCATAAATGCGTACAACTTTGAAATCTCCAACTATTTTCTTGTGTGTGTGTGTGTGTGTGTGTGTGTGTGTGTGTGTGTGTGTGTGTGTGTGTGTGTGTGTGTGTGTGTGTGTGTGTGTGTGTGTGTGTGTGTGTGTGTGTGTGTGTGTGTGTGTGTGTGTGTGTGTGTGTGTGTGTGTGTGTGTGTGTGTGTGTGTGTGTGCATATTGGAAACCGGCAGATTGTCTCTAGAATAAAGGAATAAAGTTGTGCATTCCGGTATTCCAAATAGAGTAAAGTTGTGACCATTGCCTTCCCTTTCATTCTCTTCTATCCCGTTGCCTTTTCCTTTCTATTATCTTTCGTTCCCTTCCCTTTCCTTCTCTCCCCTTTCATTTCTTTCTCCTCTCTTTCCCTGCCAACTTCTCCCTTCCCTTCCCTTTCCGTTCCATTCCCCGTCAAACTCTTATTTCCCTCCCCTTCTCTCGTCCATGCCTGTCCCTTCATCGTTCCTCATCACACTACAACAATCACTCATCCTATCTCGCTCTCACTCCTCATTCCTATCTCGACATACCTAACCTAACCTAATGTAACCTAACCTAACCTAACTTAACATCACCTCACCAAACATACGTAAAGACAAAGAGTTACGTTTAATACAATGATCACAATAAGAAAGCCGAGCAGTGACCTCATCTCCCTCTCCCTCTCCCTCCCTCTCTCTCTCCTCTCTCTCTCTCTTTAGGCCATTCTCTGCAGCCGGGCGGAAGGAAAGTAAATTGTGCGGCACTTTTTAATCTTTTTTTTTTTCCTCCGTGCGAGAGAGGCAATATTGTAAAAGAGACACCGCCGTGCTTTTATTGGTTCCCATGGTGTTAATTGGACCCTCCCGCACCCTCGTGTAGTCCACCCTTTTTGTACCTTCCCTTTTTACATAGTCTTGATTTAAAGATTACCGTGTGTGTGTATGCGTGTGTGTGCGAGTGTGGCTGGGTGCTTTTTCCTAATGGGTGTATAAAGAGAGGGCGGGAGCTGCGGGTACACGGTCTCTATTGGCGGGTATTGATGTATATTAGGGCGAGTACTGCTGCAGGAGGGAAAGTTAGTGTTGGCAAATTAATAGTGAGCTCAAGGGTATCATAGCAGGAGGTGTATAGGTTCTATAGTAAATTTATGCTGTTCTAATTACGAGCTACACGAGTTTCTTTCAGTTCTGTCTGTGCACTTACAACGAACACACACATAGACACGCACACATACACATACAAATAGTACCGTGAGGAAATACAAAGTGACACTATTGAATTTCCACTTCTTTAATTATAAGACAAACAAAATTCGACTTTCCTAATACAATTCACACAAATTTCACTCATTTCAGCCCAAACATAAGACAATACACATATATGTAAATAATAACAGAGTACACTATATAGTAAATCTCACTCGTTTCCGCCTGAACACCTGCAACGAACACGCAACACACAAGCATGAATAACACCAGGTGAGACACAACAACGCCAATGAATATCAGCCGAAAAAAAAATCCAATGAATCAGATTTCCTTTTTTAGACCACGACAACGCTTTCCCCCAAAAACGATTACTGTCCTACAAAACCTCGAACATTGAATTTCCCTCTTTTATCCAATTTGTCTCAATTATCTACAGTTGTGACGCTCAAGCCTCTGTATTTACCCCTGACGCGGCGCTCTTTTGGCTCCCTAACGCCGCGATAAACATGACGGGACGTTAATTCGGCACAGAGATAAAAAAAAATTTCTATGTTTGAACTACTTCGTGAGTTACGCAGCGGTTAAACACAGGAACGCAGCCAGAGTTTTAACGGTGCGGTGTTACTTGAGGGCATAAAGCTGTAGTGGTCGTGTTTCTATGGTGCACGATCTATTTTTGAGTCCCTAGTTACTAGTTTGCTATAGTTTAGTGTAAAATAAGGAAAGGTGGAAGAAGTCATCAGTCTCACACATGGCAACTTCTCTATGACACTTGCCTATTGTCACGTTTCATATTCATAAATTTGTATAATTTTTTAAAGCTCTCTGATGTTCCGTGTGATTTAGAGTCATTGTTTTTATATTCATAGTCTTCCTTTTCACTTCTTCCTATGACCTTTCTATCGATCTTGATCTCAATGCTACAGGTGACAGAAATTCCTCCTGAGTTAAGAACTCCTGTACGGTAAAAGAAAAAAACGAAAAAAACAGCAAATAGAAGACAATCACTATATTTCACACAACTAATTTCTATATCTAGCAAGTCACATCCTTTCCAGAAACTCCTTCACAGCTTCAATCACCCTTTCATTCATCTCTCCAGACAGTCCCAGCTACTTTTCTTCTACTATTGCTTCTTTCCTTCTACTAGTGCTGTCACATTCTCTCCTCTTCCTTCGAGTTTCATCTCCTGCAGGTGTTCCTCGGGTTACGGCACAATAGAGTAAGTGTACTGTGGCAGGAAAGGCAATAATAGCTGAAAAGTTAGGCAACGGACGGAAACCCACGCGTAGAATTACTGAAGATTCCCATTAAAAAAAAAATTGTCTATGGTTCTTTTCCCCTGTTAAACTATCACTAAAATCATGAAAAAAAAAAAAAAACATTCCTGAAATCCCCAATAATTTCCCTCCACTAGAATTTGTTACAAGTGGCCGAGATAGGACACCGGAACGACTCAGAATAGACTCCTTTGGTTTCTTCGCGTCACATAAACTCATGCAAAGGAAGACGACAAGAGGCAGGTAAGCACGCCATTCTCCAACCTCAAGACTCTTGGGAAACACCTGAGTTACCACGACGGGACTTACATTCATGGCTTTAAAATATGTTACGGCGACTCTATCTCTCTCTTGGTTCAGACTGAGACGGCCACGACAGACACTTCTATATATATGAGCATGTATTCAGAAGCGCTTTGCTCTCTCACCACAGTTGTTTTCAAAGGACACCGAAATTAAAAACCGCGTCCTCAAGAGCGTTTCATCTGTAAAAAAAATATATGAATCTCGTTAATCTGACACTAGAAGCATAAAAAAACATCATTAATTAAAAACCCGTGTCACCTCAGCCCTTTGAAATTAGTGGACGTGCGAGGGAGAGGTGCTTCAGACTAAGATCCATAGAGTGACTAAAGGCTACAGTTGAGACAGGACATAAGGAGACCAGCTTGCAACGAACACCTGGAAGCGCTAAGGGTTATGTGGCGCGGCAGGAAGAGTGGCAGTGGCATTATGGGCGTCATGAATGCCAGGTAAAAAGGAGAGTAAAAGTCGAGGTGACCTGCCATGGTTTTATGTGCAGCGGTGGGTTGAGATGATCACATTAATGCAAGAGGCGTGGGATAATGGATCTAGATGGAGAGAGAGAGAAAGATAGGTGGTGGATAGGTAAGTAGGTGAAGGCATAGAATGAATGAGTGAGTGGATCGATGGATGGCTGAATGAATGGATGAAGAGATAGACAGACCAATAGATAGATAGAACAGATATACAAACATAAAAGAGAGAAAAAAAAAGAAAAAGCAAAACCCACAAATGAAAACAACAGACAAACAGAGACAGAATGAATCCAGGCAACAGATAAACAGGCAGCTTTATATAAACCCACACCCACAAACACACACTCACGCTCACTCATTCGCATTACCAGACAACCCGGCACAAATGAGCACCAGAAAGACGCAACTTTGGGTAATCCCCGCCGGTCAGCTCTCATTAGCAGATACTGACGAATGCAAAATGATGAGTTAGAGGCGGAATTCTGACAGTCAGGAAAGAGAGGGAACGTGCATGAATATCCTGGAGCATCGAAGGGGAGATGAAGGTCATACTAGGTGGAGGGACGGTGGCAGGTGAAAGCAGGTCAGTAGGACAGATCTCCAAGCTCTCAACTATCAGAGGTTTTCCTAGAATTTCCAACAGTGGACTGGGAAATGATGCAATATTCTCTTCCTCTCCACAAACGACCACAAGGGGGAAAAAGAGAAGATATAGGGAAAAAACGCTGAAAAAACGATAAACCTCAGCCATAACAGTATTTTGGGGCTAGTGATGAGAAGAAAAGGGAACAAAAAGCAGAATTATACTATGCCATGCTATCTACACCATTAAAGACTCGTGGGAGACGAAGCAACATACAAGTAAACCAAAAATATCCCAAGAGAGAGAAGCAGAAGGAACAAAAATTCAAAAAAAAAACACGAAAAATAGAACTCCAGTCATTACAATATTTCCAGACACTGACGAGAGAGAGAAAGCGGGAAAACCAGAATTATGCTATGCTACGCTGTCTGCACCACCACCACCACCACCACCACCAATGTCCCTTTAGCTCACCCGTGGTCGCGAGGGTGAGAGTCCGTCTGGCGCTTTATTGCGGGGGTTCAGTGCGGCGTAACCCAACCCGTAAAGGCCGGACGAGGTGCTGCTCCTGTGCCTCTCTCATGTACCTCTCTCCACGCCGGCACCGCTCCCAGGGCCTCGCGGTAATGAACTGCCGGCAGCCACTCACCCTAACCCACTGGGACACTACCCTACCTCTGAATTACCTTTTGCTAAATCGAAACGAGAATCCTAGTGATGTGTGTGTGTGTGTGTGTGTGTGTGTGTGTGTGTGTGTGTGTGTGTGTGTGTGTTAATTTTAGAGTTCAATTAGTTTAAGTTCTGTGTTTTGATAGTCTTAATCAATTCAAATATTCTTTCTTATTTCTGCTGATACACTCTCTAAATTCTACATAGTGTGGTTAATCTTATTGTGAAACTGTGGTCAATTAATTACTACTACTACCACAACTACTACTACTACTACTACTACTACTACTACTACTACTACTGCTACTACTAATACTAC
>NC_059293.1:12693503-12833503 GCF_017591435.1 Portunus trituberculatus
AACGGAGCTGAAATTGTAATTGTTATTCATTATTATTATTATTATTATTATTATTATTATTATTATTATTATTGTTATTATTATTATTATTATCATCATTATTATTACTATCATTTTCGTCATCACTACTATCAATAGTATTGTTACACTCACCAATATTACTGTTATTTCGTCCTTGATATTAACACAAGCACTCGACACACATTGACGGTGCCAACTCGGTCCACAGAAGCAGAATCACCATCTCTACTGGAAGCCGCTGACAAGATTAGTGAACCTTGCATGGGGCGGAGACGGCTACAGGCCACTTGCAAGCTGCGCGGTTGGTGCACTGGGGCGGCGGAGACTGACTCGGCTATGGCATGGAACTTGTTAACTGGGACGTGGCGGGGCAGTTTGGCACGAAATTGGATGCGTTTGAATTGCGAGTTGAAGTAAATGGAAAGGAGAGACGATGTGCGTGGAAGGGACGTACACTTCCACGCCACGAGGCAAATCTACGGACGGCGGCGTGTATCTCGGGACGCAGAGATGCTCCTCCTCTCCCACTGATGACTCCCAGCACTCGCATGTATCAAAGGAAAGTGTAACGCGGCCACTGTCAGCAGCGGGAAGCAAGGGTGCGTACCGGTATTAAAAGGAGCGCTTGGGATCCTAGCTGCCTGATTTCCCTCGATAGTACTATCGACTATCTCCCCATGGGCTGCCTAAGGGGGTTCCCTCTGAAAGATATGCGTCCGCTGAATGGTCTCCTCAGTGCTCTGCTTTGTTCGCTCTTTTATAGTAATTTCTTGTGGTGGAAATGGATAAAGGTGGAAAGCGCTGCAAAAATAGAGCCTGAGTCGCATTTGCAAGTATCTCCCGCAGCATCACTGTTCATTCCAGGCTGTCAACGAGATGCAGCAAAGCGAGTTCACCCAGCGATGCATCCCAAACTGATTCATAAGAGAACTGCATCTCACCGTCATGAATAAAAGATCATAGCTGGAAGACATTCGCGAGAGACACAGAGGTGATGAATAATCCTTGAGTAAACTTGAGATTCCTGAAGAAGAAATTTGGATAAAGGGAGAAACTTTACAACAGCATCAGAATCCACTCACGGCAGTCAGGATTCATGAAGTGAAGGTTCTGTGCTTCTTGCTAGCCCAAACTCCTGACCACCGCAACCTTCCATCAACAGACACCAGCACTGCGCTATTGTATCAGGGGAGACGTATCTCAGTGGCCGTGACGTGAATAGGTGACAGGAATCCACTTTCTCTCCTCCCACCGAGTTCTTCTGGGTTTCTTCACCTCTCGAGACTGGCCGCCTGCCGTGATTCCGCGTGGACAGAGTGACACGTCCCCTCAATCTCCACGCCTCGAGTTTCACCTCAGGACTGCCAATGAACACAAGGGCACCGATTCTTCCCTCCTTTTTTCAGACCCTCGTGCTACTGCCAACCCGTCTCTCTCTCTCTTCAGTCTTGATAACCTATTCATCTCTCGCCTCTCACTGGGACACTAAATCTTCATCCACATCCTGACATTCTGAGACCATTCCATGCTTCTCCCTCACATCCTGACTCCACACCGCATCCTTTCCCTCACTGATACTAAACCACGTACACTTCCTCTCATACTTTGACATCTAAAAGTAACTTCTCCCTTACACCCTGACACTGAGAAGTAGTCTCCTATTCATCTTCACACCCTGAATATAATACACTTCCTTTTTCATCCTATTCTGGCATCATAAAATACTTCCCTCACCCTGACGCCAAATCTTCCTTCTCCCTCACACATTCAAATTCAAATCACACAATAAGTATAAAAAAGGAACTACCATCTACCCTTCCATACTATTAAGTTTTCTTCTTTCTGCCTCACTCACACAAACTACAACCACCCAGCATGAGAGAGAAGCCACAACCATCCTTTCGTCCACACAGCCATATTCTACGTATGAACCTTCCACATTCCTCTTCTGCCTGTCCTCACTTTATTCCACCTCGCCACCACGTCCGCGCAACACCAAAACACCAAATACCTGAATAACACCGCTTTGCATGACGTTGGTTTCTCGGTGTAAAGTTTCCTTAGAAGTGAAACCTCAATTTAGCAGCCTTAGGAGCGGCATGGCCTCGACAATCGGGGTGTTTGTCGTGCCAGGGAGCAACACAAAATACTTCAGGTAGCCGAGACTTCTATAACTTGGAGCAGGAACCTTTAATGGGACCACGTAAGGCTGGAAGTTTGTTGCTCACTATTTTGTCGGATGTAACCCTCACACTATTTTGCAGTGTCGTAACCAACTATCACGGGTGACTTGCTTCGCGGCGATCGGGCACGAAGTGAGTCTCGTATCTCAAATGTGACACTTGTAGCGGCTCAGCTCTCCACTCTGCGGCAAACATAAGAGAATACAAATACAATACTGCCTCAACCTGAGATTCAACACCATCTCTTCCCGTCCATTACGCTTCGTCTCAATCAGCGGTGAGTACACGAGTTGATTCTAGAACACCTGGGAGCTATCAAGGCTTTTAGTATTGAAGTTACACTGAAAGTTCTCCATTCACGGACAGAATAGCGACGTGTAACTAAGTGCGCGCATAAAGCAAGTGACCAGAGGTGGTGGAGGGGAGTGAAGCAGACCGGGAGTGCGCTATTGTTAAAGTGCAGGCCGGGAAATGAAGTGAAGTGCTCTCGCAGCGATACATTACACCTGGCAGGGAGAAGAAAACGTGAGACATTATATCCCACAGCACTTAGGTCGGCTGTATTATCTGAAGGAGGCTCACGGGAGGAGGAGGCGTCACTCCCGGCAAGGCGGATGATGGTCCTCGTTATTCATGCATGAAGAATCGCTGTCCTTAAAGAAGTAATACCTTCATTAGCGCTGATCCCGAACCCTATGCAGGCGGCCAGGATGCGCAGGAGACTCTTGCCAGTATTCTGAAACGCTTTGCTCTCACACCATGTCTATTTTCAAAGGCCACAGAGTTGAGTAGCCGAATTTTCATCAGTGTTTCTTCCGCTGTTAATCTGTCACTAAAACAAAAAAAAAACACTCTCAGAATCCCATGTAACTTCAGCTAAAGCCTTTTGAATGTGGTGGAGGTACGATGCAGAAGTGTTACCAGAATATGATCCTTAGACCCAACGATGCACAGCCGCTACCTTTACCCCCACCACCACCATCACCACCACCACCACCACCATCAGGTTTCCGTGGCTGGACCTCCATTAACACCGACCTGCCTCGTGCAATAAAGTATCATTATTGCACTTATTTACAGCCGAGGGGACGCAGTGTACGGTCAAGGGGGTGTTGTGATATAAAAGTTACCGCCACACACTGCCACACAATGCCGCACACACCCCGCCCGCTGCCATCGACAAGCGCCAGGCAGTGTAAAGGGTAGACCACTGCCTGCAGGACCACGCACACCACGCACACCACAGCGAGAGAAAAACTATTAAACATTACCACTCCCTGTAACACTGCGCTAAACTGGCGGCGTTTTATACAAGTACTTCCATTCCCAGTAACATGACGCGATTGCTACACTGCGTCTCCATCACAGTGCGCTTTGTTTTGCCTCAGTACAAAGTTACATATCATGACAGAATTTTTTTTTTCGTGTGTGTGTGTGTGTGTGTGTGTGTGTGTGTGTGTGTGTGTGTGTGTGTGTGTGTGTGTGTGTGTGTGTGTGTGTGTGTGTGTCTGTTGTTCGTACTTCATCGGTTTTCATTTGGTGTTTCTCAAACCTAAGGTAAAATTCAACGGCTTCAAATGACTTGTCTTGATTCACGATTCGAGGAAGCAACATGAATAAAAAAAACGTGTCCTGAGAAATGTGCATCCAGTAACTAATGGAGAGGAGACAGAGGGTAATTGAGACATTTTACCGTCTGTCTCCCCCTTCTCTCTCTCTCTCTCTCTCTCTCTCTCTCTCTCTCTCTCTCTCTCTCTCTCTCTCTCTCTCTCTCTCTCTCTCTCTCTCTTGCTCGCTCGCTCGCTCGCTCTGACAAGGACGCTAACACGAGTCTTCCTTAATTTCAGGATCAGGGTGAAAAAAAGTGGATGTAATGTCTCTACACATGCAAGAGGCAATTACCACGGTAATGTCCCGGGGCAGATGGAAGGGTCTCTGTCACGGGTGTAATAATAATTCAGCAGGAATGTGTGGCCACCCCAACGACATCCACTTTACTTGGAACAAAAAGCCAGGAGCAATTCACCACTTCCCCTCCCCCTCGTGCAGGTCAGACGCTGCTTGCAAGGTTATGAGATGAGATGAGATAATACGATATGACTAAAGGAAGAAAATACATTGATAAAAAAAAAATCTGATGTGGTTTACCTTGCATTTGTATTTATTATAGATTTTTTAATATAAATGTAAATTATCTAAAAGCTACGTACATAAATCAAATTAAATCTAACGTTATTAAAACCCGTGCGAGCGTGTGAAAATAAGCTTAGAATATAAAACAATATGATACGAGATGCGAAGGAAAGAAAATTACAAGAGAAAACATATGAATAAATAAAAAAGACTAGAAGTGTTTTCCTTGTGTCGATCCAACGGCAATTATGATCCATGCGACATAGTAAGAATAAGGTTACGACACATATGATACGATACGAGGTGCCCAGTAGACAACTCAATATAATACAAGTGAAAAGGTAAAGAAGACTACAAGTATCTGCTCTACTGTCCATCCAAGGCTATTTTCGTCTCGCGGATCATGAGGAAATAAGGTTCTGATGTAAAATGACTTTATACGAGACCCAAAAGAGAAAAAAAATCATGACTGAGAAAATGTAGGAATAGGTGTAAAAAGAAGGAATGCGTACTTTTCCTCGTGTGGACCCAATGTTCCTTACAACCAGAGAGAAAACTTCATGAATAAGGAAATGTGTGAATAGATGAGAAAAAAAAAAGCAATAGGTACTTTCCCTCGTGTGGATACAATGCTCTTTATAACCAATGGGACGGAGAAATAAGGTTAAGCTACATGATAAGCCATGAGATGCAGCAGAAGGAAAACCAGACTTAATACATGAATAGGTGGAAAAAGACACGAAGTACTTTCCCTCCTGTGGAGCAGACGCTCTTACGACCCACGGGACATAAGAAGCAAGGTTATGGCACGCTGCATAAAACAAGAAAATACATAAAGAATAGAAAAAACTAGAATTACTTTTCCTAGTGTATGTTCAACGCTGCTTTAAAATTATGATGTAAGAGGCCCGAAGCAGAAACAACTTGATAAAATATATTTTTAATGAAGCAAAAAAATAAATGAATAAATAAATAAAAAATGCTAGAAGCATTCACGTGTATGCAACACCGGTAATGAGATGTCCACAAAGGAGAAAGACGAAACGAAACACATAAATGAATAACTAAAGGAACCAGAAGCTCTCGCACATTTAAACTATGAAACAAAATACTGAATAAAATAAAATAAAAAGGAGAGAAATTCCTTATACGTTCTCATGAGAAATCCGACAAAAAATTTATAATTTTACATAGTTTTGATCTCAATGGCGATGTCTTTCCTCCTTATCAATATCATAAGAGGAGAAGTCAGAGACGAAAATCCATTAAGTTAATGAGAGATTTAAGAGAAATGAGTCACCATATACAGTTTTGGTTACAGTAGCTATCTTGCAAATAGAATTACCAAGCACAACTCTGCAGATCACAAGAAAGAGAATCAGGCAGGAATTCTCTATGTTCCTTTGAGAAATAACAGAGAAATCAGTTACCGCATATAGTTGAGGTTATAGTTTTAGTTATAGAAGCTACCTTGTCAGTAGAACTACCAAACACAACTCTGCAGATTACAAGAAAAAGAATCAGGCACGAATTCCTTATGCTCCTATGAGAAATGCAAGAGAAACTAGCGCATATAGTTGAGCCTCCAATGGTGATGTCTTGTCAATAGAATTACTGACAGGCCGAGTTCCAGGAGGATGGTGGCGGGTATACAAGACAGTGCCGCCAGCCTTGGTAAGTGTAAGCAACGAGAGGGACAGGCAGACTGGCAGCCTATGTTTAAGTCATGAGGAGGAGAGGAAGGTTGGAGGGTGGAACGGTGGAAAGGTGGAAGGAAGATGTAGAATAGTGGAAGGGTGAAAAGGTGGGGAGATGGAAGGACAGAAGGGAGAAAGGAAGGGAGGAAGGATGGGAGGGTGGAATAGTGGAAGAGTGTGTGTGTGTGTGTGTGTGTGTGTGTGTGTGTGTGTGTGTGTGTGTGTGTGTGTGTGTGTGTGTGTGTTGGAGGGATGGAGGAGGGTCTATAAGCATGTCTGTGTTTATGCCTATTTTTAATCTTTCCACCGACTAAAGCTTGTTACATCCCTCTTTCAAAGTCAAATGACCATATTTTTATCTTTAAATTGACGTATCTCATGGACTTATTTCATCACATTTTCCGGTAACACATTCTTCTGATTTATTGTTCGATGTATTTTTTGTAACATCCTGATCTTCTCTTTTCTTATTAACTTTTTTTGCTGTGTTCTTTTAAACGTGTGTATGTGGTTATGAGAGATCAGAGGGAGCGCGTATGTAAGAGTATCTATCTATTTCATAACACACCACCACTATATACGAGAATGAATAAAGCATGTATTCTCTATAATCAACAAACATGAATCCCACCATCTATCTACCGACCCGCCTCCCTGCCCACCCAGCCAGCCAACTGTGACCGCGCCAAATGGATCAGAGCGGCAAAGCTGGAATACGGTAACAAAAACTGAGAGGTCAACTAAAACGGGAGTCACGGAGAGGCGAGGGAATGGTCACGTCAGTCCAGGGTGCGACCACGAGGTTATTACGGCAAATCTCCTCTTTTCCGCACCACTTGTATCCCCCATTATTCTCACCTTCACTCCATTACTCCCCTCTCCCTCTCCCTCTTCCCCTCTCTCAGCACAACAGTTCCCAAGACACGTACTACTTCGCCACGCTTTCTCTCCCTCTTTTCCTCTCCTTTCCTGCTTTTTTCCCTTGCTTGCCTGCCTCCCAGAAACCTTAAGGAGTCGTTACCATAGGGAGTGTTTCAAGAGGTTCTTTACGCATTCTCAAAAAAGTAAAGGAAAAATAGTACACACACACTTTCCTCTCTCCTCTCTCTCTCTCTCTCTCTCTCTCTCTCTCTCTCTCTCTCTCTCTCTCTCTCTCTCTCTCTCTCTCTCTCTCTCTCTCTCTCTCTCTCTCTCTCTCTCTCTCTCTGTAAACATGTCTCCTCGTATTCCCCGCGTATCCCAAGAGACCACAAAAAGCGGACCTAGAAGGAAGGAAGGCTGGAAACTTCTCCACAAATACTGACTTACCAATGAGATCAAGAAAGAAACGGAAGCTTACATTTATCATCTCTTTCAAGCTATCATTTTCTATTGTCAGTTTCTATCTCGACCTCAAGTGCCTCTTAGGAAGTAAGATAGCACTTGTTTATACGAGTGGTGGTTGGTTAAAGAGATCAAGAAAGAAATGGAAAGTAAAATTTATCGTCTCTCTCTCTCTCTCTCTCTCTCTCTCTCTCTCTCTCTCTCTCTCTCTCTCTCTCTCTCTCTCTCTCTCTCTCTCTCTCTCTCTCTCTCTCTCTCTCTGTCACAAGGCAACATTTTTCCATTATCAGTTTTTATCACTTTCTTGAGTGTCCCTTTGCATGTAACTTTGATTTTTTTTGAAGTTTGAAATGCAGGTTCTTCTGAAAACACTTGCAAGGTTATGAGGAAATCTATCACTGAGATTTTCCGCGTTATATTCCACGAAATCCGGTTGTTGACGGATACGTTGCATATTACTAACTCAAGTATGCGTTAAGTGTTGGTTAGGTTAAAGAAATAGATGAGAACAATTTCCTTACATGATCAATAGGTAATTTATCACTTTTTTCCCTAAATCCACCCTGTATTATATTTAGCAGTCTTGGTAGTGATGGTCGCTTTATATAAATCTGTTGACTATTCATAAAGTACTTGTTAGTTATGTTAAAGATGCAGATGAGAACGATCTCCTTATACATGACTAATGGGTAATGTGTCCTTTTCCTAAGTGTATCCTGTATCATATTCTACATAAATATTTGACTATTCATAAAGTAAGTGTTGTTTATGTTTCAAAAATATAGATGATAAGGATTCCATTACAAGACTTATAAAAAATCTATCCTCCTTTTTACGAAGTTTTTTTTGCATTATATTCTATAAAATTCTGGTGGTGTGAGATACATTGTATACTAACGTAACTATTGGTAAAGTAAGGTGTGTTCAATATGATTAAGAAATATGTATGAAAAGCATCTCATTCTAAGACTAATAATCTACGAAGATCTCACCACATATTTTGCGTCACAAGATATGAAAGACATTCAGGAAAAAAAATATGAACAAGATTTGCTCATATAGCTTAAGGCATTGTCTAAAAAAATCTATTAGATGAAGAGGATCTGGTTGCATTATGGTCTGCGGGACTAAGAAGGACGTAATAAGCTTTTCCAAAGAACACGTCGGAAGAATCATATGAAAGAATCCTCGTCATGTATTAGTTTTTCTTCCTGGAGAGGATCTGATGACATGATGCCCCGCGATATTAAGACGAAAATAAAGGCTGAAGGAGATCAGATAATGTGATCTGCTTGGGACGGAGGAAATTACTTAATGGATAGATATAAATCACAATATAAGTGACTGACAAGAAAAGGAGTAAATGTAGAGTCTCTGGATTATGAAAACGAATTAAATAAAAAGAAGAAGAATGAACTAAGAGAAAGTTTACTAATGAAAAGTATTTGATATAATGATGCATAAGGCAAGACGAGGTGTGAATGTAAAGGAGAAGACGAATGTAATGATAAAAACACATCTAAACATCCAGAGAACGTTGAATACTGAAGAGAATTTAATATATTGATGCATTGAGAAAGACGCCAATACATGAAGGGGCTCTAATGGCATCAAACAAAGACACGAGGTGAGAACAAAGAACAATCGCCTTACCTTGTAGTATCAGGTGAAGGTCAATTGTAATGAGGCGCGTCCTGGAAACAAGGATAAATACCATCATTACTTCATTCATACTACAAGCTCAGTCACTCGCACACTTAACTAAATGAAGCTAGTTTTGAGTGTCTACTTTATTAGTTTTTTTTTTTTTTTCTTCCTTCTCTTCACTGACTCAATTCACTTCACTTTATTGACTACTTCACTTTATTAGCAACAACATTACCTAGTTATGCAATAATTTCACGAACAATTTCACAGACAAACAAAAGCATTGCCTACAATAACTTAACTAAACATTTCATTTCACTTTATTAACAGCCTTGTAACTTCCCCTCACTTACAATTTACACAACTAATTTCACGTCCCTCACAATAACTTCACGTCCAAATTCACTAACAGCTTCAATAGAAATGTCAACAACACACTCGCGTCATCAAAGTCACCTGTAGTTAACTGTACACAAAGAAGAACACCTTTCACAATAATCCATACTTCTTTTAAGAGAGAGGTGTCAAGACATTTATCCCATTCTTTTGACTAATTCTTTCTAATCTTTTATGGAGACTGCAAGTTCAGTGGGCCTTTTTTTCTAATATAGTTTTTTCCCCTTGGTAGTTCTTCCTCTTACATAAAAAAAAAAATGACGTCAATGTGAATGTTCAACGAAGAAAACATATCAATCATACCTCACAACAGAGTTAAATACAAGTTCACATCTACTGCAAGTTTAGATAAAAGCTTTTAGTCACATGAACTATTACAGGAGACGCTGAGAATACATACCATATCTCACATTAAAGAGACAAATAAAAGATCATTCAGTATCTATTGCAAGTGAAGCAATACACCTTCTATTCAAAACGCCTTAATCACGAGAACTCTTATTGGAAACGCTTGTATAAAAACCTGAAGAAAGAGAAGATAGTGTAATTCATCAAAGGAACAAATAAATGATCACACACTACCTATAACAAATTAAGTAATACACCTCCTAAGCATTAAAACACCTTGGTCACGAGAACTCATATCGAAAATGCTTATATGGAAACATGACCAAGAAAACCTTTATAACTCAAATCAAAGAGACAAATAATTAATCACACAGTATCCAATTGCAAGTTAAGTAATACACTTCTCCCTTAGGTGTCAGACCCTCCAGCCACGAAAATTCTGCGTCATAAAGTAAGGAAAAGAGAAACACATCGGCCTGCCCTCCAACCGGTCTCACTGTGTCTATTCGTCCATCAAACAGATGCAACGGTTCACAAAACTGTCATTTCCCCCTTCTGGATATTGTTGCTTTTATATTCTTCACTTGCATATACACAATCTCTCTCTCTCTCTCTCTCTCTCTCTCTCTCTCTCTCTCTCTCTCTCTCTCTCTCTCTCTCTCTCTCTCTCTCTTTAAAAATCTGATATTCTTAAACCTTCCCATCTTTTTCTCGTCACCTAATGCTTCGTCTCACTCCAACATTTACTCCACTTTATGTCTCAAATCGTCTTTTAAAACTCAAGTCATTTAGTTCCTCTCTCACCGCACTTTGAGTCTTATTCACTGCCCCACATTTCCACGTAAGTTTCCGAGCATTAGACGAGGAAGAGGCGCCCAAGATATCAGCTGCGCCTCAAGATTGTTCTCCGCATGGCCAGATTCTCTTACGAGTTCCGTTTTTCTTGGTGCCAATTCTGAGACAAGATCTGTTTTTTCTTTCCCTCCGCTGATCCCTGGGGACGTATTATAAATACATATTGAGGTCAGAAAAAGAGAGAGAGAGAGAGAGAGAGAGAGAGAGAGAGAGAGAGAGAATATGAGTTAACTGAGGAAAGCCGTGTGGTGGGAGAGGAGTGTTGAAGGATGCATGTGGAGATGTGAAAGAGGGGTGAGAGAGTAGAGTGAGAATGCATGGGAAGCAACTGTTGTTATTGCTGTGAGGGCTTTTACATCATTGACAGTCGTTTGAAGGAGTGACGGAGAGAGTTAACTGTGCAGTGGGGAGGGCAGAGTGGAAGAATGCAGGCAGAGAGATGTCAAAGAGGGGCGAGAGAGAAGGGTGGGAGAGTAAAGAATGCACAGAAAGCAAATATTGAGTCTGCTGTGAGGAGGATTTTTATATCACCAGTACTTTGAGGAGAGCAAAAACGTGACAGTCTTAACCACCCTAGACCCGTGACAGGGAAGCCTCGCCAGCCAGTCTTGCATGAACACACGGTCCTTGTCTCCTTTCATCCCTCCCTCGCACTTTCCCCGCCTCGTCCAATACGAGGAGAATGGCTTTCGCAAATGACTAAAGAGCCGTTTTACGAAATTACTCAGCAATTGTGGAAGACGGTCTCAGTTATCTCCTTCCATTACATAACTCCACAATACCTTGCCACAAAAGAGGTTCATAAAGCTTTCTGCCCCAACACTCTCCTCGCTTCCTTCCATCTGCGTGGTTGTAGTGAGGGGAGTCTGTGTGCTGAGGGGCGAGGGGCGGAGCACGAGCTTTCTTCCCGAGGCCAAGCAAGGACAGTGACCTCAGACATCCTGGGAAACACTTGCCTCGCCCCCACGTGCTTCAGCGTGTCACCAAAGAGTGCGTTGCAAAAAAACAAACATAGTTCAAGATACAAGTATTTCTCTTTCTCCGGAGTGCCTGCAGACTGAACAATATTGACACCATAACACACCAATACAATGACTCTGAAGCAACAACTCAACAAAGCAACACACCGACTCCATGACACATGGAAACAGCAACACACCAACACAGCAATACTATATGTAACACTGGTCCAGGAAAGCGTGAAAATGGAATCTGATGCAACAGTTTCCACTTGGAGAATATCATTTACTCATTAACCGCCCCGCCAACATGAAGTAAAAGGTAAAAATAATCACATACATTGATTCAATGAATACAATATACTAGAAAACTCACAATAATAACTCTCTCCCATTCCAGAACTTCGCAATAAGAAAGGCACTTCCCATACCACTGAACCCCTTATGAGAGTTAGAACGCTTGTTAAGTCACCGTACAAACGTGTCTTGCATTAACCTTTCACTGATACATTCCATTCCCATTACCCTAACACACTTAACATGACACCGCGACAATATTCAAGTCTTACTAGATTATATGATACAATGGACAATACTAACAACCCATTGCTCCCTGACTCTATTGGCTCCACGTACAAACTAACTGATCTCACAGAATCCACCATTAGCCACACCTGCATCTCGTCCTCCTCTGCCAGGGCGGGGATACCACTCATAGCACTGATTAACAATTAATGGCTGCCTCTGGGTGATGGTGACCAGGGATGCCAGCTTTTTGCACAGCACCAATACTGATTACTGAGTGTTGCCAATTCAGCAGTGCGTTTTTCTCAACTGCTAGTAACGTAATTGCCTCCAGTTTTCTAACATTATTTTTTGTAAGGAAAACGGTATAAGATTTATATATAAGGTAATACTATTGTACTTCATCTACCATGGTTAAGTAAGGAGGATGTATTTGACTTCGTACAAATGAATCCCAAAATTTGTGCAGAAGTCACGCATGAATGACTTAACTAAACAGCTAGTATACACACACTCCCACGTCAGACAGTGCGTTAACTACCAATCCAAAAACCACTACAGCCACATACAAAATAACTAATCATCAATCTTTATCAACTATACACCATAACACCTGGCCAGCAACACACCACCATGAAAACACAGCAACAGTAATATACTACCACACCAATACCATAACATGCAGAAACAGCAACACAGCGCAGCAACACGTCGTTTCTCTGACAGACAGGAGAGCCAACATATCTATACGAGGACACATGGACAGGCTGAACATAATGCAGTGAAGAATAACATATCCCTCTGTGTGTGTTATGACAAGACTCGTTGCTCGATCACACAATCTGTCGCTCTCTGTTGCTGCTGTCGTCAAGAGGTGGCGAAACAGTGGACTTGACAGTGAGGCCAAATTTACTGTTGAAAATTTTATAACAGCGTGAAGTGACAACACCTATTTTAAACGTTTTCTTTTGTCGACACTGGAGAATTTCATAATAATGTGAAGTGATACCATCTTATGAATGCTTACTTTTGTTAAAACTTAAGAACCTTTTAAAATGAAATAGAAGCATTGTTATTTTTTTCAAGCTTTTCTTTGGTTAATTTTTCATCTCTGTATTCTATCATTGAAGAAACTTCACTCAGTCCTCGCTTTTCGTAATAATAATAATAATAATAATAATAATAATAATAATAATAATAATAATAATAATAATAATAATGAGGAAGAAGAAAACGAAAACAAGAAAGAAAACAATAATAATAAAAGTAACAATAACCGTATACCACACACAACAGTAATCAAGCAACCAAATAACACAACGCATCACCAACAAAACCTTGAAAATTACAGCGGACACAAAACATACAAATACTCCGCCCCACTTTATTTTGAAAGTGAGAGTGCGTGCGCTGCTGCTGCTGCTGCTGCTGCTGTTGCTGCTGCTGCTGTTGCAATCTATTTAATTAATCCCAGAAGCACCACAGTCGAGCAACACAAGTTATTACACCCAACTGTTAATTAATTACGATCAGCAATCCACGATCATCAAATAACAAACCCCGGGGGCCGATGACGACACGGCGGTGAGAATCCCAATAATGTCCAGACCTTCCCTCGAGCTCCCCTCTCCCGATCCCCAGGTTCTCGATCCCACCCTGGTGCCGCGGGGGGGGAAGGAAAAAAATAGAGGAAGTGTGTGGATGGCGGCTGAAGGTGACACATTGTATTATTTAGAGCTCTGGTACTATTTCTTTTTATGTAAGAAGGGAAAACTGGACAAGGGCAACAAAAACGATTAAACAGTCCCATTTAGATGCCAGTATCCGAAAAGGGCCGAGAGAGTTGGACAAAAGAATGGGATGAATGTCTTGAAACCCCCCTCTTTAGTGAGTTCAGGTCTTAGGTAGATCGGAATGCAGAAGCAGGCAGGGAGTTCTAGAGTTTATCAGAGTTTACCATGTTATTCTCAAGCTGTCCACGATTGTTGTAGAGTTCACTGTTTGTTGTCATTAAGACGTTGCAGCATTCACGGATATTTGATGGGTACTTCATTAATGTTTAATTAGAAAAAAAGATAGAAAGGAATTTGTTTTCTCAAATAATGGCAGGTCAATGGAATAATTTCAGTAATCAGAGCTGAGTTATTACAGAGATCTAGAAGAATAGTAGATAAGTTTACGGATGAAGATGCTAGGTGGAAATAGGTAGGTATGATTCGTATAGAGACAGGCAAGTGTAGGTAGGGCTGATGGTTTCTTGTAGCTCCCCTTATTTTCTTGTCTTTTTTCTTCCATGAATGTTGTAAAGTTCACAAATATTATAGACTTTGTGACGCACGCATACATAAATCTCTCTCTCTCTCTCTCTCTCTCTCTCTCTCTCTCTCTCTCTCTCTCTCTCTCTCTCTCTCTCTCTCTCTCTCTCTCTCTCTCTCTCTCTCTCTCTCTCTCTGACGCAAGACAAACATGATGTCATCCTTCGGGAAAAATATAATCCTTTTCTGATTCCTTCCTTTCACAATCCTTCCTGCCCCTCCTGGCTGATCCTGCTCTCTCTGATATTCTTAAGTCTTTCAATCACAAATTTTCCATAAACTTTTCTTCTTGTACTTAATTGAATAATTCCCATGAGTTTCCTTTATTAGACTGCGAAAATTAAAACCTGCTAATTCTTTCGTCCCTTCCTATTACGATCATTCCATCACAGGTCTGACCAATACCTCTGCTATTCCCACATTTCCCTACTAAACTCTAAAAACATGTTCCTTTCTTTGTGATCTGACTTCTAGTACAGTCAGCTCTAATTGATTAATGCCTAATTCCCTCAGTTTCTCTATTTCTGTACCTCCATTCCATCAGTTTGAAGACTCGTATCTCTGTAATTTTCACGTTTTCCATCAGCGCACTCTGAAAAATTACTGTTTGTGTGGTAGGTAGTCTCTCTTCTACTACATGTATTTCATTATATTTCTTCCTTCAAATTGCAACATCTTGGTTATCATCACATCCACACTGGCTGCCTCACGGGTTCTTCAAAATACCAAGTTCTTTTCAGTGCTTCCCTTTTAGTTTTCGCCTTTCCCTCTAGTACAGGGGTTCTCAACCTTTTTATCGTTAAGAACCCCCTGAGTTATAAGACCATCTACCAGTACCCCCAGTATTGTCACATGGAACATGGAACTCAATATGCAATGGCACTGCAAAGGATTTTATTAGATCAGCTATCTAAGTACCCCTGGAAATCTTCTTATGAACCCCCTGTGGTTTCGCGCTGTCAGGATGGCCACTGTCCATGAGCTAACATCATTAGGTCTCTATGACGCTGAAGACGTCTATGCAGAACGGTTTGGTTGGCAATAGACAATCTCATTATCAGACTTTGATTTCTAAGTTATGAAAATAATCTCATTTACGGGGCTTCATAGGTTCATGGTGTCTTGTAGTCTACTTACTAACCTAGAAGGAAAGAAAATATCATACTAACTTCGAGCTATCAATTGAGGAAGAAGTAATCTTTGTCCCAGGAATAGAGCAAGATGGTATATAAAAACACAATGCATAGTTATAACCTAACTCTACTATTATAGCGTTTTTGTCGTAGATACATGTTTAGAAATACTTTACCTATCTTGATATCTCCTTATGTGACAAAAGAATATCCAAAAATATACGATATGCAGTTGACCATCTTTTCTGTGAAATATTACGATATCTGTTGAATCTGGCAACTTCAACGGGAGTTTGGGTCCTCTCCTAGTGTTTCCTTATGATTGAAACATTGATATTTACACGTCATTGTGATCAGGGAAATAAAGAAAACTAAGTTTGCTTTTTTCTAAGAGCATGAAATAGAAAAATTTATGTTTACAAGTGGCAGTTTATGTATAAGACACGCAAACCTGTGTGCACTCATCCACTCTATCCAGAAGCTTAACTAATTTTCAAAAGTTCCCCAATAGCTACACAACTACCATTGGTCTACTGTTTCTATCCAGTTACCTACAAACACGTACACATTCACGGCAGCAACATGCAAAGTACACTAAATACTCCGGAGCAAAGCTGCCTCACCTTGTTTCATTAATCAGCTAACTCTTGCACACTTTCACACCAAAGCTATTTTTCATTTACCATCGACGATTTTATATTCGAATCAAAATTAAAACGACGATTGAGAACTTTCGGCCTAAAGATGTTTGAGGGCCGTGACGGCCTTGGGCGCCGCACGGGGGAAGGAGGTGGCCGTCGGGTCCGGCCTGGGGCCCAAGGCAGGAACTGGCTGCAGGTCCTGCTTTTCCTTGGTGGCCTCAAGCTTCACTACTAGTCGTCCACTTGCAGCGCATCACACTAGGCAAGGGTCGCCATAAGCAAGAGATCAATGTCTACCACTCACCGGATGGTGCCGTGAGGGGCCCTAAAGGGTGATAAGGGCTCCTTGCATAGAATATGATGGTGAGTGGTGTGTACGGGACCTCTGCTTATAATGACACCGGGCTGAACAACTCGCCATGAACGAGGGCACGCTGTGCCATGAGCCAGGCACTGACAGTACCAGTGGTCCTTTACGTTAGGTTAGGTTAGGTTAGGTTAGGTTAGATTAGGTTAGGTTAGGTTAGGTTAGGTAAAAGGACTCACTTCATGACAGCGTTTGGGGAGTGGTGTGTGGCGGGTCATTGCTCATGGCGACCTGTGTGAGGCATTGCAAGGTTGCATCGTCACTGCTCTCATAACCACGGGACTGGGGTTGACCCTTTCTGGGTAAAAGTTTCGTCCCAGTACCTGTGTAGGTAATAATACTTTGGATCGTTTCGCCATCGCCATCGCCGCACCGTTAGCCTCGATAAACGGATCGTTATCCTCAACAAACACATCTGTACCGTGGACACTGGAATCGCAACCTGTCGTGGAATCCCATTGTTAGCGTGGACTCATTTTCCTTCGCGGCTTCAAGCTCACTGATTGTTGTCAACTTGCAGCGCCTCATACTAGGCAAGGCGTCGCCTTAAGCAGGGTGCCGTGTCTACCGTCCATCAGATGATGCCGTGAGGGGCCTTTAAGGGTGATAAGGGCTCCTTGCATAGAGTCTGGTGGTGAGTGGTGTGTACAGGACCTCTGCTTATAATGACATCGGGCTGAACAACTCGCCATGAACGAGGGCACGCTGTGCGCCATGAGCCAGGCACTGACCGTACCAGTGGTCCTTTACGGGGTGAAAAGGACTCACTGACAGTGTTTGGGGAGTGGAGTGTGGCGGGTTATGCTCATGGCTACCCGTGTGAGGCGCAGTAAGGTGGCAGCGTCACTCTCCTCGCACTCACGGGTCTGGGGTGAACTCTTACGGGGTGAAAGGGTTCGCCCCAGTACCTGTGTAGGCAAGTGAACTTCAATTGCGTCGCAGTGAGGTGGCAGCGCCACTCTCCTCGCACCTAAGGGTGTGGGTGGACCTTACGGGGTGAAAGGGTTCATCCCAGTACCTGTGTAGGCAAGTGGACTTCAATTGCAGCGCAGGAAGGTGGCAGCGTCACTTTACTCGCACTCAAGGGTGTTGGGTGGATCCTTACGGGTGAAAGGGTTCGTCCCAGTACCTGTGTAGGCAAGTGGACTTCAATATTGTGTCTTGAAATCGCATCGTGAGGACTGGAACCGCATCGACATCGTGGAAACCCGCATCGTTCCCGTGGAAACTGGAATTGCATCTTGATCGTGGAAACTCGCATTATTATCTTGGAAACTGGAAGGGCATCTTTATCATGGAAAGGCATCGTCATTTTGGAAACTTGCATCGCTATCGAGGAAACTGGAATGCCATTGTTATCTTGGAAACTCGGAGCGCTATCGAGGAATCTGGAATCAAATCTTATCGTACACACTGTTATCGTGGAAGCTCTCGTGATCGTCGTTCGTTTCGTTATCTCTGAATTACTTAATTAGTCTTGGTATTATTATTAGCTTCCGTAATAATAGAGATGTTGGTCATTTTATCTTATCTTTTTACTGTATTTTTTTCAGGGTACAGTTTAGTGTTCTTCAACCTTTTCTAAATTCGTGCACCTTTTCGAGAAGCAAGGAGGACTATAAAAGAAATGCATCAATATTCGTAATTTTCCCTACTTTAAGACTGAAAATCGATAGATAACATTATTGAATATCTACCTGAAGCTACAGTTTTTTAGTCCTAAACAGTCGCTATATAGAGCGAAATGTACTATAACAAAATGCCACATCTCAAACACATTAGGCCCGTGTTCCGTCGGAGTGTAATATATTACTATTGTGAATAAATCGCAATACTTTGATTAATATCAATAGGAGAGGACCCAAACTGTCACAATTTCAGTGTTCGCAGGAGAGAGTCAGTATCGTCTCGCGGTACAGAGTAATCGTCTCTAAACACTGTATTACGATGTATCTATTGATTTGCCAGGGTTTTACTCCTACCAGTATTTTTCTGTTCTTATTCTACCATGGTATTTCTTTATAGTTACTTGAGTTTATACGACTGACATCATAATATAGAGCAAAACATAATTGTCTGGTGTACCAAGATCTTTCATTTCTAGAGACTTAAGACAGCACGGAACCTTAACACACATTTCACCTCGCTTCTGCACAGGTTAATTCTTCTTCTTCTCAACCTTTTAATGTGATGTACCCTCGAAGTCTTTCAGTATTGATCACGTACCCTTACCCACAATGCAGCGTCAGGAAGGGTAACAATAAATGCATGGTTTATTGACTTAGTTTATTAAGTTTAAATTGTGTTATATATGTGGAGCAGACACAATTTTTAATTAATATTAGTATGTTTCTATGAGGTAGTGTCGATAGGAACTGGTACCTCACAGGGAGACACTATATGTGACTAACATGCAATGCATTTACCAAAAGGAACTATATCAGACAATTTTCGATCATTATGGCAGTGAACTAGTGTTGCTTGCAGCTAGTTGCAACTTGTAACTAGTAACAGTGATAAATAAGTCACTGTGTGTGTGAATAACATATAAGATAAGAAATCGGAGCAAATATTATAGGTTTGCAAGGTTGTGTGGCAACTGTAATCCAAGAGAGCTTCCTCTCAAGTGATACAACTCCAAGAGTTTCCTTGTTAACGTTGTTAACGTGTCCTGGTTCTAGTGAAGGACACATTGTATACTACAAACGAATTTGCTGCTATTTAAAACTGAAGCATTTTGAGAAACCCGCCACGTACCCCAAAAATTCCTCTCACGTACCCCTGGGGGTACGCGTACCCCAGGTTGAGAACCCCTGCTCTAGTATATTTGTTTATGTATATTGTTTCCTTCAAATTTCAACATTTCTGTCATGATCCCATTCGTACTTCCTCCAATCTTTTCTTTTTCTCTTTTTTTTTTTTTTTTTGTCTTTTTGATCCCTCCTTTTAAATTTTTCATACTCTCTTCATTGTTCTTCAAAATATTCAGTTTCGTTTTACCTTATGATCATTCCCCTTTTAATTTCCAACATTTTCTCTGTGTTTCTTCAAAATGTCCATCGCTTTTCACCTTTTAATCATCTTATCTTTAGTTTCCTACACTTTCTCTCTACGGTTCACCTTTTTTTTTTTTTTTCATGCTATCCTTTTAATATTGTTGTTGCTGTTTTTTTTTCATGTACGTCGTTTTCAGTAGAATATCAGAGTGAGTGCATGTTACGAGTGTAGCCTTGACACACAACCCGAGGGAGCACAATGGGAGGTAAATAATAGCATGTTGTATGTTGGATTTATCTGCACATTTGCACATTATCTTTCATCATCCTTGCTTTCTCTAATGCTCTGTGTCTCCTCTCTCGTTAGTCTCCTTTTTTGTCTTTCTGTCTTTGTATCCATCTGTTTCTGTTTGTCTTTGTGTGTTTGTCTTTCTGTCCCTCTCCTTGTTTCTGTTTGTGTGTCTGTCCTCATCTCCCTTTCCCTCTCTCACATACTATACAAATTATCTCCATTCTCTCTCTCTCTCTCTCTCTCTCTCTCTCTCTCTCTCTCTCTCTCTCTCTCTCTCTCTCTCTCTCTCTCCTATTCCTTTCCTCCTATTTGTTTATCCTTCCTTTCCCTCACTTTTTTTTTTCTACTCTCCGCCTCCTCCCCTTCCTCCTCGTATACCTTCCCTTCCCTTAACTTTCTCTCTCCCTCTCATTACTTGGAATTTATCTTGCTTCCTTTTCCGACTTGGCCTCCCTTCGTGCCCTCCTCGCCTCTCTTCCATTACCCGAGTCTGGCACAGTTTTGCTGGCTCACTCATCACCACCAGTCATATCACTCATGCACCCCGGGAAAAAAGAAAACGGGAGGCAATAGACTTCGGTAAACAAAGGAAAAGTAACTGTAATGCCGAGAAGAAAGTAAAGGTTAAGTTTTCTTTATTTTTAGGAGGGAAAGGTTAGGTTAGGTTAGGTTAGGTTAGGTTGGGTTAGGTTGGGTTAGGTTGGGTTAGGGTTAGGGGTTGGGGGTTAGGTTAGGTTGGGTTAAGTTAGGTTAGGTTGGGTTGGGTTAGGTTAGGTTGGGTTGGGTTAGGTTAGGTTAGGTTAGGGGTTAGGTTAGGTTAGGTTAGGTTAGGTTGGGTTAGGTTTGGTTAGGTTAGGTTGGGTTAGGTTGGGTTGGGTTGGGTTGGGTTAGGTTAGGTTAGGTTAGGTTAGGTTAGGTTAGGTTGGGTTAAGGTTAGGTTGAGTTAGGTTAGGTTGGGTTGAGTTAGGTTAGGTTAGGTTAGGTTAGGTTTTTAGGAGGGAAAGGCAAACGAAGGAAAATGATTGTCGTGCCGAAAGGAAGGTAAAGGTTGTTTGCATCTTTCTCGGTTAAATAAAAAGAAAATAATTGCCGTACGAAGAACGAAAGTGAAGGAATATTTTTTTCCCATGGTAAACGAAGGGAAATAACGGTCATAAGAAAGGCAGAGTCATGAAACTATTTTTCTTTCCAGTATTTTCTTGGATAAACGAAGGAAAAAAAATTGCCACAGAAAAAAGAAAGTAAAGAAAGGAGTTATCATTTCATTATATTTCTAAAAGTGAGTGCAAGTGGGATTATTATAAATTCTATAGGTAGCCCACTTATCTAATTTATTATCTGAAGGAATGTGATACCAAACGAAAATGATAGACACATAGGTGAAAAACGAACCTAAATGCAGTAAATTTGAGTAGGGAGGAGGGGAGTGAGTGGAAGTAGTGAAGTGATTACACACTCAAAACTGAACAGGTGAAGGTAAAGAAAATAGAGTGATTACCTCAATCTAGCCACACCTGAGTAAACTTTTGAATATGCATGTGAAAAATATAAGGTAGAGATTATTTACCCTCTCTCTCTCTCTCTCTCTCTCTCTCTCTCTCTCTCTCTCTCTCTCTCTCTCTGATAAGGAAACGATTACAGGTGAAAATTTAAAGAGAATAGCAAAAAATATATGGTGATTACCTAACGCGGGGTAATACTTAACAAAATACAGGACCGAAAAAAAAAAAAGATTCTCTCTCTCTCTCTCTCTCTCTCTCTCTCTCTCTCTCTCTCTCTCTCTTCTCTCTCTCTCTCTCTCTCTCTCTCTCTCTCTCTCTCTCTCTCTCTCTCTCTCTCTCTCTCCACAGCATGCATTTCTCCCTTCATTTCCTCCCCACCCTATACTATATATTATTATCTCGCCCTTTCCCTCCCTCCTCCTCCTCCTCCTCCTCCTCCTCCTCCTCCTCTTCCTCCTCCTCCTCCTCCTCCTACTCCTCTTCCTCCTCCACCACCACTACCACAACCACCACCACCACCTTCTCCTCCTCCTCCTCCTTGCAGTGCAGCAGTGACTTCGCCTCAAATTTTCCGCCACAGCACACGCCAAAAAGGTTTCCCCCTTCATCAATTCACGTATTCACGACCCTTTAATGCGAGGCGCCGCTCCCTTCCTCCTGCAGGCTGAAACATGCACGAAGGGCCCCACCAGCTCCAGATTCCCCCTTCCTGCTTGAATAGTAGTGCTTTGACAGGTCGGGAAGGGCGTGCTAAACATTAACATTCTTTCTCTTTCTCTCTCTCTCTCTTTCTCTCTCTTCTCTTAGCTCAGCAGTCTAATCTCTCCTCTTCATCTCTATCTATAACACGACATGGCTATTTAAAGGTGTGTTGTATTACAGTGGTAGTGAGTTATAGGTAATCTTCTGCTTGTTTACGACTGTGCTTTGTCCCTGATCTAAACCACTGAACGGTGAATCAAGGGAAGAATGAGGTAAGGAATAACTCAGATTTGGTTGGAATTGCACTAAATCTCTATCCTCACGTGCCATATATTTTCTATCTAAACCACTGGACGGTGAATGAAGGTAAGAATAAGGAGAGGAATAAGATAAAGCAGTGGTCAGAAGTGGAGTAACTTATTGCCCTCACTTCCATTATAATTTGTCCTTTCTATGTCAAGTAAGGAGCAGGAAAGGTAACGTTAAGAGGAGAGAATATGATACAGTTATGGTCAGAGATCGAGTAACCTTCTGTCCTCGCCCTATTATCCTTTGTCCTTTGTATCTAAAGCGTAGGACGGAGAATGAAGGCAATGTTGAAACGGTAAAGAATAAAGCAGCAGTGGTCAGACATGGTGTAATTTATTCCCACTCTGTTGTGTTTTGTGTTTTCTATTACAGAGAGATTGAAGGGATCTCTGTGCTAGGGAAGAATAAAGTACAGTCAAGGTCTTTTGTATTTCTGCTATGATTGTCTCCAGCTAACATTGTGATCACTGTAATGAATTATTTAGATGCATATTAAGACAAAGAAAATGGGGATAACAATTTCATGTGTTTTAAAAGCTATAGTTGATTATGAGAGTGTGATTACCAAAGAAGTGTTAAGTCAGTACCTTTCAGCCTTTACTTCTTCACCCCTTTAATACTGGCACGCATTTTTACCTTGAATTTCAGGCATGATTAGACGATTCTATTGACATTAGTAAAGATCTATGGAGGTCAGAAGATTAATAGCCAGTCTTCACTATTCTAATCCTCACACAAGTTTCTGAAGCTGTATAAAATCACCACAAAACACCTCCTGGTACTAAAGGGTTGGGATTGCAATACGAGGCAGTCATTGCAAGGAAGGTTTTAAAAGAGTTTGTGTCTTCTTATAACCTTGAGTTTTGGGCATGATTAGACGATATTATTAACATTAGTAAGGGTCTATGGAAGTCAGACGATCAATAGACAGTCTTCACTATTCTAATCCCCACATAAGTTTTTGAAGCTGTCTAAAATCACCACAAAGCAGAATGACTATGAAAACACCTCCTGGTACTGAAGGGTTAAAATTGCAATAAGAATTTGTGTCTTCTTTTAACCTTGAGTTTTGGGGATGATTAGACGATTTTATTAACATTAGGAAGAGTCTATGAAGGCTAGAAGATTAATAGCTAGTCTTTACTATTCCAATCCCCACACAAGTTTCTGGACCTGTATAAAGTCATCACACAGTAAGCAGAATGAACATGAAAACACGTTCTGACACTGAAGGGGTTAGGATTCTAAGACGAGGCTGTAATTCCAAAGAAAGTTTTGCAAGAGTTTGTGTCTTCTCTCCGTATTAAGTCGTGTGATCAGCTGACACTTCCTACCAAACCTACTAATACAGAGCTCCAGCAGACCAGTGAACGCAAGACTGAGGAAAAGACGAAATACAGTAAAAAAATTTGTTTGTTACTTGACTGGAAATGTACCAACTATATCTGAATGTGTGGCGATGTGTTGGTATATATGAAGTGATTAGAGGCGAGAGTACTGTAATCTTACACGTACGGATACAAAACTAGGACCGTAATGACACAGCACTAAGAGAGATTTACTGAGCCTGTTCAATTCATCTATCTCTTTTACATTTTGACTTTTCAAGAGGGGGAATATTAAGCGAGGATTCACCCACTTTTATTACCCTGGGCTAGTCTCTTCAATACGTAAAATAACAATAAGGAAATAAAAATAGAAAAAAAAAATACTATGATTTTCGACAATGATTAGAAAAAAAAAAAAACACTGCAAACATAATCCAGAACCATTTTTTTTTTTCTATCTCGTCAGGCCAACCTCTTCAATACGTAAAATAACAACAAGCAAATAAAAATAACAGAAAAATAAGAAAAATAACTAAATAAAAACCCTACAAAACTGAGTATCAAACATAATCCAAACCAATTCTTTTACTCGTCTGGGTAAAAAAAAAAAAAAAATGGAAGAAAAAATATCGACGAACTGTTTAAAAGCCAATGTTTGCCTTTCGAACACTAAGAGCATGACTAAAGAAATATAAATATGACGCTCAGTGTAAGCTCTTGTTTTATATATACTAGAGACTTGAGCTTCGCAGGTAAACACGTTGATGCAAAAATTTACCTTGTGATTTTTTATTCATTTCTTGCAACTTTTTTGCGTCATGTATATAGTCGAGAGAGAGAGAGAGAGAGAGAGAGAGAGAGAGAGAGAGAGAGAGAGAGAGAGAGAGAGAGAGAGAGAGAGAGAGAGAGAGAGAGAGAGAGAGAGAGAGAGAGAGAGAGAGAGAGAGAGAGAGAGAGAGAGAGAGAGAGAGAGAGAGAGAGAGAGATAAACGAACAAACTCATAGATAAACTCGTAACCTTACAGATAAACTCACAAATTCAAACACACACACACACACACACACACACACACACACACACACACACACACACACACACACACACACACACACACACAAAACGATAGACGGAGAGACAAAAAGAAAATGGAGTAGAAAAAGTAATGTTGCCTCCGGGTCATGGAAGTTCCTGGAAGCTGCTAACGTCCTTCCTGGAAACTGACACGGACAGGGAACAGAATAATGCTCTAACATTTTTTTTTTCACCGCAGTTCTCGTCCTTCGCTCACCTTGAGAATAACGTAAAAATAAAATGCTGACATGGAAAAACAGATCAAGAAATAAGAGGTCAAGGAGTTAATTTTCACCTTCTACTTAGCAACGTGAAATTAAAAAAATATATATGTCTACAAAGTGTTTCTTAACTTTTAACTTCAATAAAACAAACTTATGCAAAAAGAACTCTATTGCCTCTTTATTTCACGATGCTGCGTAGAAAAAACACTACATATACTAACTTCAAACTGATCCACCTATAAACTTAGAAATGAAATAAAAAAAAATAGATAAAAAAACAGTGAAATCATACAAAATAACATATAGTATTTGAGTATAATTTTTCCTTTTTCCCCATTATGCTAAGTAAAATATAAAGCACATGGCTCTCAGTATTGATTCCAGCCAGCTCTTCAAATATTATCGGCCACTTCAGTACCATGACGCGTTTTCATGTGCATTCTGCTTTCTTACTATTTGGCGATTCTATACAGCTTTAGAAACTTAGTTGGGGATTAACCCCCTTCAATACTAGGACACATATTTACCTTGAGATGTGTGTACGATTAGACCATTTTATTGACATTAGGAAGGGTCTATGGAGATCAAAAGATTAATGGCAAGAGTTTTTACATACTTTAATCACCACATAAGTTTCTGAAACTGTTTAAAATCATCAAATAGTAAGAGAATGAATATGAAAATGCCTCCTGGTACTGAAGGGGTTACAACAGTAAAGATTCTGGCCATTAACCTTCAGACCTCCATAGGGAGTTCATAATGTCAAAGAAAAAAAAAATCGTCTAATCGTACCTAAAACTCAAGATAGAAATGTGTCCCAGTACTGAAGGAGTTAACCCCTACAGTATCATGACGCGTTTCCATATTCATTCTGCTTTATTTTTGGTGATTTTATACACCTTCAAAAACTTATGCAGGGACTAAAATTGTGAAGACTATGGCCATTAATCTTCTAACCACCATAGATCTTTGCTAATGTCAATAAAATGGTATAATCGTACACAAATCTCAAGGTAGAAATGTGTCCCAGTAATGAATGAATTAAGCATCAAATCATTCTCCCTTCTCTCTCGATGCTGTGTTGACTGCAGAATACAACATAGATGGCATCCTTTACTTAGCCCAGGCCTCTCCACCTCACCCAGCAGCCTCTTAGTGAGTAAATAGGCATCTCAGGACACGTCAGGGAGAGGCGAAGTAAGATAACAACCCTGCCCTCCTGGGAATAGAGTAAGCCGAGGAGGAGATGAAGATGAACACAGATGAAGGTGGTGACTAAGTACTCTCGTTTAGTCTTCATTCTCTCTCTCTCTCTCTCTCTCTCTCTCTCTCTCTCTCTCTCTCTCTCTCTCTCTCTGAGCCTAATACCCCTTGAGCAGCGCCCTCGTGTAAAGCATCAGGTGGAGCGCTAACCTGAACGCTGGTCTGAAAAAGCATCATTGTAATTTATCGCCCCTAAGAGTGAGCGAAACTGTTGAAATATGAAGATGAATAGCACGAAGAAGTTGCTCATTTATTCACAGGCAGGAGACGATGAAGGCGGCTAGAAAAATCAGCAGGAAGAATGTGGAGGAAGAGGAGACGGAATAAAGGTTTAGATCTTGCGTGAAAACCGAATTCTCTTCACTCATTCTTGTGTTACTGAAGGAGAATAAGGAGAGAGCGAGAGAAAGTAGAAAACGAGGAGGAAGAAGATGGAGGAAAGTGAAGGAAGAGGAGGAGGAAGTTCTACAAGGCTTATCTCGAAAACATAACATCCTCTTCACTCGCAAGAAGAAGAAGAAGAAGAAGAAGAAGAAGAAGAAGAAGAAAGAAAGAAAGAAAAGAACAACAACAACAACAACAACAACAAGGAGGAGGAGGAGGAGGAGGAGGAGGAGAAAGAAGAAGAAGAAGAAGAAGAAGAAGAAGAAGAAGAAGAAGACGAAGAAGAAGAAGAAGAAGAAGAAGAAGAAGACGAAGAAGAAGACGAAGACGAAGACATAAACGAAGACAAAGAAAAACAAAAACTCTACACTCCCAATAATCATGACAACATTCCCTATTTCTTTATTTTTCTTGCTCAACTTAGCGTTATTGATACTACTGAGCGTGAATGTGTATTTGAACGTGTGTATCTATCCATTCCTCACATTCCCACACCCTCACAGTTCAATACACAAGCGGAAACCAAGAAATCCACAAGCCTACATCAATTAAAAGGCTTCACACACTGATGAAAAACAGACTGGGAGGCAGAGGCAAAATTACACTATGGAAACACGAAAGGGGCCTGATTGCTTCTATTCTGTGTGTTGATGGACTGAAAGGGCGAGCATCTGGGCAGGGTAAAGGGACCAGAGGCGGAAAATAAGGGCTGTGTGAAGTGCAACAGGTGAAAAAGTGATGTAAAGTGAGTCATGTTGAGAAGAAAGGTGTGAGTATCGGTTGTGTTGGATGAAAGGAAGGTAATGGGAGCAGTGTGTGTGTGTGTGTGTGTCTGTCTGTCTGTCTGTCCGTCTGTCTGTCTATCACTAACTTAATGAATCAATGAATGAATCGGTAAACAAATAAACAAAAACACTATTTGTGTAATGAGTATACAATAAAAAACACAAAACTAACAAAACAACAAAACAATAAAAGATAAAACAAAAGATAAGGAAGAAATCGGACAAATAGATAAAAACACACACACACACACACACACACACACACACACACACACACACACACACACATTGTAATCTTAGCAAATGAAAGTGTTAAGCCATTGAGCCTGAAACAAATAAGTACACAACAACACGTAGATGAAAAATAGACAGACAAGAAGAGAGAGAGAGAAACAGAGAAAGGGAGAAAGGGAGAGAGAGAGAGAGAGAAAAAAAAAATAGGTCAGAGGGAGACACTTGAAAAAGCGAAGGTACACGGTAAGCAGATAAAGGGATAGAGGGGAGGAAAAGCAAAAAGAAAGATATAAATGAAAGATGGGTGGATTCATAATGAGAGAGAGAGAGAGAGAGAGAGAGAGAGAGAGAGAGAGAGAGAGAGAGAGAGAGAGAGAGAGAGAGAGAGAGAGAGAGAGAGAGAGACGAACGGACTTGGGCATAAGATATCAGGAAGAAAAAAAGGAATGAAAGAAAATGGAAAAGGAAGGAAGGAAGGAAGAAAACGAAAGGAACTGGGAGATAAAAAAAAATGAAGGAAGGTGAAGAGAATAACACAGAAGGGATTATTACAAACGTGAGGATGATTAATGAAGGCAGGAAGGAGGGATGAAAAGTAGGAAGTAAGCAAGGAGAGATAGAGAGAGAGAAGGGGATGTCACAGCAGATGATAAAATGTTGTGAGCTTTATCATCATGGTGCTAATACCGAGAGAGAGAGAGAGAGAGAGAGAGAGAGAGAGAGTGAATTTAAAGACAATATAGAAATATAATAATAAAAGAAAATTAACACAGGAGCAGATAAAGATTTATACCAACGGAACAACACGAGATCACAAATAACATTCTTCAATCTAAAACATTTGGCAATAAACACACACACACACACACACACACACACACACACACACACACACACACACACACACACACACATACACACACACTGAAATGAATTTTAGAATGATGAATATGTGTAGATAAAAATGTGTTACGTGTAGTCTCTCTCTCTCTCTCTCTCTCTCTCTCTCTCTCTCTCTCTCTCTCTCTCTCTCTCTCTCTCACCCCTGACATTTTAAAAGCGTACAATCTTTTCTTGCTTCACCACAGCGTTCGTAGTAAAGAGAAGCATGACGACTCAAGGAACACGAGTCATTAATCTGCCGCTGCTGGAAGAATAAGAAAGAATAATACTAATGAAAAAATAAATTAAAATAAGACTCTGGGGAGGATAAGACGAGGCGGAGGAAATGAAGAAGAGTTGATCGCTTTTCTAATCAAAGATATATCGGTTCTTATATTTACTTCAGGCGATTATGAGAGAGAGAGAGAGAGAGAGAGAGAGAGAGAGAGAGAGAGAGAGAGAGAGAGAGAGAGAGAGAGAGAGAGATTTACATATGCGAGTATCACATAATCTATAATATTCGTGAACTTTACAACATTCATGGAACTAAAGCAATTGATGTTAGGAAGAGAGAGAGAGAGAGAGAGAGAGAGAGAGAGAGAGAGAGAGAGAGATTACTAAACACAAGTCATCAGCACTAATACGGAAAAAGAGACAAAGGAAAGAAGACTAAAGAAGAGACAGACAGAAAAAAAACAGACGGAAACAGAGACACACTTCATTTTAATACCCAGAGAGAGAGAGAGAGAGAGAGAGAGAGAGAGAGAGAGAGACAAATAAAACATCAATCTACCACCACAAACTTCACACCTTCACTCAACACCACAAAAAATAAATAAAAACAAACAATAACATTAAGAAATACAAGAAAAACCCTTATGCCCCCTTACACCTACGAAAGAGTCAAGGCAGAACCCCCGACAGTATAGAAAATGTATGCATGAGATCATTTTCTTTCAAGGGGCAAGGTAGAGTAGCCACAATGAGATCCACTAGTGAGGGTTCTCTTGTGGTGCCAGTCTTGTAGCGAGCGACCTTCCTGAACGCCAAGCCATAGCAAACTGATAGCCACGACTGTCGCTTCCCTCGTATAGATAAGAGAGGAGCCAATGTGTGTCTGTCACCGTTTTCTTTCGATATAAGAGGGGATGGGGGAAAAAGAAAAAGGAAAGGGAGAGAGAGAGAGAGAGAGAGAGAGAGAGAGAGAGAGAGAGAGAGTGTGTGTGTGTGTGTGTGTGTGTGTGTGTCCATTACCACCCTGAGCACTTTTGAAAATGAGTTAGTTTCTTTTCCTTTTTCCTTTTTTGCATTTCAAGAAGACGAGAGGGTATGCGACGCAGACACACACACACACACACACACACACACACACACACACACACACACACACACACACACACACACATGCAAACATACAGTAAAAGTAAAATAAAAAAAAAAAAACGAATTTGTACAGGAATGTTTTTTTAATTTTTCTTTTTTATTAGACTAATCCGTGACCGAGTTTCAATTTCTGTTGTATTGGTTTGTGTATTCATTCATCTACGCTTTGCTATTCTATTCATTTCGTTGTTTTTTACTGATTTCACGCGAATATGTTTTCCTGTTCCATCCATTCTAACTGCAACGAATCCTGCCTCTCTCTCTCTCTCTCTCTCTCTCTCTCTCTCTCTCTCTCTCTCTCTCTCTCTCTCTCTCTCTCTCTCTCTCTCTCTCTCTCTCTGGACAAATATAGATACGAGAATAGGGCTATACAAGGGTACCTGAGGTCTTATATACTAGGACTAGGTAAACACACACACACACACACACACACACAGACACACACACACACAAAGAGAGAGAGAGAGAGAGAGAGAGAGAGAGAGAGAGAGAGAGAGAGAGACGCAGCATTTCCCTCGCCTGCGAAATACATTTACATTACAGCGCAGTGAAAAACCGAATTCCGTTCATTCGGATATTCCAATTTCACAAAAAAAAAACTCCATTACTGTGATGCAGCCGCGGCGAATGATGTAAACCGAAGAGAGAGAGAGAGAGAGAGAGAGAGAGAGGCGAGGAGGAGTGCATGAGCCTAGAGACACTTCGCTAATGACTTTCACGGTATCAGAGTAACGTTAACTCGCCGCCACAAAAGGACTGCTATTACTGAGCCTCAGAAACACGTACTTCCTTTTCAAACACTAACATTTCCTGCATCATATATTTTTGTACGCGATTTATTTTGTTTATTTCTCTCATTTATTTTCATTTACCTATTTTCCTATTTTCTTGCTTCTCAGAATTTAATGTGTGTCTTAAAAAATGACGTCTAATGCCACTGAATTCTCGCCACTGTGTTAATTGAAATACCTGAATATATATTTTTCATCTAGTTTTCATTAGCAAGACGTTCAAGGCCACTGAATTCTTGCCTATATGTTGATTGAAATAGCAGAATATATATTTTTACCTTCAGTGTTTTTCTACACCAAGAATTTAAGGGTCACCGAATCTTGTCCCGTGTATTATTTGAAATATGTATTTTTATCTTGCCTCGTATGTTGATTGGAAAAATAGGAAGTCATTTTTTTTCTTTCTTTTTTACTACTGTCATTTGTCTCAGACAGCTTTGTTTCGGTAAGGAAAAGAAGTGGAAAAGAAGACTGTAAGATTGGAAAACGGGAAATCATTTTTTTTTCTTTCTTTTAACCAAGTTTTCCATGGTAAGAGTCAAGAACCAGTGAATTTTGCCAGTGTGTTAATTCAAATAGCAAAACATACATTTTAGAAAGTGGTTTACGTCGATTGAAAGTTGTCAGGATGTTAACCGAAATAACATGAGAGGGGTTGTAATAATGATCAGATGGAAACACTTCTCCAATTTTAGATAACACTTTTGGCTCTACTCTTTAGGGGCTGGCACCTCTATTGGACATTTTCTTTCTTTTTTTTATTTTCTTTTTTCCTTGGCCAGACTTCTTACGTACAAAAAAGAACAGAGCACCACGGCATCTTCAAAGTTACATTGGTCCTTTTTTTTTCCTCCTCCTTGGTCTGTCTCTTCCGTACAAGGATAGAGATAATGTTATATTTTTAGGAGAATGTGTAACGTTTGTACTGTTGTCTTAAAACTCATGCCATTCCGTGTATTAAAAGGGTGGATATAATGTTTTGTCTATTGTTTTATTTCGTTTCATTTTGTTTTGTTTTGTTTTGTTTTGCTTCTTGATTTTGGAGAATGTGTCACGATTATACAGTTGTTTGAAAAAGTCATGCTATATAATATATTAACCCCTTCATTACCGTGCCGTGTGTTCATATTCATTCTGGTTATTATTTTGCGAGTTTATACAGCTTGAGAAACTTATGTGGGTATTAAGATAGTAGAGACTCTGCCATTAATCTTTCGACGTCTATAGACTTTTCCTAGTGCAAATAAGTCTAATCATACCATAAAACCATGGGAAAAATGCATCTCAGTATTGAAGGGGTTAAAAGGGTATATATAATGTTTGTTTGTTTGTTTGTTTTTGTTTTAGGAGAATGTGTTACGCTTCTACAGTCTTCTAAAAAGTTATGCCATCTCGGGAATTAAAATGATAGGGACATTGTTTTGTTTTGGTTTTGCTTTTTAGGAAAATATGTTACACTTGTACTGTTGTCTAAAAAGTCATGTCATCCCGTGTATTAAAAGGGTATATGTAATGTTTGTCTGTTCGTTTTAGGAGAATATGTCACACTTGTACATTTGTCTATAAAAGTCACGCCACATTCCACGAAAATAATTCAGTTAAAAGGCAGAGTCAGACAACTACGAGTATCTCCACATTCCACACACACTTTTAGCTCTCTGACCTTTTAGGAATTCCCAATACAAAGGACTTCGTTAGTCTATACATTAATTTCCCAGACATTCACACAGATGAAATGTACTGAAGTTGGTGACACCGCGCCTTGAGACAAGTGTGCATTAAATTAAGACTTCACCTCCTTTGCATTACACTCCGGAGCATAATCCTCTTAATTCTACTTCCCTGTGATGCATTTCCGCCCCATCCTGGCAGTGTCACGTTCCACCTTCCCTTCAGGTCTCCAGTAATCACTTAGAAGTCATTTTACACCTCCATGAACCAATGCACCGTGGTTGCTCTTGGCTTTCTCTCTCTCTCTCCTATCTCCTCTCCTTCCTCTTTCCGCCTCGCTGTTCCGCACACACGCCCCGAGGCTCAGTGTGAAAAGGTAATTTTTAAAAAGCCACTGCAACTTTTATACACGAGAATCACAAATGTTTATTATAACGTGAAATTTTGCCGGAGCGTGAGGTGATGAGCAAAAACGTGTGTGTGTGTGTGTGTGTGTGTGTGTGTGTGTGTGTGTGTGTGTGTGTGTGTGTGTGTGTGTGTGTGTGTGCGTGTGCGTGTGCGTGTGCGTGTGTGTGTGCGTGTGCGTGTGCGTATGTAAGAGAAAAGCGACTAGCAGGAAAAAAGGTATGAGTGTAAAATCTGTCTCCACCGAGCTGGCGCTACTAGTGAAAAATGCCTGTGTGAAGTAAACGTAGCGGATATGAAACGAGTGAAAGGTTGACTGGGCTGAGCTGGCGCGCTACATACCAGTACAATGCTAAGCCCAACCTGCACTCAGTTTCAGTTAGCAGTCGAGTGGCTTGCTGCATTTACCTCCACTACGTCCCAATGCGTTAGTCTTAAACCTTCTAATCCTCACGCACTGATTATAAAACCCGTCAAGTGGTGGAGCTCTCAGCATAACAGAGGACGCAAGAGAGAGGCAGACAGTAAAATGCAACACAAGTGACTATAGAAAAGTTACTGTAGTTCCGACACAGACTGTACTACGTGCTCTTGACTCCTTCTCTTCCTTTCCCACGTACTCAGTAAGAGGAAAACAGTTCAACTTGCATTACGATTAAACAGCAAGTCAATGAAATTACAGGCAGGCAATAGATAATAACTTACAGCACCTTTAAGCGAGCCAGTAACGACATTCTTAAAGGTCCCTTCATCCTATCTTGGCTATTTCTATGAGATTCTGCAGTAGTGGTCATTCAGGGCATTCAAGATGATGGTTAAAGAAGGATTTTGCATCATCAATAGCAAAACACGCAGGATAATCAATGGAAATCGAAGAAAAAGAAATAAATCCACAATCGTACCTCTCTTCGTCAACTGTCTCCCATGAAATAAAGATAATAATAAAAAGAACTTTCTCCCTCTTCCTTCTCGCTCTCTCCTCTCATTGCATGTAGGTACAGAGAGTACGCGGGAAACTCAGAACGAGGTGAGGGAGAACTAGACTTTGGGTTCCTGGTGCTGCTGGTCCTCTCTGTACTCCAGCACAGCCATGGACTGCAGGGAGGGCAGAGGAGCGCGTGGCGTAAATATTCCATGAGAGGGAGAGCCTGAGAGGTCAAGTCGGCCCAAGGAAGCTCCAGTTAAGACTCTAGCTTCCCTGGATCGTCCTTTGGTAGAGATCACCATTAAGGTTTAACACGGGCCGGTTTTCTCATGCAGAGTTAATGTAACATGTCTGTGCGCACATTAAACAAATAGCAAGTCTTCTTTCAGTAGTGCCTTTCAAGTTTCCACAGCAGTTACGTCTCCTACACGCTGAGTCTTTTCTCCTCTGAGTGCATATCATATCTTCTTCTATTATAAGCATATCTTCTTCTATTGCACGCACACACCTTCTCTTAGTTTCCTCTCTTTCTCCTTCATCTTCCTCTTACACACTCCTCGCCTCTCCTCTTACCATGGCGCTTAGTTTTAACGTGAGCTGCTTTTCAGAGTCAATGTAACAGCCTTGTGTACAGTATAGTCACAAGTCTCCTTTTGGTTGTTCCTCTTAGGTAGACACAATAAATCAAGTTTTTTTCCAATTCGCGAGGTCTTCTGTGCCTTCTTCAATCATATCCATTATAATCATATCTTCTTCAACTCCATCAGTAAACCTTCTCATTCCCTTATCTAGTGAATCTATTTTTAGCCGCCACCTCCTCCTCCTCCTCCTCCTCCTCCTCCTCCTCCTCCTCCTCCTCCTCTTCCTCACATATACCTCTTCTCTCGTCTAACATCTCGTAACCACCTCAGCTTCGCCCATTACAAGCATATCTTCTTCCACTGCATCTGTAAACATTCCAATAGGTCTTCTTTGTACCTCTCCTGTCAAACAGTTCCATCTCCAACAAACATCCTCCCCAAACTATATATGTACTGTTCAAAATTACAAGCTGCTCTTCAACAATGTCCAGAAATCCATGTAAAATCTCTATCGGTATTTTATTTGCACCTCAGTCAAACATTTCTACGCGCACGATTAACATACAAAACAAAGGCCTTGGAGTGGGGTGGTGGGGAGCTAAAAAGGTCATACGCTCTTCATCAACGCTCTATTCCTCATTATCATAAAAGCTTGCTCCACATGCAGGGTTAATAAAGCGCTTCTCTGTATTCGTATTAACGGGGAGTAAGTGTACGAGAGACAAATGCAGTGAGTAAAATTATGCTAAATTCATCAGCACTCCTCATTATCGTAAAAGCAGTATCCTCAACATACTACTACTGCCAGTCACGAAAATCGCTTCCCACGTCCCCCACCCCACCCGAGTAACTCCCACTAGACCAGTTACAACAAGAGGGAAGCGGAAATATTTCAAGATAGGAACGCGGAGGATACAGCATTGAGCGCCGAAGGTTACTAAACTTCTGCCTATGAGTGTACCCTTTCACTGCCGCGGTCGTTCTGTTAACACTAGTCGCAAAAAATGTCCCCATTCCTTGATTTCCACTTAGCATTCAAATTCTAGGCATGTAGCAATATATTCAACTGTATTTTTTCCCCAATTTGCAGTATAGATTAGATAAGTGAGTAGATTATGGTGATATAAAAACGCAGCAAGCTTTTTTTTTTTTTTTTTTCCTAGCGTTTGGGCAGTAAATTTGTAGACTCACTGTAGAAATGTTAGAGAAATAAATTGTGTTTTCTCACCATCACAATTCACTCCTTTGTTTTACCTGTGAAAAAAAAACTGACGGAAAACTAATACTGAATGAAATGCCACATGTCCAAGTTTCTAGTTTTAAGTGGAAATAGAGATGTAACTTTTTTTTTTTTTTTTTTTTTTTTATTCTTTGGATGGGAGACATCTGTGAACCTTTTTATTTCATCGTTTTTGTTGTCCTTGGCCAGTTTTCCCTCATACATTAAAAAAAAAAGAAATATATACGTAAGTGGAGTCTCAGGTAAAGGCATGTGACTTCCTAAATCCTCCTGACCACTGTCCATTCATAAGAACACTAAAAGTAGGATTGGAATTGGATGCACACACAAAAAGGAGAACAGAAGACTACTCCTGTCCTTCAAAACTTGTGATTATACAAAAGCAAAGCGTCTGAAAGTGAAAGAATTAGCTCAGAACAACGTACACAAGACGAGCTAAAAACGCTTAAAAGGGAAAGATTTAGCTCAGACGCACGCACAAGACAAGCTACACCGGGAACCTTGAGTGTGGGATAAAAATCAAATTGAAAAGTACGACTGAATTTGGATGTACAAGCAGGAAAGAACAGGAAGCTTACCTTGTCCTTCAAAAATTATGATTACAGAAAAGAAAAACGCTTAAAAGTGAAAGATTTAACTCAGACGCACGCACATGACAAGCTACACCAGAAACCTTTAGTGTGGGATAAAAATCAAATTGAAGGTGAGACTGGATTAGGATGTACACACAGAAAAGAACAGAAAGCTAGAAAATATGTTCAAAAGTGAAAGATCTAGCTCAGACACACGTACAAGACAAGCTACACCGCGAACCTTGAGTGTGGATAAAAATCAAATTGGGTCCAGCAAATAAAATCGCGCCGCGTTCGGGAGTCAGAGAATGGGCCTGGTGGACGCGTTGGCGGGGATAGCCTCAAGGGGGACTGAAAAAGTTGGAATAGTGTGAGAAGAAGACTGTGTGAGACTGCCTGGCTGGGGGGGAAGTCGAGGCAGGTCGTCTTGAAATGGAGTCAGAAGCTGGGAGGACGTTACTGAATATTTACAAGAAAAGAAAACTGAGAAATCCCTTTTGGCAAGAACCTAAGCAGACGCTGACTCTTCGTTTTTCAACATTTTTCTTTTACTAACGGTCTCTTACATAAATCATCTCGCTTTTTCTTTGTTTTCTTTTAATATTAATAATAAAATCCTCGTGTTCAGATTTTTTAACGGTGTCTCTCTTATGAACAGTGTCTTATATAAATCATATAATTTCTTCATTTTCTTTTAAATTTGACAAGAAAGTACACATGTTCAGAATATAACCTTTTTGACTATATTATCTTTTCTTTTTACTCTCTTACATACATTACTTTCCCTTTTCCTCACTTCTTTTACCGGCGCGTGTAAAGAAACTTGGCAAGAAAGTACTTGAATTCCGACCGTAACTTTTCGCTTTACTCTTTTTTCCTCCTGCACGTTTCATCATAACAAAGGTCTGAATTCTTAAACGTTTGGCGTCTTTCTTGTTCAACAGACTGAAGGCGAGGTAAGTGAAGTTTCAAAAGTGGGTTTTTTTTTTCTTTTATGATTACAATGATAATATATCGAGGATTCTGTCTCAGAACGAAAAAAATATATGAGAACCAAAGTAATCAGTATTATTCAATGAAAAAAAAAAAGAGTTCTGATGAGGGTGAAGCTTAACAAAAGTGTGGCGTCATGATTCCACTAGTAATCTTTGTAATCTTTCGAAAAAAAAAAAAACTAACAGTGTTTAAGAATACAGTCCTGGGTGACCCCGCTACATTATACACATCCCTATGAAAGAAAAAAAACTGCGAATACCAAAATAAAAGTATTTAAAAAACCTCACGATCGTGTTGAAGCAAAATATAAAAACTTGATTTCAAGGAAACCCGAGAGAAGCCATTGACACACAGAAAATATTTAAACACACGTCAGAGTATCAAAACTTCAAATTTTAAATGAAAGGTGGAATTTTGCGCCTGACAACCAGCAAGTGTCTTTACGTATGTGTGTGTGTGTGTGTGTGTGTGTGTGTGTGTGTGTGTGTGTGTGTGTGTGTGTGTGTGTGTGTGTGTGTGTGTGTGTGTGTGTGTGTGTGTGTGTGTGTGTGTGTGTGCAACAGAAGACTCAGGAAAGCACCATCCCCTTCTACCACGTAATTGCTCTCTCTTCAACTTTCCACTGCTCCACACACACACACACACACACACACACAGAGAGAGAGAGAGAGAGAGAGAGAGAGAGAGAGAGAGAGAGAGAGAGAGAGAGAGAGAGAGAGAGAGAGAGAGAGAGAGAGAGAGAGAGACACACACACACCACTTTCCATCTAGAAGCCAAACCAGGTGTGACACGCGCCAGACCTCCCTTGCACAGTGAACCGTGAACGAAAGCAGCAACTAAGTTAAGAGTGAACCAGTGTTATTACCTCCACTTCCGTGACTCCCACGTAGCCACACACGGGAAAGATAAGAAGAAGGGCGCCTTATATAAGAAAAAACTATTCTTTCTCCTTTTTTTCACTGTATTTGTATTCATTCCAGTGCCTTGCTATATGGAGAGGAAGCCGTAAGAACTAACCACTCACGAGGAAGCAATCATGGCCCTCTCTCTCTCCCACTCTCTCTCCACGGCATACGAGACACCTTTCTAGCGACAGTTGGTTGGGGAAGTCTGGCAATGCACGGTAGACTGAACTTTATCAAGTCTTCACAAAGGTGTTGAAAGGTTGATTCTAGTATTCTTGGCCATGTGGTGGTGAAGGAAGTGTCTCTGGCAATGCTTGGTAGACTGAACATATCGCGTTTCCATAGAGAGAATTGAAATGTTAACTCTGACACTCTTGATCATGTGGTTGCAGTGCTTGGTAGCCTGAACATCATCGAATTTTCACAAGGGATGGGGTTGAGATGTTAGTGAGGCATTTGTGGTCAAGTGGTGGTGGTGTAAGAGCGTAAGAATATAAGGTAAGGGTCATGATTGGGAAGTACGGTGGTAAAGTTAGAGATGATAATATGCAAGTGTGCTGACTTATTGACTAATAAGCCAAATGAAATAAAATTAGATTCGATCAAATACTAGGTAATATAAATGGTTCACTGACTTACTGACAATTACGTACCTGATCAAGAAAATTAAAATAAATGGACTACAGGACAAACTGACTACATTAACAAACAAAATAAGAATAAATGGACTTTGATTACAAACACTGAGTAAATAAATAGAAAATGAATGTGCTCACTCATTAACTAGTTAAATTCACTTACAAAATGAGAAACAATGAACTCTAACTAAATTACGCAACAAAATTATAGTGAACTGAACTAACAGAATGAGTGCATATCAAGCCATCAAGCAAGAAAGAAACACGTCAGAGGCCGGAGCATCTTACAACCACCCAGCTGGTCTCTGAGATAAGGATCGCATCTCTTGCCCTCTCCTGGACCACTTCGCTATACAGGACACGAGGTGGCTGGCAGGATGCAGCGCGGCAGGTCCACTTCGCTGATTAACAAGACGTCACTCATCGATTTTGGACTGGGACACAAAAGGAGACTGACTGTGGCTAATAATGAGGGCTCTTCCTTCCTTCCTTGGCCTTCCCAGCAGTGACCAAGATCCTCCATGTCCTCTTCTCTCAGTTCTCCAGGTCAGAATGAAGGGAGGAATGTCAGATGTCTTTGTAGAGTTCTCAGCAGTCAAGACTTCCAATATAAGCTTCACTTTTGGATTAGTTGCTGTAGATGCGGAGCTTTCAAGATTGTAACACCAGCAAAGAGTATCGTGTTTCATTTCTTCTTTCTCGCCTGGGTCGTGTTTCTTGTACCGCTTGTTTCTTCTTCTCTTTTTCTCCTTCTTCATCTTCATCTTCCTCTTCTAATTCTTACTCTTAATCTTATTCTTCTTTTCTTCTAAGTACTTCGTCTTCTTTTTTCTCCTTCCTCTTCTCTCAGTTTGTACTTTGCGTGCTTGTTCCTTGCAATAACATTGACTACTAAAATGTTTTATTTCTCTCTCTCTCTCTCTCTCTCTCTCTCTCTCTCTCTCTCTCTCTCTCTCTCTCTCTCTCTCTCTCAGAAATGAAGTCACACATATTTACTACTCTCTTAAATGAAGCAGCCACGGATGAATCCCTACTATACCATTACCAAATTACTAAATGTTTCAACATGAACTCTTACAAGAGACAGGCATTGGTAATTCTCTACCGTGCATCATTACTACAACAGGAATCCTCACCGCTGACACCATATATACCACTACCACGCTAAGAATCCTCACCTTACCGCTGTCACCATATATTTTTTACTTTGAACCAAGCGAAGCGAGAGGATCACTGGCTGAACTTTTGACCCCTCACCCCTCTTTATAAATGGCAGCGGCTCAGTTCCCCATAGGTTCTAAAATATGAAATAAAGCCGTAATCTATGAACTCCCAAACCTGTGCTCTTAATCAATTCACCCTCACCACTACACTACACACGTGTAGAGATATTTCATAGCGACGCAAACTTATCTCCGTTTCGTTGATTCCAAGGCTACCTACCTCCTGGTAAAGAAGTGTCTGAATTAATACTGCAATACCGCCAATACCACCATAGTCTTGCCAAACCGCAGATGCAAGAGAGTTTCAGACAGGCATGCATACACAAATTAACCTTATCACCCTCTGTGCCAGAAAGACCACAGATGAAAGTTGATCTTAAAACTGATCAGGTCTAGAGAGCTTATATAAACATTTAAGGGAATTTAAAACACCACAGATTAACTTAGCCTTATTATTCTAGCAAACCCATAAACACCACAATTCCCTAAAACACTCAAGACCAATCTCGAATATGGACAACTCCTCCCCTCCAGCACTTCACGTGGCCGCCAGTGTCCACGTGACAGTAACCCATGTACTCGAGTCATGCAATCATTTCAAGACAGGCTACACGTCACTATTAACATTACCTGGAAACAGCAGAGTGAGGCGAGGCATGGCGAAACACCCTACCCTTCCTTGCCACACATCAATTACTTCCATGTCACCTGACACTCCACTCTGAAATTATTACGTTTTCCAAAGCCGCGTGCTACGTTCAGGAAACACGAGCCAGGGGATTATTTTTTTTCGCGAGGGATGCAGAGTGGAGGGAAGAACAACCGTATTATCACAGTCATGAACATCACTCACTAAGACTTGTATATCACGGTTACCAAACAAAGGATATGGATAGAGAAGGGGAATTTCTGTTTATTGAGGTCTCCGATCATTAGTTAGAGGCATGAAAACATAAACACATAAGAGCATTAGGGAAGCGTCAAGAATTAATTAGTTGGTCTACACGTGGCAATCTCTACATAAAAGACGACTCATTATTCATAAAGACCTACTCTTCTGAACAGAGTCATATGAAAATAAAAAATAAATAAATAAATAAATGAATAAAAAGAAAGTTCAAAGTATAAGCTAGGATATCTACACGTGGAAGTCCCTGTATAAAATGTATGTACTTAATAACAATACCCATCTATCACCCTTTTTCTTTTTTTTTTTTAAGCTCCCCACTGACTCGCCCCTGACAATCTGATTAGTGTATTCCAGTCCTCTACCGCTCCATTTCAAAACCAGTGTCTTTTTGATCACAGAATTTATTCCAGTCATCCACGACTGCATTTGCAATTCAGTATTTTTTTACCTACTCATATTTCAAAATCTCTCTCTCTCTCTCTCTCTCTCTCTCTCTCTCTCAATATTTCTCTATCAATATTCGTCTATCTATACATTCTTCTCTTTTTCAATTCTAATTTAGTTTCTTTTTATTTTGCGTCAAATTTTATCAATCTTGAACCTGATACTAATCTTGAGAAAACACAGAGTACTAAGACTTTCCTTAAAAATTTTTCCAGCAATGAACCAAGAGAACAAACAAAATACATACTCATAATCATACAAGGAAATCATTAACATTACATTGGAGTATTCAGAAAGCTGAGTTTGCTCATTAATTAAAGAGAGGAAAACAATCACTTATTTAACATAACTCCTGAATAGAAGAGAACTATGAATCATGTAAATTAATATTTTGAGAGAGAGAGAGAGAGAGAGAGAGAGAGAGAGAGAGAGAGAGAGAGAGAGTGAGTGAGTGAATGAGTGAGTGAGTGAGTGAGTGAGTGAGTGAGTGAATGAATGAATGAATGAATGACGGACGGACGGACGGTGTGTGTGTGTGTGTGTGTGTGTGTGTGTGTGTGTGTGTGTGTGTGTGTTCGGCATCTCTTTATTAAGCCAAGTAGATTCACCACAAAAGCTTATGAAATTACAGCCACGACCTCTTGCGGGGAACAAAAAGAAATGAGGCGAACATGAACTCATCCTTTTGTGCTCAACGTGGCATTGTACCGTGACCTTTTTATCGTCAGCTGACAATACAACCCACCAATTTCCATGGCAGTGGGCAAAAAAGACGGTTAAAAATAGCATACTAATCATTGTTTACATTCAACAAAGCGAGGCGTATAAGTGGCGATTCATTATCACTATTATTATTATTATTATTATTATTATTATTATTATTATTATTATTATTATTATTATTATTATTATTATTACTATTGTTATTTTTATTACTGTTATCATTATCTGTTTAATGAGGATATTTACTTCCGGTTATTCGTTTGTATGTTTGTTTATTTATCTCTATTTAATTATGTGCCTACCTACTTACCTAGTTCTCTCTCTCTCTCTCTCTCTCTCTCTCTCTCTCTCTCTCTCTCTCTCTCTCTCTCTCTCTCTCTCTCTCTCTATCTATCTATCTATCTATCTATCTATCTATCTATCTATCTATCTATCTATCTACCTATCTATCTATCTATCTATTGTTTCTAATTTTCAGAAAGTCTATCCATCTTCCTTTTTAACTCTCTATTTATCTATTCATCAAGCTAGCAATCTATTCACTGATCTATCTACCCATCTATCTATCTTACTTTCCTTCACAAAACTCCCTAAATTAAGTATCTGGTGGATCGTGTAAGTCTCTCGTTTTCCTTCCTTCTTTTGACGTAAACTCCCGCGTCTCAAAACTCCGCAAATTAAGTACCTAACAAACTGAAGCCCGCCCGTGTACGTGCGTAAGTCTCATATCTTCATCCTTCTTTTCTTTAAAGCAAATTTTCACATCTTAAAAACTCACGCTGAGGGGAAACGATGTAAAATGAGACGCGGTCGGGGCAGGTAGTGAGTAATTGCTGTCACTCACCATCTGCTTCAGCCTCCTGCCGGTTTCCATCAGGCCTGACAAGTGCTTCATTTAGCTGAGAGTTGCAGGCCCGGGCACAAAGCGTTGCCGCCCGGGGCCCTGCACGCACCACCTCCGGGAGTCCATTAAACCTCACGCCATATCCTCGTGTCACGTAAAGGTATGTACTTGTGTTGGGAATTAGTTTGCTATATGAACTGCCAGTGTATTTATCATCTCCTGCTTAATTTGTTAGTGTCTGTGGAAATAAGAAATATATTTATCAGTGATTTTTAAATGTAATCAAACGTAATGGCTTAATTTCTATGGATGTATAATTTAGGTATGCATTTGTATTCAAATTTGAGATCCTACGTGATTTGTTAATGTATTTTAGATCTGGAACTTAATTTCTATGTTCTTTTTTTTTATGTAAGAGAAGCTCTCGCATAGGTCAACAAAAATTAGGGAAGAAAATGTAGTTACTCTATGCTTTTCGAATGTATATAATGTGGGCTATAGATGCTTAAGATGTGCTGCTTAAAGTCTATCAGTGTTCAAGGCAAAGGTTTGCATTTACGACTGAAATTTGATTACGCGGTGATTTTCAAATGTTGATAAGATGTGCTAATTGACTTCTAAAGATCAAGTACATTTATTCAGCCTCACTTATCCTTAGTTTCTGTTGTGAATGTTAGTTGCACAATAAATATTAAGTTCCAGAAGCTGACCACGCCACAAACACCTGCCGCGGGGCTCCTGGGGCGAGCTACTGGCTGGTAACCATAAAGATGCATTATCCAATAACTCAGCAGTGAAGTATTACAAGGAAGCCACAACACTACAGCATTTTTACCGGTTTTCTTCCACTTGAGTACGGAGAGGAGGAGGAGGAGAAGGAGGAAGAGGAGGAAGACGGTCAGAAGGAAAAAGAGCGAAGAGAAAAAGAGAAAGAGGGGCATGAAGGGCCTATGAACTAGATCATCGATTAAAACTTCTCTCTTCTACTCACAATATGCAAGGAACAATCATACTTGAGAGTTTGTGAATACATGTTATGATTTCTAGAGTGAAAAAAAAGTTAGCGAAAAAGAGAAAAGAACAGAAGGGCATGAGTGTTCTATGGATCAGATTATCAAGTAAACTTTTTCCTTTCTATTCAGATTCCGCGGGGAACAATCACCCTGAGGAGTTTCTGAAAAAAAGAGTCGTAATTTGTACCCGACAAGGTTCCTCAGAGAATGAGTTGTCAAACTTCTTTAGCACCACGACACCAGTTTTATTTTCTTCGGGATGTGAGTAGAGGATTTTTATCAAGTTCACGATGATATTTTTTTGGGAAGAGTTCAGAATCATTTTTACTCATCTACAGTTATTATGTCCTTACTCACACTATTCTAACAGATAAGTAATAACTGATTTTTATGTAAGACGAAATCTGGTCAAAAAAAAAAAAAAAAAAAAAGGTTAAAAACTACCCGCTGAAGGTGCCCGCCCCCAACCGTGTAGTTAAAAGAATTATCCAAAATCTGGTAAGTGTCGTAAAACCTCCCTTCTGTCTTAAGTTCATAAAGTACCTGTAGAAGTAACTGGAATAACTAATACTTATCTGTGTACTGTGGTGTGATACGAGTTTGAGAAGTGTTTTGAAACCCCTCTCTTGACTCCAGTATAGAAAGTATCTACTATGTAAGTAACTGTAGATAATGATACTTTTCTATATAGCCTGATCCACGTTTTACCCACGATACAATGGCTGCTGTGTGCTGCTCTTTAGGTACTGCGAGTTCAAATAAACGTAATCACTAATTAATGACAGGCACGCTCGGTCCTGTACCTCCTTTACATACTAATTAGGCGTATTAATTCCAAAAATTTGTAGGTTAAAAAGTTGCTGTAGTGTATTTTAATGAATTCACAAGCGAACGTGATCAAATGTTTCCTTCTGGTTAAGTTTGGGTGCGCGATGGCTGTGCTGCCTCCCCCTTACCCTAATTCAACCTGCCCGCCCCTGTCTCTCCCCGGCACACGAAAAAAATTAAAATACAAGCCACAGAGGTTGTTTAGAGCACCTTTCTTTTGGGCAAAGCAAGCCAAGCACGGAAGGAGGCCTCGCCGCACGCATGGAGCTCAAAAATAAATTGACAAATAAGAAGAAAAGAACGTTGAAAAGAAGGAAGGAAGGGAGGAGAAAAGAAAGAAAGGATAGAAAGGGAGAGGAAAGGGAAAGAAGAAAGGAAGGAAAGAAAATGGTGAAAACGAAAATGTACAATGGACTGCAGCAAAATGTAGGTCACGGTCTTTTATATGCACACACACACACACACACACACACACACACACACACACACACACACACACACACACCACGATGTTCACATATTCACTAACAACAATGCATAAAGAATCAAGTTCACATATATTCTCAATTGCAAAGACAACAATAAACTAAAATTCTTGAGTCCTTAAATCTCCCACGTCTCGCTTGAACGAAATTTGATATAAGTAAAACGGAAGAAAAATAAAATCATTCCTTAAAATATAACGTCTTTTTTTTTTCCAGGTGGTTTATTCAAAGTAAGACTGTAATCAGCAGTGAGTGAGATCCAATTACAAGTGTCACCTTCTCTCAACTCAGAATTAAGTCAACTCATGATTAATTTACACTTGGAAAACTAAACATACTTAGCAGATAATTCCCTCAGATCTTCACATGGCGTAATAATTAAGACCTTTTCACCTTTTCACCGGATGCAGGAGAGGAAGAAATTACTCTCCCTCTTTTACAATGCATGTGAAGACCTTTTAGCATTCAGGCTGGCGAGGTTTGCTGTTTTACTGATTCTGATTAATACGAAGATATCTTGCCTTTATTACAGAGCGAGTCAAATGCATCGCCTTCAGAGTTTGCATCGTTTCAATTGTTGCCATAAGCTTCGTTCAGCCTCTCCAACTACAAGATTGTTAGTGAGTGTTTATTTATACATTTATTCATTTATCTCTTAACTTACTCAAAAGAAAAATGAGCAAAAAAATCGTGTTTATGTGAAATGATAAGCGTCCTCATTAAGTTTGCCTGGTTCTCTCTCTCTCTCTCTCTCTCTCTCTCTCTCTCTCTCTCTCTCTCTCTCTCTCTCTCTCTCTCATCATTGCTTTTCTTTTCTTTTTTCTTTTCCTTTTTTTTTTTTTCTTCTTCGTTTTTTTTTCATGTAACACTGGCATCTTTACTCGCATCCATGATTATATGTCTATTTTTATATATAAGAAGGAAAAACTGATCCACTTAGTTGTCAGTGGCCTTGCAGACAACTGACGAATGTAACATGCATTAATTTAAAACAGAAATAAATATACTTAGTGGTCATCATCAAAGTATTTACAGCAAACATTCACAAAAAGATTTAGTCACCAATATATCTCCTCGTTTAAAAAAAAAAATGTATATATAATGTGTCAAATGAATTTATTGGACTGCATAACATTAACGTAATTTTGTATCTAATAACGCAGCATATTTCAGGACAAAGATAAATATTTACTTGTTATTTCATTATCATAAAAGAACTGAACGTGGCTTTTGTTCTCACAATGCAACAAAGATCACACTACGACAAGAGGGAAACAAATCACGCAAGCCAAGTAATAACCACATAATAGTCTTAGTTATAATTATTGACTCTCTTTAACCCCTTCAGAACCATGACGCGCTTCCATATCCATTTTGGTTACTATTTGGTGATTTTATATGTGGGGATTAAAATTGTGAAGATTCTGGACTATTAGTCTTCTAACTTTCATAAACCCTTAGTAATGTAAATAAAATCGTCTGCTCATACCCAAAGCTCGTGGTATGAATGAGTCCGAGTACTGAAGAGGTTAAGAGTACTAAGAAATATGACATCACAAACAACAATGGTATTAAACACGTGATAATGTCAATAGTTAGGATTTCCACTTCTAACCTTTTAAAACATTAAACATATTTGGTTGGGAAATTTATCAAATTAAAAAGAAAAATACTTGATCTTAATAAGGTATGCTGAATTAAGTTGAGAAATTCATTAAACTCAGAGAAAGACAAATTCCAAGAAGTTAATAAGAAAGACTGGATTCTTAATAAGTCAAGAAGCAAGAGTAAATTGGGAAATTAATTAAACTCAAGAAATATATGTAGTGATAAATTGGTAAGAATTTCATAATACATATATATATATATATATATATATATATATATATATATATATATATATATATATATATATATATATATATATATATATATATATATATATATATATATATATATATATATATATATATTTTTTTTTCCCGATTCAAACTCACGCATCGAAACGCCCAAATTTTTCATCGCAACTGATTACAAAAGCTACACATATAACAGGTCGGATTTTCATGAGTATATTTTCTTCATCTGTGATACAAGATGCTCGTTAAATCATCACTAGAATCACGAAGATACACTTAAACACCGTACTTGCTTGCTTCCACGGCATCCTGGTAAAAGGAGTCATGATTTGTAGAATTTTCTGAAGTGTTTTTGCTATTCGTTATGAAGAATTTTCCTTAAACCATCATTAAAACCAAGAAAATACAACTGAAAACCACGATAATTGAAAAGAAGTCATGATTTGTAGGGTTTTCGGGAGTCTTTTTACTATTCTTCCTTAAACCATCATTACAACCAAGAAAACACCTTTGGAAAGCACGATAACTTCCATTACAACACGGTAAGAAGGAACCATGATGGGAAGCTGGTGTTTGAAAATACTGTCCTTTATTGAAAACCACGAAAACTTCCACTATAGAAACCGCGGTAAAATAAATCATGATAAGAACACAATGACCTCTCTAATGCGACACTCCTCCAGCAAATATTGACGTACTGAAGGAAGAGGAAAAATAATACACCTTTAAACCTCTATGGTGTTTTTTTCGGATAAATATTCTGCAGCATAGTTTTCTATTACCACTGCTGTACTGCCCTGGTTCATGCAACAACGAGTGCAAGCATAAAAAAAAAATCCTAGGGCAGTGGATGCTGTCATAACTCTCGCATCTGTCAGACCAGTGCAAAGTTACGCGATACCCGTTGATGTGTAAATGAAAATGGAAGGGAAATAAAATATGGAGTGAAATATTAATGCAAAAATATACCTCCAACTTACTACGTTCTGCTTCACGAGTGTTTTCCTATTGACGATGCAGAAAGCTCGTTCATCTATCACAGGAATCATGGGAACCCTCCAGAGAGTCACAATAACTTCCACTACAGTATAAAGGAAGAAAATAGTGATAGGAGATGAATTGAGGAGAGGGAGGTAAATAGGTGAAATATTAATGCTACTACTACTACTACTACTACTACTACTACTACTACTGCGACAATGGATAATGTTTCCTCCAATTTACAGCGGCAATGTGTTTCGGGTAATGGCGTTGCGTTGCTTATGGGACGCTGGAGCAGAAATATTTGACTCGGCGTTTTCATATTTTTGAGTAAAGGCGTTCCAATTATTTCTCTCTCTCTCTCTCTCTCTCTCTCTCTCTCTCTCTCTCTCTCTCTCTCTCTCTCTCTCTCTCTCTCTCTCTCTCTACACACGCGTATCGTTTCCTATTTTCAACTACAGTTTTTGTATATTATGTGTTTTGTATGATCAGTATATTCTAAAGGCACCAGTTCCTCGCTCTATCATGTCCAGCCTATCTCTTTACTCCTCCATGCTCCTCCCACCCTCACCGTGCCTCCCTTTCTCCTCGTCTCATCGCCCATTCCTGCATCGCTCTCTCTTCGCCTCACCGTCTCTCGCCTCGCAAAATCATACGACCTGGAGAGCAACGAGAAAGTATTCCTGTCTGTCTATTTGGAAAGTTTGTAGCGGGGTGTGTGTGTGTCTTGCAGCTAACTTCGCAGTGACACGTTTCCTTAATGCAGAGTTGCGTAAAAGATAGGCAGCGGGATAGTTTTCACTTGCAAATACACGTACGCTCGCTTGGGAACTAACATTACTGCGAGTTCTAAAGTGTGTGTGTGTGTGTGTGTGTGTGTGTGTGTGTGTGTGTGTGTGTGTGTGTGTGTGTGTGTGTGTGTGTGTGTGTGTGTGTGTGTGTGTGTGTAAGCGTCCTTTGAAACGTCTTCATGTCTGGTACACGCATTGTTACAAAGTACACACGCAAAGGTTTGAAGTCTCGACACACAGATGGTGGTGAAAGCGTTTAGCGGAGTTGTGTGTGCAAAGCAAGGCGGCCTCCAACCTCCAGGAGCTCACAGACTGGGACTCCGTCTCGCCTTCGCTATAAAAGACAAGGTCAAGAGCCTCTCGCTAGACCCAGACCCGAGCGCAAAGAAGCTCCAAAGGAGTGGAGGCCGGAAAAAACGGCCTAACCTGGTGGTGGCGCAGACTTAGGCTCCCCAAAGCATTGCAAGGTTGTAAAGCTCACGGTGACACACACACGGATTATAAAATGTTTTGAAAATAGATTCATCAAAGGAAGGCACACACACACACACACACACACACACACACACACACACACACACACACACACACTGTACACTCCCCTCTCAAAAAATCCTCAACCAATTCTACAACACTTCACTTGATCTACGCCTGTAAATCGGATAAATATTCAAATATTTTTCATGCAAACGATGTTCAGCAGCATTGGGCGTATGTGTGTGTACCGACACTTGCTGCACGGGGGAGGACAAGTGTGAGCCGTCAGGTGTCAGGCGCTCACGTGTCAGGTGCGAGAGGAGAGCACCGTCCTTCACCCTGCTCCCTGATCCCTGCTAGCCCATTGCACAACAGAGAGAGAGAGAGAGAGAGCGCTAGCCGAGCCTTAGAACAAGACTATACGAGTTACCTTCAGTTAAAGATTCCTCCCCATTAAGAGCAGTGAGTGGTGGCTGCCGCGGCGCTAATGGCCCTGACCACACCCCCAGGAAGTGTCTTAAAGGGCGGCAATGGGGCAGGAAAGAGCGATGGAGAAAAAAAAAAAAAGTTATACATCTCTCCATTACCTGACACTTCTATTTAGCGGAGCGAGAGGATTGGGGTCCGAGGGGTCTCCAAGCGCACGGGTTCGAATCCTGTCCACGGTCCGAGTGTAGGTTGGGCTTCCTCACTCGGGGCAACGGTTTCCTAGCGGGTGGGCTTTGAGAAAGGAGGTACCACAAAAAGTATCCCCTTTAGCCCATAAATTCCCGTGAAAATGCCCACAACGTATAAATAAAAGAGAGAGAGAGAGAGAGAGAGAGAGAGAGAGAGAGAGAATAACTATGTGAAGAAAAAATAAGAAGGAAAGAAGAAAGCTAAAGTGAAGGTGGAGTTTAAATCAAGTATGTATGAGAGGTGAGTTTCCTTCCCCTTCTTTAGTTTTACCTTATTTACTCTCTCAGCGTCATTATCCTTACCCTGCTTCCTTGCCCCTGTCTCCTGAATTCTGCCCACTTCCTCTTTCCTGACCATCCCTTTTAACTACTAACCTGCCTTTCTTTGCCTTCCTGCCTTTATTCTAATCATCTCCCTGCTTCCTTATCTTTATTTACTTAACCCTGCCTGCCTTCTCACTATTATAAAACTCTCTATTCTTATCTAACTCTTCCTTCCTTTCTCCTGCCTTTCTGTCCTTATTCTGACCCTAACTTTCTACCTCCCTATCCTTATTCTAATCGTCTCCCTGCCTCCCTGCTTCTCTATCCTTATTTAAACACTGTCTACCTTCCTCTTTACACTTACAAAAACTTCCTATTCTTATTTATCCCTGTCTACCTTTCTTCTTCCTTCCTCTCCTTATTATGACCCCGCCTCCCTACATCCTTATTCTTCTCTTAATCATCTCCCTGCCTCCCTACCCATATATAAGCCCTGTCTACCTTCCTCCCTGCCTCCCTATTCCGATCCTATAGCCTTCTTTCTCCAGGTACGGTCTCCAGTACTGGGAAACGCAGCACAAGGAGCGTTCACTGCCTGTCAGAAGTAAAATGGTTACGCGGCAAGAAAATATGTAGTGTCGAAGAACATCTTTTTTTTTTTTTTTTCGCTGTTATTCTTTCATGACCGGAAAGATTTTGAAGCAGGTTAAGTACCTTACGTTTACCAAGACCTCGTTAGGAGAGTCATCTATTTATTTATTTTATGTTGTTGTTGCAAAGAGAAATTAACTTGACGGAGTTGGTTGTATCAAAATCTATTATTTTATTTCAACCTACCAGACCTACCACGGCCCTCCCAGTTCTGCTAAGGTCTTCCCAGCCTTGTTACATCCCTCTGATCCTCGTCACAGCCCTCTCAGCACCTTCACATCCCTTACAGCCTCATCACAGCTCTTTAAGACTTGTCAAACCCTATCTACACTCTCACATCCCTTACAGCCTCATTACAGCTCTTTAAAACCTGTCAAACTCCTAGATGTACACTCTCACATCCCTTATAGCCTCATCACAGCTCTTTACAACATGTCAAACTCCTACATGTACACTCTCACATCCCTTACTTATAGCCTTGTCAGTCCTTTAAAACTTGTCCAACCCTTGTATACTTGTACTCTCACATCTCTTACTTACAGCCTTGTCACAGTTCTTTAAAACTCGTCTAACTCCTACCTGTACTTTCATATATCCCTTACTTACAGGCTTGGCAGTTCTTTAAAATTTGTCCAACCCTTACTTATACTCTCACATCCCTTACAGCCTTGTCGCAGCTCTATACAACTTTTTCACATTCCATCCAGCACTCTAAACTCATTTGGTACAGCACTGCCAGCATTTCCAGAACCCTAACAGCCTTCTTTCACCTCTCGTACATTTTTCACAGCTTTCCCAGTCCTACCTACCTATGTAAATTTAAAAGAAAAAAAAGAAAGAAAAAAATATAACGAACTAAAGACTAAAGATGCATTTGTATTTTACACGAACGAAACATTTTCATTTCTGTAGCTGGATATATATTTTTTTCCCCGAGGTGAGGTCGGAATGGGAGGAGGAAGGAATGGAGAAGGAGGAATGGAGAAGGTAACGAGGAGGAGGAAGGCGAGGATGAGGACGAGGACCACCCGCAGAAATAGTTGCGTAAAAACAAACAGCAACACAGAACTCAACTCAACTCAGCTGTTTCCCAAGGCAAAGTTCCATTTTAACACAATTACTTCTTTTCTTCATCACCAACAGGACTTATTCCAAAATCATTATTTCTTGTAGTAATTTGACATAAGCAGCCTGTGTAGTGTAGGAAAGACATGATTAGCCTCCCATTGTCTTATCCTGTGTGTGTCTGTGTAAGTATTATGCTGTTCTGAATATTAACAAAAGAACAATCCTGGCAGTAAAAATAGATCAAATAAAATAAAACAAGCACCGACACACAAAGCAGAGCATGAACGAACATATTACGAAATTGCGAGGACTTCTCTTTACAATTCACAGCCAGCTAATGGGAGAATGTTGAATGCTGGTTAGAGAAAATGTAGAGTAAGGAGGAAGCTTCATACCCGACTAGGTTAGACACTCTCTCTCTCTCTCTCTCTCTCTCTCTCTCTCTCTCTCTCTCTCTCTCTCGTCACGCTAAAGTTTTGATACAGTAACCTTTAAGAATTAGTTTCCTGAATTGCTGCCGAGCCCACCCCAGTTTTGCCTTCAGGAATTTCCTCGCACAAAGAAGTTTCAGGTGTGCGGTGGCCTGGCGACGCGTCCCCTAATCTCCAGGAGGAAGGGATTAACTGGGAGAGCACTTCAAATTACACACACACACACACACACACACACACAAGAGGGTTGGGTTGGTCTGGTCAGAAAATGCTTAAATTAAAATCTCTCCATATACGAAAGTTAAACTCATTTTTTTTTCTCTCTCTCTCTCTGTTCTTTTCGCTTTGTTTTCGTTTGATTTTTTTTTTTTTTTTTTACCTGAGTTTGGGTTCGTTTCGTTTTATTTTGTTTTCGGTTCAATTCGGTTCAGAGTATGGTTGTTGATGTTGGCCAAAAAAATATATATGATTTTTTTTTCTATCATGCAGTGTGATGATATATAATGTTGCCTAGACAGGAATGTTTGGTTTCGAAGCTTTTACACAAAGTTGTGGATTCTGGCGTTAGTTCAGCAATAATAAGAAGAATATTGTTTCTAGAACTCCCAGTAAGTTTGAGACACTTCCATCAGTTCAACAATAAAATATGGACTACACGGGGCATTAATACCGTCTGTCATCAACCTATGAATAGTTGAACACACAAAAACATTTAGATTCATCCCATTCTCATCCGATCGTATCAATGACAATTATATTATATTTTCATTGTTTGCATCTTGATTTCCTTTCCCAATGTGTATATTGTTGTATTACTGACAAGCCTGGTTAAAGGTTTTTCGTTTGTTTCATGTTATTGTTCGTCATCGCGGATTTGAGTTCCATGACTACATATTACAAGGCTCCACTGCTCTCTCTCTCTCTCTCTCTCTCTCTCTCTCTCTCTCTCTCTCTCTCTCTCTCTCTCTCTCTCTCTCTCTCTCTCTCTCTCTCTCTCTCTCTCTCATGCACAATCCAGCAGGCTTGTCATTTACTGATTCATAGATTATATCGCCAGACAAATTAATTAACTAAATGCGTGTATCTTTTTTCACTGTGAGTGCGTGAGTTGATACCCGTCACTGCAAGCCCACATATCACAAGATCATGAAACACGACCTATAAACACAGTACCTACTTCCAAGCATTTCTGTAACACAAACCTCTAACCAAGACAGTCTCATATGTCATCAAACATATACTGTGCAAGCACGTCAAAATTAATCTCTCAGTGTCTAGGAACCAATACTATATCGGAGTTCTACGTAATTACTAATCTTACATTGATCCTCAAACACTTCATCGTCATGTCTCGACCACTTTTAGTATGCTGAACTCTAGTGGAAGCTGTTACATATGGATTTTTCAAGTGTTTTCATGATTGTAGGTGTAGCCTAACAAGGACGGACCCTGCATCATCACAAGAAAACATCCCTGAGAATAAAAGTAAAGTGAAGCATTTCGTTTGTACACTATGTATACACCTATTAGCATAACAATGCGTAACTTCAACACAAATACTCGTTACCTGACCCGTTCTCTTATCACATCGCATCACAGACACTTAATAACAATTAGTTGTTATTCATGAGTTAATTAGAGCTTTGAATATTCACTAGACGCCCTATAAGTAAGAAAAACGGAAAGCTGTCATAGATAACTTGATCACAGGTTTTGTGTTGATGAGATACACTATAACAGTCTCCTTACCTTTTATTTATCCTTCAAAAGTACTTCCAACACGCACACAAGGCCTTCCTTCTTATGGTCATTGCACACAATACACACACGACACACGCAACATACCGATATCATTCCAGTCAACCTCGAGTACGTCTACTCTTTGATCTTACGGTAACTTCGCCACGTGGAACTAATTCAACTAAATGTAAACAAAAGAACTACAAAATAGGAACCTCTTCTGCCGCTCTCGATGAACGATAATTTCCATATTTTCCCCCTCCCCCTCCCCGTTTTCCCTCTTATTTCAATTCATTCCTCCGATATCACGTACATTTTCATTCTGAACTATTTTCTCTACTTGTCTCTAGTAATAGCAGGGTCTACTGAAAGATATGTAGTGACTGTTCTAGTGATATTTCTTATTTGTCCAGGTTTTCACTTTGAAAACGTCGATAAATGTGAAAGGTTGGATACACGTGAACTTTTCATGGAGACTTTTGTGTGAAAGTACAAGCTATGTCTTTCTGTTTAACTTCAATACCAATATCCGAGATTGGAAAGCACTAGCATCTAGAACAATATGAGGAAAGTTCTTGTAACAACTATTGTGCTGATAACTATACTATGAAGGACTCTCTCTCTCTCTCTCTCTCTCTCTCTCTCTCTCTCTCTCTCTCTCTCTCTCTCTCTCTCTCTCTCTCTCTCTCTCTGCAGGTCAATACGGTTCCTATAGGGAAAAGAAACAAGCTTGTAATGACTTTATTTTTACCTTTCTCTTGGCACACGTGAGCCAACCTTTTACTAACCAACTTTAGATTTTTAAGTAACTCTCTCTCTCTCTCTCTCTCTCTCTCTCTCTCTCTCTCTCTCTCTCTCTCTCTCTCTGTATGTGAGCGAGTGATTTTTTGAAATGGCGGTGTATCATTGACATACGTAAGTCATTTCGGTAAGTGGTCACGGGCAGCAGGAGTGAAAAAATTCAGAAGGATTTGCCACAACAGTATGGCCTATGTGCAACCCGCTCGATTTAGTAAAACATCACATGTTTATTTTTTTGCTCGTCTTCATTTCCATAATTCTGAAACTCGAGAAAAAAAAAAAGATAATATTATGTACATGTTCAAAAAATGTGGTAGTTTTATTATTAAAGCTGTTGTGGTGAATTAGCTTTGAATTCTCTCTCTCTCTCTCTCTCTCTCTCTCTCTCTCTCTCTCTCTCTCTCTCTCTCTCTCTCTCTCTCTCTCTCTCTCTCCAGATTCTAGACAGTTTAATCATGTAACAGCTCTTTTTTTTCTGTACGTTGAATGGAAGGACAGAGAAGACCCAGAAGAGAATGATCATACTTTGAAATGTCTTTAGTATCTCATCAGTAGCTACTATTTTCAAACGCTAATATTGATTAGTTTATTGTGTCTGTCCTTTCTCCCCTCGCTTCTTCTATCTCTTCTCCTCCCCAATCACTCCATTTCAATGTCACTTACGCGCTAGATGAATAAGTAACAAGGATGTGGTTCTGAGCCCCTCCGCTGTTTGACTGACGGGAATGTGACACTGACGGAGAACACATCACGTCTCACTACCGCTAACACACTGCTAACTCGCTGCAAGGCTCAAGGAATACGCCGTGTCACTTTAATTCTTCCTTTCCTTCACAATTTTTTTATAAAGGTTCTTATTGTGTGATGTATTCATCAAGGTATGTTAGATTGTTGATTGCAATTAGTCTTAACTTTATTAGTACTGATTTTTCAAGTTATATATATATTTTTTTTTTTTTTTTGGGGGTCGGTTTTTCGCTGATATACTAGATTACTTATTGTAAGTGATGTCACGAGTATTACTACTACTACCACTACTATTTCTACTACTATTACTACTACTACTACTACTACTACTACTACTACTACTACTACTACCACTACTGTATCAACCTATTTTCCAGCGGCTTTTATTGCCCAGTTCTTTTCTACTTCACCAAACCATCAATTGCAGTTGTCAATAACACTTCTATCAATTATCAGGAGATTCTTTTATACCTCAACTCTTCGCTAATTCACTGAACTCTTTATTGTGGATCCGAGGAAGTGTCTAGACTCCATCACGGCACCGCGACTCACTGGCCGCAGAAGGATAAACGAGCAGATTCCGGCAAGTTTTGTCTCGTGGATCAGGTTCCGACCTCCACGGTGTTACTTAGGCCATTACCAAGATGGATGCAGCGGTGGGAGAGTAACACAGTGCGACTCTCATCTGTTTCTTGTATCGGTGTGTTGGAGACAAGTTTGTTCAGGCGTTTATCAACATCAGGAGCGATTGAGTTCGGGAGCTTACGAAATCTGAGGAATTGGCCGAAGGAGACTGAAACTAGATGAATGTCCGTTTTGCTCATCTTTTTTCTTCTTCATTATTTTTCCCACGTAATAAAAGTCCACTAAATGTTTTTTTTTCTTTTTTTTTCTATCTGTGTGCTGATGACAAGGAAGATTAAAGCTGGCTGAATGTTAGCTTTTGTCAGTGTCTTTTTGTTGGTTTTTCTTTCTCTTTTTACGCAAGAGAGGCTCTGACCTGGGGCAACAAAACTGGAAATAAGGTAAATCAACAAAAACCCAGTGATGATTTCTTTTATCCATAAATAGCGCACGCAGAGACTGGGTGAGTAAATGTTCGCTCTTGTCAGTGTCCCTTTCCTTTATTTCCTTTTCATTTTCTTTTAATATAGGAAACGGACTGACCAAGGACAACAAAACTGAAAAACTGAAAAAAAAAGCATCATACATAAATAAAGATCCAGTGAATGTATCAATAGCTTACGAGGACAAAAGTAGCATAGCGAAAATCAAACTTCTACCTCCACGTATCCCAGCCCCAGACCTTAATCTTGAAACCTTTAATACCAAGCAAACCACGAGTCAGAACACCAACTGCCATTCAATCAATCGACCTAAAATTCCTTGAACTTCGCTAGGTGGCTTTTCGGAGGCGACAGAGGCGACTGTAGCAGCACATAAGTGACGCCAATGTGCAAGTCGTGACGGGGCACGATGCATCACACTAATTAGAACGCTCCTGGCAGCAGCAGCATCCCGGCACAGGGCAATGTGATCAGAATCATTATTGCTCGTGTCTGTTTGGTAAGCTTCGGCTCTCTCGGGGGAATGAGAGTAATGGTCTGGCGCAATAATGGTAATGGCAGCGGCACGTGTACTGATTACTGGAGGAAAGGTTTACGTGTCCTCACCGCCTACATTTGGTCTTTTTTTCCTCCCGGGTGGCCGAGGAAATGGTCTCGAGTGTAAAGGTTTTCAGAAGGTCACTTGTATTACTGATAAGAGGCGCCACGCTGCCTCGACGCGCGTGTAATGGAGGGCAGTGGGTGTAATGGGCTTGGAATCTAATGGCCTCATTGTGTATGCGAGCGTCGGGGTGCAATGGCCACTACTGAATGACATGAGGGCGTGGGAATGAGAATCTGGAGGACGTGGGCGTGAAAAAGGTCACCACAACACACACACACACACACACACACACACACACACACACACACACACACACACACACACACACACGTCCTTGTATGGAGTATTCTTTGCATGTTTGGGGGGTGTTCCACTCACACTGTTTTATTAGATAGGGTGGAATCGAAAAGCTTTTCGTTTTATCAACTCCCCTCCTCTGACTGACTGTTTTCAGCCTCTTTTTCACCGCCGAAATGTTGCATCTCTTTCTATCTTTTATCGCTATTTTCATGCTAACTGCTCTACTGGTCTTGCTAACTGCATGCTTCCTTCCTCCTGCGGCCTCGCTGCACAAGGCTTTCTTCTTCCTTTAATCCCTATTCTGTCCAACTCTCTAACACAAGAGTTAACCAGTATTCTCAATCATTTATACCTTTCACTGGTAAACTCAGGAACTTCCTGCCTGCTTCTGTATTTCCATCTTCCTACGACTTGACTTCTTTTAAGAGGGAGGTTTCAAGACATTTGTCCCTCTCTTCTGGTTCATTCCTTTCCGATCTTTTAAGGAACTTGCAGTTTAAGTGGGCCTTTTTTAATATTTTGTTGCCCTAGACAGTTTCTCTCTTGCATAAAAAAAAGGAAAAAAACACTGAGGAAACTTCCATCACTCATTCGCATGTAGAACGTTCACCTCTTTTCTTCGTTCAAATTAACCTCAAGACAGCAGAAAAAAAAAAAAGGGAGAGAGGGTGAAAAATTGTAACTAATGTACCCCTGCTTAATTTTTACTTCCTAAAAAGTTAACCTGAAATCCACATTAAGAAAAAATAATAATTGGAATTAAGGTGGGTCTCTAATTGTTGGTTTCCCGTTATCTAAAGCACACAACATACTTTTTCAACATAGAAAACAAAATAAGATAAAGGAATGGTTATCTGATTGCTGCTTCCAGGTATTTACAAGTATACACAACGCAACACTCACGATGCAACACTCACTTCGATATCTGCCCTGCGTTCTGTGTAAGTCAAGGAGCACCGCAAGAACAACAAACAAAGTCCATGTCTTCCTCTGCCCTGCCAAAAAAAATAGTTAAATAAGATAAATAACATGAATAAATAAAAATAAAGTAAAACAACGACCAAAAACACGGAGGGTCGATGTGATGTGCTAAAAAAAATATATATACGAAGTGAAAGAAGAATGTGTTGGAAAAAATGAATGGCATGAATTTCCTTTCCCAGCTGTGTTTATCTTTTTCATCTCCTTCAGAACAGGTAGTGGTGGTTGATGTTTGGAAGATGGGATGGTGTTTTGCTTCTCCTTTTCCTTTCAGATGTCGGCTCGTGTTTCAAGCGTAATTTGAATTCTTTCTTTACCACCACACACGCACACACACATAGACACACACAGACACTCATCTCACAAAACACTCCCGCACTTTTGTTCCCAGCAGCCACACAGGGACACGATTCCAACATGCAGACCAATTCCAGTTTCTCTTCTTTTTCTTTCCTTTTCATTAGTTAGGTCGTCCTTTCCTCTTCACTAATTTCAGGTGACTACTTTACTGCTTTACTGTTACTTCTGTACTTTTCCTCTTCTCAGTCCTCAATTTTAATCATATAGTTGTTTTTTTTCTTTGTCGTGTTCTTTATTGTTCCTCTTTGTCTTTCCTTTCCATTACTAAGTCGTTATTTTCTTTTCCATTACAATAGTTGGAAGTATAATTTAGTTGTACTTCTCCACTATTTTTCGCTTTTCTTTTTCTCTGTCCTCAACTTTAAAGCAATTACTGTTTCTGTTCTTTCCTTTTTCCACAAACAATACTCGGAAATCTACTTTAATGACACTTCAATATTCTTTTTACTCTTTGTCTCAATTCTACGTATTTCATATTAGTCGCCTTTTTTTTCTTCTTTTTATAGTTAGTCGTTGTTTTCTTTCCAGCAACAATTATTCTCAGGTTTATTATACTGTTACATTTGCACTCTTCTCCTACATCTTCAATTCCTGGCCTTACATAGTCTCCTTACGTTCTCTCGACCTCATTCTGCGCCATCACACTCGCCAACACCTGATGAACCACGTCGTGTTAAGCAGGAGATGAATTAAGTGGTACGCAGGAATTTAGTATCATTTTGGAAAACAGTTTAGCGGGAGTCGATGGCGTCATCAAGCGGGTAAACTGTTTTGACACATTGCCCATTAACCTGTGCGTTAGGCGAGCTCCCAAAAAGTAGAGCTTCAGGGAACAGGATTACGGCAGCGAGAGCCAGTGGGAGACTTGACTGGATTATATGAATGTTTACGTCTCACCTCCATGGGAACAGTGCTGTGGAATATATTAGCGTATGTACATGAGTCTTGAAATCAACCCAGAATGGTGCAGTGATACCTGAATTCAGTGAGTGTTCTCGTATGTCAGCATTTCTTTTTATTTATTTTTTTCTCTATTCGTAACTCTGAGGATTTCCCAAAAGCATATTGAACTCAAATTGAAATGCTAGTAGAGTGTAAATGGTGATGTTTAAGTTAATTGTAATGTACTGAATCTTAGCCTTCATTTCCACTTTTGTTACTGAATATGACTAGAGATATTTCATCGTAAAACTCTAAAGGATGTTAAGTCTCTCTTCCTCATTAACCCCTTGAGTACCAGGACGTGTTTCCATATTCATTGTGATGCCTATTTAGTGATTTTCTACAGCTTCAGAGACTCATGTGGTGATTAAAATAGTGAAGACTGTGGCCATTAATCTTCTGCCTTCCATAGACCCTTGCTAATTTCAATAAAATGGTTTAATGACACACAAAACTCAAGGTAAAAATGTGTCCCAGTACTGAAGGGGTTAAACCTTAACTTTAATCTTTACTTTATTATCTTATTTATTTAAGGATGTAGGCAAGATTCTCTCTCTCTCTCTCTCTCTCTCTCTCTCTCTCTCTCTCTCTCTCTCTCTCTATCACTGGGAATGTAATGTGGTGATTTTGAGCGTCAGTAACATCCATTTCAAAAGCCCAGATCCCTGTCTGATACCGGGAAGCTTCAGTCTATCAGCGCTGGAGTCGTTACCAGCAGCATTAGATTACTTTATTATGTTAGGGAGTCGGTAATTGTGGAATTCATGATGATACGATTACTTCAGTTTGGCCGGTAATTGCATTTGTTAGTATTTACTGAGGAATTGGAATGCTTAATTAAGGAGAGGAGTGGAAAGATATACTTGACAGAGTGGAGAGGCAGTGTAAAGAGTACACACACACACACACACACCATTCCTTCTCTCTCTCTCTCTCTCTCTCTCTCTCTCTCTCTCTCTCTTCACGTTCTAATAATTGCTTTTTTTTTCTATATCGCATGAAAACATCGATCATTAAGCTTCCCCCACACAGTCAGCCTGCGGGATTAATTCTTCCAGGTCTTGTCATAGCGGCGCTTAAAGCCGATGTGGTCCCTATGTGCCTTGCAGTGCCCAGGGTTTCCTTTGCCTCGGAAGACTTCCCTCGCTTTGCTGCACGTGCATGGTGGTAACTGATATCTAACTCCAGTATTCAGAAACGCTTTGCTCTTTCACAACGACTATTTTCCAAGGCACAGAGATGATTAGTCACTTTCCCAAGAGTGCTATTCCTGTTAATGATGTCAAAATCTTGTTAATCTGCCACTAGAAGCATGGAAACACCCTTAAACTTGCGTAACTTCTTTTGAAAGGCTTGGAGATGCGGTGCAGAATGTATCAAAAGACTGTCTTGAGGTCCTGTCATGGAGATGTATCAATGACCTGCCAAACTGCCCCTTATTTCCTGTTGTCTTCAGTCAATAGGGATTTTTTTCAGATATTAGGTCAATTTGTGGATACGAGAATAGGTGGAAATAGGTAAGTGTGTTTCATGCATCGACCGCCACGTGTAGACCCAATTCTTTTTTTTTTTTTTTTTTTTTTTTTTTTTGCACTTTCCTTTATTCTCTTATGTTTATCATCGTTCTTATTTTCCTTTCCTTTTTCCTCCTCGTTCTTCAAGTTCAAAATCACTTCCAAGAAAGAATAAGGTAGCAATGAATGAGTAAATTGAAAGGGAAGTCAAGCGCTAAAACACTGCTCCGATACCAAAATATATGGATGAATGTGCACGCCGTTTCCACACATTACTTCCTCTGATCATGCATTTCTCTCTCTCTCTCTCTCTCTCTCTCTCTCTCTCTCTCTCTCTCTCTCTCTCTCTCTCTCTGTGTGTGTGTGTGTGTGTGTGTGTGTGTGTGTAGGAACGGCTTGTAGCTTGCCATGTTGTCCTGTTCTGTCTTTCCTTGCTTGGACAGACCACTCGTTGAGAACATCCTCCTCCTCCTCCTCCTCCTTTTCCCCTTCTCCGCCTCCTCCTTTTCCCCCTTCTCCGCCTCCTCCAAAGTGTAGTTGCAGGAACGAGAGGCTTCCTGCACCACACTCACCCAAGAAAAGGGCAAACCACTGAGGGTGTTGTCTCATTTTTTCGTTCCTTATCCTTCCTTTTTCTCCTCCTTTTTTTTTTCTCCTTGTCTGCTTCTCCCCTTTACTATGTTCATCCTCGTCCTCGTCTTCATTCTCCTCTTTCTCTTCTTTCTCCTTCTTCCGTTCCACCTCGTAGTTTTCTTTCTTTCTTTTGCATCTTCTTTTTTCTTTTCCCCTTTATTTGTCTTCTTCCGGCAGTATCTCTCTCTCTCTCTCTCTCTCTCTCTCTCTCTCTCTCTCTCTCTCTCTCTCTCTCTCTCTCTCTTGACGTACGTTTAGCATTATACTGAGCCGCGCAGGATCAGTATAGGTTTGTGCAACACTGGTGATTCCATAAAGCCACTTTGCATACACTATCAATCAGAACACATACGTATGCAAGCGCCGCTGATTCACGCGAGATACAATGCACGCACCCGCCCAGCATCCTACAGCATTACCTCCACCACCACCACCACTACGTCCAGCTGGAATCCGATGTAGGTCATATGCAACACAGTCATTTAAGAAAGTAAGACTGCAAAAGACTAGCTGATCCACACGAAGCATCACCATCACTACCACCGCCACCACCACCACCATCTGAAGTAGGTTATATGCTGAATTGACTTTTGCCTTCCTCTCGTATAAGAAAATAATACTGCAAATGACCAGCTTATCCACACGAGTCATCACTGCTATCATTACCAGCACCGGTATAATAGTCGCCCTGATTTTCAAGCATCTTACACATGCAGACTTGACTCTTTCCTTCCTCTCTCATCGTAGGAAGACTGGAAAAGGCCAGTTGGTTCATATACATTAAGGCGACTTCTCTCTAAATACCAGTTCCTTCTTTCTTATTCTAATTTATTGTCTAGACTCAAATATCTTGCTTCTAAGTTGGTTTCTTTTCTATTTCGCCCTTGGAGAATTTGTATTTTTACATAATCTTTATTTATATCCGTCTTTGTTTTAATCACTTCCTTATAATATTTATAATCTCTCATCATAATCATCATGATCATCCTTCCTAGCATCCATTCCTTCCTTGCAGCATCAATATTTCCATAAGAGAATCTATAACCTCTTAAAGTATTTATACTTTTCCATCATCAGTATCCAGTGTCTGTTTTCCCTTAGGAGCATTAATATTCCTTTTCAAAGCATCTTTATAAAGCTCACAGCATAACAGCATCTATACATCAATCGCTTACGTATGTCCCAGCAACAGTTTTACATCCCCTCAGCCATGTTCCCTTCACGCTTACCTGTGGCTGTGATGGTCCAAGAGATCGGTGGCGGAGTGCGGTGCTCCAGGGCTAAGAAAACACCACCAGCGCCTCCACCACCTCCTGCTCCTCCACCGTCAAAGTTTCAAAGTTCCGCAACAAATGACACAGAGGCAAACACCGCCGGGAACTGGAGTTAAGGAGCACAAGAAACACCAAGAGTGACTTTTAACACTTGTTTGTATTGATGGACGCAAGAAGTTATGCGAGAAAAGTTAGCGAGGGTAACCACGACACAGCGAGACACTACCAACGCTCAGCCAGTGCACGAAGCAACTGGAGGGCGGCGGCGGTGACGGAGGCAGCTGCTGGTGGTTGAGAGGCGCTGATTGGTGGTGCCTCTCGCGGCCCTCCTCAAACACGCAGGCGCTGGGACATCTTAGCTATTATACTTTTTTTTTTTTTATCAGTCACTCCGTAATACCAAAAATCATAGACATAAGACTTTTCTTCTTATGTAGGATAGGTTATGGTCAGAGCAACAAAAATCCTGACAGAAGAAGTAGAAGAAGAAGAAGAAGAGAGAGAGAGAGAGAGAGAGAGAGAGAGAGAGAGGAGGTGGGCAACAGAAGATGCCAGTTCCTAAATTATGAGGAAAGTGCTTTGAAAGTTGCTCTTTTTTCAAAGTCGTTCACTCATTAATGCGAAAAGGAAAAATCAAAGAATGAGGACTTTTTTATCAAGTAAGAAGGTATCTGGTCGAAGGCAACAAAAGACTGAAAAAAGTCCTCATTGAAGATGTCAGCCACAAAATTATGAGGAAAAATATCTTGAAACGTACGTAAAGTCAATTAAAAATCACAAGATACTCGTAAGATACTTTTTAACAATATTCGTTCCATGAATTTGACAAGCACTAAGACTGAGCTAAATATTAAGTCACATAGAAAACACATGAAAATATCAAAAGACTACGCTCGATTTGTAACATGTAATTTCGCTAAAAAATATGACAACCCAAGAAAAACATAAGAACATATAAGAAAATGATGGAAGCTGCAAGAAACTATCATTCCTACATGTGACAGTCCCTTAATGAAACAAACTTACTTATTTCTACCTATCAACCCATCCATGTATTTTGTCTAATCTTCCTTTGAAACTCTCCAAGAACGAAACACGAAGAGAAGGTGGAATAAAAAGAAAGAGATAACAATAAATGAAGAAGAACAAAATGAAAGAGAAAACAATGAAGCTGAAATAAACGAGGGAGGAAAAATATAAACGCGAGAACAGGTAGCAAGATTACAATAAGCTATCAGAGAGAGAGAGAGAGAGAGAGAGAGAGGAAGGGGGGGAGGATAGAGTCAGTGTTGCCAGCCTGCTTCCGGCCTCCGTTAGCGAGAGAGAGAGAAAACAATGAGTGCAACTTTGTGATCTCATTATACTAAACAAACACCTAAAGTCGCCTACAGTTGCTGATCTTTAGTCACTCGGAATGTTGTTGTTATGCTCTTCCTCCTTCGCTTCTTGCTTCTTCGACTCCAACTCTCCTTCCTCCTCCTCCTCCTCCTCCTCCTCCTCCTCCTCCTCCTCTTCCTATATATACTCGTAGGTACCAAAAGTCCCCAGCTTTTTGTTAGTCAGAATGGTCTTGTTCTCCTCTTCTTTTCCTTTTGGGTTCTTCTTTATTTCTTTTCCTTCTCCTTTTCTTTTCTTCTTCTCCTTTTCATTCCTTTTCTTTCTCTTGATATTGTTGATGTTTTCGTCTTTTTATTATCTTTTTGTTCTTCTCTTCTTATTTTTGTTTTAGTTCTTGTTCTTATTCTCCTTTTTTTTCTCCACTTTCTGTTCCTCCTTGCTCTCTTCCTCCTCCTCATTTTCCTCCTCCATCTTCGCCTCCTCCTTCTGCTTCATCTAATGACTTTACTTCTCCTGCTCAGAGACATCAGCTGACATCGGCAATAATGAGAAGAGCTTTAATCGTGGATCTCTTCAAGTCTCAGTAAAACCTTCGTGCATGGCAGTTATCATGAGGAATTGACTGGAATTATTTCACCTGTTTTTGGTAACTTACGAATCAGCTTACAAAGAGAGATATGAAGAGACAGTTTGCAGCCCCGAGTCCTCTCTGTATTCGTATAACTGTCTTGTGTGTTTAGGTCGATTCTTTGACTGTTTTAGTCTCGCTTATATCTTAATTAAATAGTCTGGTGAGTTAAGACTATGATTTGGAAAGGCATCACTGTAATCGTATAAGCTTTTCCTCATCTACTACTTCTTGTATTAGTTCTTTTTTTCTTTTAGTTTTTTCTTCTCCTTCCACCATCTGCTCCTCCACTCCCAACACGCTGAAGGTCCCTGACAATACAAGCGCCTTATGAGATAGTACAGGGGTGTCACGACGCCTCACTGCACGTAGTATAGGGGACAGGGGCATCCGGTGGTAGGAAGTGGCGATGGCAAGACTGGGACACAACTTTCCCCGCACATCAACGAAGGTGTTGGTAGAGAGAAGTTCGGGAGATTGCAGGCTTGGTATATAGGATCATACTTTGAAACACCTCAACGCTGCACCTCCTCCACTACTTTCAAAAGACTATAGTTGAAGTTACACTGGTTTCTAATGATGTTCTTTTTTTATGGTTCTAATGACAAATTAAGAAGTTTTCTACTTTATTTTCACAGGAGAAACACTTTTTGAGAACCCGACTAATTGTCTTTGGTTTTTGTAAATAGTTGTGATGAAACAACGAAGCCTTTATGAATATGGATCAGAGCTCCTGCAGCGATAAGAATGGCTGAATAAACCTACGTACTTTTGTAATTAGTATGGACGAAGATAAAAGAAGAAGAAAGGCAATTGTCGACTTCATGCTTAAACAAGAAAGATGTATTTATGTATTATTGTGATCAGGAAAGGTGCATTTATGCGGTCATGTCATTTTATTTGTCTAGTTGTAGTACACATGGGAACATAAGGGAAGCTGTAACAATCTATCAGGCCTACACGTGCCAGTTCTTGCATGAAACATATCTACCTTGTCATCCCTATCTATATATCCTCTGAACTCCCCAATGACGCAACACTAACTGAGTCCATTTCTATTCCTCTACCATTATTTGAGAATCGCATAGATTGACTTATTATCGTGTAATACTGTCTCTTTGTGTGTGTGTGTGTGTGTGTGTGTGTGTGTGTGTGTGTGTGTGTGTGTGTGTGTGTGTGTGTGTGTGTGTGTTACCATGATTAAATTCCCCAAGTTTTAAGTTCCTTGGTCTCGTAATTACAGACACATGAGTAAGCGTTTTGTACAGGATAAGAACGGCTTTCCAGGACTCCCTCATCCGCTGTTTCAAGACTGCAATACTTGTTCCAGGAAACTCCTTCTCACCCACTGAATCCCAACAGGCACTCTCGGATAGTCGATTTTAGATACACTTGAATTCCTCATCCGCTTAATTAACTGTTTTTCTCTTTTTTTTTTCTTTTTTTACTGAAGCGCGTTAAAAGTTTATCCTTCTTCCCTGCGTGATAGCTGGCAATGTCTAGGCACACGCGAGGTTGCTGTAGCGGTGAAGCGGAAAGGAAATGAAGTGAGGTGGTTAGAGAATATCCTCCATAACACCGCAACAACTAACTTCATATGGCGCCGGATTGCAAGATTAATAGATATCTATACCTGTATAATAATAATGTTGAAATGAAAGGCAAAAGTGACAAGAATAAGGTATATTTCAAATTTAAAACAGTGAAGAGATTAAAGACATATACAAATGAAGTGAGTTGTGATTTTGATATACCCGGCCATCTTAATTTTTGTTGTTGAAGCGTAACATGAGCTTGAGTTAAAACATTCAAACCTGATATGATTCTCCGTGAGCTGATGAGTGACTGAACCACGGCTGATTATGCGCGTGTCTGTGACTCAATCATGCGAATCTGCTGATCGGGTTAGCGATAATTAAGTTAAGAAAAGATGTCATTCAAGCCTCCCGTGTGTCACAGGCGCAACCCTCATTGGGAACCTTAAGAAAAATTAAGAGAATCTACGGACAGTGGGTGAACGCAACGCCCTTTCAAAGTGACTATTTTCAAAGGACATAGAAAAAATCAGGTTTTCTCTGTTGAAAGAAATTAGAAATCTTGACAATCTGTCACCAGAACATTAAAAACGCTTTCAAAAAAACTCTTGCAGCCCTTTGAAAGTAGTCGGGGTAGGTGCAGAGGTATCTCAGAATAAGGCATAACAGGTCATGTTATCGAGTTTGAGAATCGTTTGTTCGTATGTATTACTGTACTAGTTTAGTGCCCAGTGTCACGGGTTATCTCGCTAAGGAGTCCAGGAGTGTCTGGCGGTGGTGCTGATCCTTGAGGCAGTAAAACCCATCCCTGCAACTTTTCTCGTTAACGGACTTTGAGAATAAACCAGAAGCCTTAACTGTCCTGCCCTCAGTGTGGTGTTGAGTTACTTCAGGCCCGTCACAGTCAATAGACGCGCAGGTGGCTCGGAGAGCAGCAAGTACAACTCTCTCTCTCTCTCTCTCTCTCTCTCTCTCTCTCTCTCTCTCTCTCTCTCTCTCTCTCTCCCTCTCTCTCTCTAAGGGTGAACTAAATCACAAAAGAAAAAGCGGAGATGGATATTTACTCATTTTTCCGTCCTCGTATATCAAGGAGAAATATGCATCACATTTTCCAAGATGAGGAAAAGAGGTAAGCCCACAGGGCACCGTGAAAGCCAGCCAGCTGTCCCCGTCACGACCCTAGCCTAGATGATGAGTGATAACCCTTGCTCGTCATGAGAAACTGGAGGGAGAAAATGCTGTTACGATGGCAGACGACACACACACACACACACACACACACACACACACACACACACACACACACACACACACACACACACACACACACACACACACACACACACACACACACACACACACACACACGTCAATACTAATAATCCTCATTGTTTTACGGCTCAGAGCACTTAATGGCGCTCATGTCACGGCGAATTATCTCTAAACTCTATTGTTGGTTTACAGTTGCTTTCAGCCACTACTGGAAAGCATCAGAGCTCTCCGCCTCTGTTTCTCTCCGTCAGTACACCAGGTACTTCACGCTCAACTGAACTAATTAATCATATCATTAATATTTAGGAAAAGTCACATGATCCATTTGTAAAGGTAGACTCTGTGATATGGCAACAGTTCTTTAACTCTATGGATTGCCTTGATAAAAATGTCATATATCTTCAAATTCAGAGTATAATTTTAAAAGATACTTTTGATATAAGAAAAATATAAAACAGTTCAAGACTGAGAGAGAGAGAGAGAGAGAGAGAGAGAGAGAGAGAGAGAGAGAGAGAGAGAGAGAGAGAGAGAGAGAGAGAGAGAGAGAGAGAGAGAGAGAGAGAGAGAATTCCTCAAAAATTAAAACAGGGTCGTTATCTAACATGGTAATTTCAACGTTCTTTTTCGTTGCTTCCCGCAATTTCTCCCACCTTTTATTCCCTATGAAATCTCCCCTCCCTTCCTCTCTCCTCCATTTTCCACCACTCTTCTCATTCTTTACAGCCCTAGCCACCCTTCCTTCTCCTCCTCCTCCCTTCCCTTCTTGTGTCCACGTCCAGTTTGGTAGTATAAATATTATTCCTAGGCAAACGAAAGAGGAGGAGTGCAAATCCCTCTCTTAACTGCCATTAGATACTTGGGCATACAATAATGTTAGAAGTGCTTATATGTAGTATCCCTACAGGCGAACACATGAGCATGGTGTGTGTATGAAGAAGCCTCGTGTGATTACATGTGTAAGTGTATATGGGTACATGTGTGAGTACATGTCTGGGTGCTCTACTTAGCGGCGTTGTATTGATCGTTTATTGTTCACAGGGTAGAGGCCTCATCTGCTATGCTAAAGGAAAGAGAGCTGACATGAGCCTATCAGTTGACCTCTGAGGCCCTGGGGTCATGAGGATGTTAGTGAATGTGGATGTATGTATAGTATAAGTATCAAATATCCTTAACGGTATTGATAATCCGCATGACTGACATTGATGTCTTACAAGCTAATATAGGTGGGATTAAGTGTCACCTGATAGAGGATTAGCATTGTTGTGTGGAGATTTATAGATACATGAATAGATAAGCAGGTAGTTTGATACATAGATAAGTAAATAAATGGACAGAAAGATAGATAAACAAATAGATGGATAGATAGGAAGATATAGATAGATAAACAGATAGAAAGATTCACAGATAGATATTGATAGATATTATAAAGATAAATGTGCATAAAAAAAATAATATATTCTACTGTTTCTTATTAACTTACCCATGTACAGGGCCGTTTCTAGCTATAGGCGGACAAGGCGATTGCCTAGGGTCCCTAAGCCACCAGGGGGCCCCCTGGGTAGCTTGGAAAATTTTAATTTCCTAAGTCACCCAGGGGCTCCGACGAAAAATTGAAATCTAGGGCCCCCCAAACAGCATATTGCCTAGGGCCCCCACAAAGTTAGATACGTCCCTGCCCATGTAGATTGTCAATAAGAGTAAACATATGTCAAGAATAGAGGCGATAGAAATAGCATAAGAAAGAAATATCATAATTTGCCTTTCAAATACTTTTTTTTTCCCCCCCGTAGGAGATGCAAGTGCTCGCTATAAAACTGGAAAGAATCCAATACTTTCTACTTTCCCAAGTAACCATAGCTAGGCACGATAGCGAAAGAAAGATGTTACAATAATCAATACATCAATATATGAAATTTTTGTAAGTATAATTTCTCATTAATAATAGTGATAGTTAGCTAGCAAACATATACGCCACAGACAGTCAGACACTGTCTTCAAACTCACAGACACACTTACGGCAGGCCGCAGTAGTGGTGTTGGTGGTAGTTACAGTGGTAGTGTTCGTGACGGTGGGGTGTCTGGTATTGCTGTTCAGTCTTACCACAAATACATTAAAAAACACTCAGACATACTAAAAACATACTTAGATATACCCAAAACACTCGTAAGTACACTAAAATGTACCCAGCGGCATCCCTCACCCCCTAAAAACAAAAAAAAAAAAACATACAACCACGCAGACATACATACAGAAACAAACAAGTGAGGAGTGTTGTCATGTTCACCTCCAGCACCAACCGATAAGTTAAGGGTGAATCCATAATCCAGCGGGACAAGCCAAGTCAACATCACCGCCTTCACCGTACCCTCCACATTTAAGGTATTTATAAAGCCATTCACTTGTTTTTAAGTTTTCTTTACATCTAAGTACGGAAACAGTTAGAAATTTACTCAGATATTGATAAGACAATTTGTAAACAAACAGAATAGAGGCTTTACTCGTAAGAATCATTAGCTATCATTTGCTTCTTTCAAGCTGAAAGCCAAACGTGTCTGAGAATAGAACCATTAGTCTAGCATTTCATATGCCATGGTCATATATTCCTAGCAAGGCTTATTTTATTTTATTTATTCATCTATTTATTTACTTTTACTTTTTTTGTATTTATTTATTCATTTATTTATTTATTCATTTACTTATTTATTTATTTATTTTCATTTTATCTGAGAAGAGAATAAAAGCAACAAGGCATCCGACTGCCTCACCGATGTTGCCGGCCACTCTATGCCCCCGCCAAGGCGGCAACCTACAGGTTCCAATATTTCTTTATATTTCCCAACTATTTTATTAGTCCTCTATGGTGTGTTTTCATTGTTTATAAATATTTAGTTGCTTTTCCAGTTATTTCCACTCTTCTGTTAGGTAAATATGTGCAGTTTGGTGGCATTTTATGACATAAATATGAGGTGGCTACATGGTCAAAATTTACCTATTGCCATTTGGGGATTTTATATTTCAAGCTATAACTGTGTCTTTCTGGTGTCAAAAAATCGCCTATGCTCTTTTAAGTGTGTCGCAGACTGATTGAGTCAGATATGTGGGCTTTGAAACTGTGTTTAGTCCTGTTAAGAAAAGATTGCATTATTTTTCTTTTATTTAATTATATATCTAGTTCAATATTTAGCTCGTTATATAATGCATTAAAAGATAGCTCCGAATCTGTTAAGTGTGTCAAAATACTCCCCAAGTAAAAATGGCTGGATTTTACAAGATTTTTTAAGGAGTATAGGTTTCAATGATTGTTTTTCTCATCAATATTTTGTCATGCGTTCTCTTCTGGTTCTAGCTAACTGTTGGATGCCTGAAAAGATAGTTTATGTTGGCTAATATTGTTTGAAAGAAGTAGAAAATAAAAATGGATGGACGTTTTCGCAGTTTCATAAATGAAAATGTTTTCATACTTTACTATATTTCTTTTACACATTTCTGTAAGATTAGTTAGGCTAGAGAAGTTTTGATATTTTGAATGTTAGTTGAAATATCTATTAAGTCATAAAACATCAGGCATTCGGCCGTCGTTTCGTTTTTTCTTTAGGTAATTTCTCAAATTATTTACGTAACTTTAGCTGAGTAACCGCTGTTCCCACTCACCCGGATGACGTCACAGCCAAGATGGTGACTCATCGTAGCTCTTGGCTAGCATCTCTTTCACCAACCTCTGAGTTCGTCAATTTTTTACCTAATATCTAGTGATTCCTACGTGTTTTCCTGTGTTTCTAAGATCAGCTAGTAAAGAAAAAAAGAGAAGAAAGGAGAAAATTAATTAGAGAAGGAGGGAAAAAAAATCGATATTTGAGCTAACCTAGTGTTTTCACGTGTTTTTAGGCTTAGGTATGTAAATAGAAACAGCAGGAGAAAGAAAAACGGAAAAAATAAAGGAGCAAAAAGGAAAAAAGAAAAGAAAAGGAGAGAAGGAAAAAGGAGGAATAGCCAACCCACAATACTCGTATTTATTTAAGTCTCCCTTGCAATCTTGCCGTTCTTTGAATTGCATTTTGGTGTTTTTGGGATATATTTGGGTGTTTTGATTTGTCTGGTAGTGTTGCAAGATGTTTTGAATGTGCTTAGGATGTTATAAGTGTGTTTTGGATATTTTTTGGTTATCTTTAGTGTTTTTAAGATGTTTTAACTATATCTTACGCATTTTGCATTTTGAGTGTGTTGCGGTGGGTAAGCTGAATATCTAGGTGTGTTTTAGGTGTGTGGGTACTGGAGTTTGGATGTATTTTGTGGTGTAAGGTGGTTTTGGTGAATACTGAATACATCTATGGGGTGTGCTTGGAGGCATCTTGATGTGTTTTGTGTTAATTTAAAGCGTTTTAGTTGTTTGTGGATGTATGGAGACGTCTTCTGAGTGCGTTTTGGGGTGTAAGGATTTTTTTTTTTTATGTCTGTTGGATGTTTTTGCTGAGTTTTAGGTATGTTTGAATGTATTTTAATGTGTTGCATGGTGTTTTGGGTTAATTTTTAATATCTTAATTAGTTCGTGTGTGGGAAAGCTTTGAGTGTGTTTAATGGTGTGGGGGTGGTTTTGGCGTGTAGCCTATTGGGTGTAGTGAGGTTTGGATGCGTTGGGGGATATTTTGAAATGTTATATGGTGTGTGTGTGTGTGTGTGTGTGTGTGTGTGTGTGTGTGTGTGTGTGTGTGTGTGTGTGTGTGTTTAATTTAGAGTATTTTAAGTGTTTTTGGGATGTGTTCGGTGTGTGGGAGCGGTCTTTTGGTATGATTGTGTGGAGGTCTTCTTGATGTGTTACTATTATAAAAGGTTCATTGTGTACAAGTAAACTACTCATATATATATATATATATATATATATATATATATATATATATATATATATATATATATATATATATATATATATATATATATATATATATATATATATATATATATATATATATATATATATATATATATATATATATATATATACATAGATACATACGTACGGTACATACATACATACATACATGATATAATACATACATAGGTGCATAAACGGGCACCAGTCCGTGGCTTGGCGAAGTTTGCTGCTCGCCGTCGTCAAAGCTGCAGCTGACGACGGCAGCGATGTAAATAGAAAATAAAAGATAAGAAGAATAGCGATAATAAGAATAAAAAATAAGAAGAATTGACATTAAAAGAAAAGAAGAAGCTAGCGGTCGCTCATCGAATCAAGATCTAGATCAAGATCCACCACCGTTGTGTTGTGTTCCCGCATTATGGGAGACAGAAATGATAACAGAGTAAGTATTGGGTTATTATCGCTCTAGATAACTATGCCCAAGCATTTATTCATGTAGATCATTTAAGCATCACCCTGTGGAGGCCTCAGTTATATTGGTGTGTTGAGCAGGTTTGTGTACTATTGCGTGAATAGTCTTTCCCCTCTGATATTCTCTGGCTATTTTTAATTTACTTTTATTTAGATACATGAAGCCATGTAGTTAATGTTATCTCGTACTATTAGTGCACGAGATGGAGTGAATATTATCTCGTACTATGAGTGCACGAGTTGGAGTGAATGAACTATTACTTAGGACTCCTGTGGTTTGTCCCTCCCTTGCCCAGTCTTGACAAGGCTCTGCTAAGTAGATTGAGGGACACGGTTACTGAACTATAAGTCTAATTTATTGTAAGTAATGTTTCAAAGGAATTCTAAGTTTGTCAGCCCAACAAGTGACTTAGAAACACCGGCACAGCATACCCAGGTGTGTGACAGACAGGGCAGCTTGGTAGTGAAATGAAAACCACTCCAAGATGAAATGGCTAGAACAAATAGCATTACCCTAAGTTTGTCACCTTGATGTCTGGCTTAGAAGTACCAACAAAGCATATCAAAGTGTGACATAGGACAGCTTAGTGAAGTGAATAACAATAAGATAATATCGGGGGAACCATTATTGACCAAAACAGGCAGCATTACCATATAAGATATTCCAGCCATTATTTGATGAATACCCAAGAATCTTTAGATCAAAGGTGTGTTCGTGTGTGTTTCAGGGTGATGAGAAGCGATGTGCTCAAGTGGCTGTGGAGAGCATCATCACTTGGGGGGAGGCAGCAGGTGTGGCAGACCTTCCACAAGACCTGGCCCGTGTCATTGCTGCAGATGTCACCTACAGACTTCGACAGACCCTCAGTGTAAGCATGCTATTGTATTTTATCTTAAGTATGGCAGATGTGTCCCATGTGCAGGATGTAGTGAAGAATTAACAGATTCTTCCTTTTGCCATTTCTTTAAAGTCTGGGGAGGGTGCCCTATATAATAGGCCATTTCAATTGTTTTTGTCCCTTACTTCTTCCTGTGTGACTCCGGTCTTTTATAGCTTTACCACAGTTCCATTCCTCCGTTTCACTCTGTCTTTTCCCTTTATCTTCTTTTCTCAATGGATTTTCGCAGTACTTGGGCCGCCGTGGTACAATGGAACCATGCATGCTTTGGGTTCCGAGGGGTCTCCAAATGCACGGGTTCAAATCCTGTCCACGGTCCGAGTGTAGGTTGGGCTTCCTCACTCGGGGCAACGGTTTCCTAGCGGAGATAGGAGGTGCCCTAAACAGTATCTCCTTTAGCCCATAAATTCCCATGAAAAGCCCACATAGTATAAATGAAAAAAAAAAAGCAGTGCAGCATCAAATAAATTTATGAGTCATCCTTCTTAATAATGTGTCCTATCAATCATCTCCATCCAGGAATCAATTAGGTTATTGCTGTAATTGTTTCATAGTCTAAACATGTAATACTATTAATTTGATGCTGATAAATATCTATTTATCTACCTACCTACCTACCTACCTACCTAATTACATATCAAGTTGATAATCACACACAGAAGGCATCCAACAAAGTAGGGGTGTGGAGTCGGAGTCGGAGTTGAGGAGTCAAGGAGTCGGCTACTTTTGGCCGGAGTCGGAGTCGGTAAAAATATGAGCAACTCCGACTCCTTTACGTGATAAATTTTCGAGTAAAGATTCCACTTGATGCAGATTGGAGATTCCTACAAATTGAGAGAAATTGACTTTGTGGAGGATGTGTCCAATCAAGCACTACACATAAAGATAATTTTTATTAATTTATGATAATTATTTAATCGTCAAGTGCACTTTTATTATGGATTAACTCGAAAATATATAAGTATTGATTCTCTTAACTTTCGTCTTTTTTGGGTGTGGCAACTAGCAGGCTTTTTGCTTAATCTTTTCCCTTGGCCACCATCCCTCATGTAAAAAAAATAGACTATATGGTTGTACTGTAAAAAAAAAAAAAAAATCGGAGTCAGAGTCGGAGTCGTAACCTTCAAATTTCCTGGAGTCGGAGTCGGAGTCGGAGTCACAACATTTAAATTTACTGGAGTCGGAGTCGGACTTTTGAAAATCCGACTCCACACCCCTGCAACAAAGCACCATTTATTCATAATAACTTGCAAATTGATAAGCTAACTAAGTTAGAGTAAAGCCATACATTATATGATATATCTCATTGTTAGTTCACCAACTTGTGAACATGATTGTAATTAAAAGGCTTAGATGAATAAAGCATCACAAATTCATATTGCCTTGTGTGTTACAGGTGTGTGGACAGTTTCTGAAGCATCACAAATTCATACCTCCTTGTGTGTTACAGGTGTGTGGACAGTTTCTGAGACACAGCAAGAGGCGCAGACTAACCCCAGATGACATCAATCGAGCGCTTGTGTGGATGGATGTCCCTTCTGTCAATGGGTGAGCATCTCTCCATCATCTGGACACAAATTTTGAAATAATCATTTAGAGCAGTAAACAAGAATTTGCAGCCTATTACATGGTCTCAGCTCATAATTTGAAGAACCCTGATGCCCTTTTTATATATGGGGAGCCTCAGCACATTAGTATAGGGGGTAATGTGTTTGCTTTACAACAAAAAGACCAAGGGTTTCATTCTGCATCCAGGTGGAGGCAGTTTGGTCAAGTTCTGTACAAAAAAAGACATGTCAATCCATCACATTATTGGTTCTTTTGCCTCAGGTACACAAGCAGTGACCCAGTGGAGTGGCAAGCAGTGCCTGAGGTGGGGGTGCACATCCCACATGATCCCATAGTCAACCTAGCCAGCACAGGCCTCAGTGGAGACATATTTCACCAGCCTGGCAGCCCTTGCGTCAGAGGTCTGTCTTTGTCAGTAGTGCATGACTGGAATAAATTAATTCCTAATGTTTCTATATACACTACCTGTTTGAGTTTTGCACTACCTCCTCTCTCTCTCTCTCTCTCTCTCTCTCTCTCTCTCTCTCTCTCTCTCTCTCTCTCTCTCTCTCTCTCTCTCTCTCTCTCTCTCTCTCTCTCTCTCTCTCTCTCTCTCTCATAGCACAGAGAGAGAGAGTGAGAGTGAGTGAGTTGGTAGAATAGGTGGAAGGATAGAAAATGAGGAGGGATGGGAGAGGGAGAGCAGGGAGGAAAGGGCAAGAGGGCAAGGAAGGAGAACACACACACACACACACACACACACACACAATGTACATAACTTCAAAGAAAAATTGGACACTATGAGCTCCACTTGAACCATATACAATGCAACTAGGTAAAATACACACAGTTTTAGATGTGAGGGTACTGCTCAGCAACAGCACTGCATCACACAAGCTGTGGGGAAATCAGCTTCTTCACAAGTCAGAATGAATAAGTGCTTTCAATATTTTGAATAGTACCTTAAGTTTTATGATCTTCATTATTAACATTATACCTTAGGAAGAAACCAAGGGCAAAACTCAGGAAGGGATTGTTATGCATAACCTTTAGAATGTCAAAATCTGCAGTGTGGTATATAATATGAGTGTTCTGTATCATTACAGGAGAGTGGGCGTACATCACAGGGCACACCATAGTGAAAGGAGAGGGTGGTGGAGACCCCATACCAGCCCCCTTGCCCTTAGCAGCAGACCATCTTCAGTATTATAAGACGCTGTTCAGTGTTATCACTGGGCCATCAAATGACCTTTTCAAAGTAAGTGGTCATTACTATTGATAAGGAGATTGATCATCACTGTTATTTACTGGAAAGTATTTAAATTCCTTTATCCTTGTAGATCAAAATCATAATGATCCTGATTTTTCTTTTCCCGTGCTTCAGTTGATGTGTGAAGATGTGGCATCTAGCCCTGGTGTGAATGGCATTGTGGGTTACATAGTGGGTGGCGTGATGCGAGGAGCTCACCGGGCAAGACAGAAGCCATGCATCCTTCGTCGCCTGCTCCTCATTGTACAAGCACTTCTCCTCAACCCGAACCTCCACCTGGGTCCTCAGAACTATGTGAGTTGCCAATATATGCATCCTTTCACAATTTACAAGCAACCTCTACTGTCATCATGGTAATGCTTCAAACTATTATCTTAATTTGTGCATATGCATTTTGGGATGGATTTTTATTTTTGCAATAAAAGCATAGATCATACACTTACATTCCAATAACTGAAATAGTCAGTGATGCTTAATTATGCTTAATGATAGCTATCAATATATATAATGGTCATGTAAAGAGAAATTTCCCCCACTAGATGCGTGACATCATCAACGTGCTTGTGTATTGCATCATTATTGAACGCAAGTCTCCTCAAGACACTCAGATGATCCGCAGCTTGGCTTGCAATGTGCTGCTTCAGGTAAGAAGATACTAATTTGTTATAGATCATAGGGTCTTGGGATGAGATATATGGGATGAAGTAATTAATGGTTGTTTAAAAATTTGGTTTGGGATTTGGGCATATTGTTAACTCACTGTATGTAATGTGGTAACAGATCACTTTTTGGCAATATCTCTTATCCTGAGGTGTTGAGGCTGATCTTAGACAATTCAGTCAAATGCTTTATTCCTTTAGGTGGTGTCACGAGAGCCTGGGTGTCGGGTAACCTGGGAGGGAGTGGTGAGTAGTCTGGGAGGGGTGGTGGCCAGTAGCAGCAGGCCGTGGGGACAACATGTAGGGGCACTCATTGGGCTCCTCACCCTGGGATGTCCTGCTCTGCTACACAGCCTCACTCCCATTGCCCGTTCATATCACAACCGTCTGGCCCACGCCATTGCCCAGGCACCAAGCCCCAGCACTCGTGATGCCCTGGATGCCCACACAGCCAAGTGCCTCTTGCTGGTAGGTGTTGATATTGCACTGGTGTTTCATTGCCCAATAACAATGAAAGGATGAATACTAAACCACCTGCTTGGTTCTCATAGTTGGCTTTAGATGTCTTTAAATGCTATAATCCTTTCACTGTGATATACAATAATTCATTGTACTAAATATATGGAGTCTTAACCCTTAACATACGGTGATTGTTTCGGGACGATTGTAGTGTCATGTGCAGAGAGGCAGATCGTTCCGGGAATCATGATTTTTCAGTGCTAAACATTAGAATCTCTCCGCCTCACTATTGGTCCTGGGGCAAATGGAGATATCTGGCATCTTTTTTTGCTCACCTCCTCAAACCTTGAGACATATGTTCCCTCACAATAGGTCATCTTTTCCCATTTCTAGGCAACATCTGGCAACTCCCATGACCCAGAGGGAGAAACAGTACTCCGAGTGATGTTATGTCAGTGTTACTTGGTAGTGACATTGAAGACAGTGATTTTTTTATTGAGATAGAAGAAAGTGATGACTACAATAGTGATTTTGATAGTGATCTGGGAGACAGAGACCAACCCTCACAGCGAGGTTTATAAACCTCCTCACGTACTCCCCTCGAGCAATGCGCTGGTGTGTTTCACCCATGATTGCCTCTACAGGACTGTGCTTATCAGCCAAGTCATGTGAATCCCATTGCTAATAAAGAGTTGCTAGATTCCAATTATTATAGAAATCCACAATACTTGTAATATGTGGTTTATTTTTATTTTTCTATTTTGCACATCATTTCATATATCTGAGTTAGAATTTTCATGACATGAAAGTGCAAAAGTTCCTACTTTTATATCAAATTCAAATGCCCAAAAGGAGAGAGAGAGATAGAAAGAGTACTTGCGCTGTGTTATCGATGCTTTGGGGGTATTTCTTAGCGGCGGGTTTTGCCACGGGTTCAGGGAGAATTTTTTGATATGCAATAACTTTGCTCTCATAGGTCATAACATGTTGAAAACTACATCGCTGTACTCAGAATAACTCAAAGAAATATGCTTTTATAAGGAAAAAAATCTTTTAGCATTTTTGACAGGTGTGATTTTTCCCCGCTGCAACAGATGAAAAGTAAATCAACTCCCCGTGCTTTAAGGGTTAATTAACAAAAAAATAAATAAATAAAAAACACTAACTTTAGCATAAAAGATAATGATTGTTCTTATGAATATATATGTATAACAAAATCTGTTAATATGAAGCTTCTTTCCTCTCAGGGTGGGCTCGTCAATGTCATGAAAAGCTACGTTAAGAGTCTCCCAGACAATATGGTAATGTTTTCCTCTACAAAGGAGTCTACATCACCTCCAGCATCCTCCATGTCATCCAGTGGCATGGGAGAAGGTGACGTGCCCTTTGAACAAGTACAGGAGATCTACAACCTTGGGGAGGAGGCATATGGATCAGCTTTTATAGCTCAGGTGCCTACTGTGTACTTGTGCTGCACTCCCAATCATGTTCCTAGCTTCTTGCAGTCTTCTGTTTACAGAGACCAAGCCATCTCTGGGGACGCTCTTCTCAACCCTCCACCCGCCAAGCGACCCAATTATAAATCCTCATCCTCACACCACCTGCACCAGACACTAAGCAGAGCCAAGGTAAGAAGAAGAGACCAGTCCTATGCACCAGCACAGGTGTTTGAGGGATACAGGAGTCTCCCTGAAAAATTTATCCAGGTGAATATCGGAGGATGTCCGACAAAGAGTTTCAACAAACTTAAGAGGAGAGAAAGTTCTTTGCCCACAGTTGTGCCACACCCACACCGACCCCTCCTTGCACGGTATTGTACAAGGCTCACTGGTTGTATGCCCCACAACACCTTCACCAAACCTCTGCATCCTCCACTAAGACCTGGACCTTCATTACAGTACCTAATCCTGTAATTATGTGGACACATTATACTAACCCCTTATTACCTTGTACAGTACTTATCCTGGTGTGAAAGACAACTGCAATATGTGTACAAAATTAGCAATACTGCTTTCTTGTCAAACTGCCAGTCAAACTCAGTCTTTAGAGCAGTGGTTGTTAAGGCCTTTATGGGTAGAGTTGCATGGAAGACCTATATCATCACATGAGTCTGTGCAATTATCATGTGTATATATGTGATGTAATTCATTATGACTAAGACATGTCATTGTCATATTTCCACATTATGATCATCACTTAAGATGTATATGTAGCCACTCAAGTGTTCATCCATGGAAGACCTGATATTTGTGTGCCAAATTTTAAATGGAGAAAAACATGAAAGTAAATAAAGTACTTGGAAGGATTTATGTATCTATTAAGGAATAGAATTGTAGAGTGATGTTGGATGTTGGAGAAAAGGTTGTGATTACAGGGACGTACAGAACAGGTCATGTAATAGGGTTGCTCCATATAAAAGAAAAATTGAGAAAATTTAGAGATGTATATATATTAATGAGGAAGGTTTTAGGATCCAGCAATGGAGAAGATGGAACTTGTTCATATACACTTTTGTGCTCTCTAATGCTCAGTGAAATATTCCATAATATGGGATCTGGCTTGCTTATAGTCTTGTCTTCTCTAAAGTGGCTTCTGGATCTCGGTTTGAATGGTGTCCCAGGGAATACTTGGTTGTCAGATCTTTAGGGAAATCATGAGCTCTCCTTGTAGTAAGTGCATTGATCAACAGAAAACAAGTATTATTCACATCAAATCAATTGTTATCAGTAAGCTACAGTGTTTAAAATCCAGGAGCCATTTTAGAGTAGACAGACTATAGCACATTGGTAACATCTGGATGGAATCAAGTTTTCTGTGCAATACATTTAGATTATGCTAATGTAATACCTAATTTACTCATATGCAAAACATCAACTGCAATTATGTCATTGGTTCTACATTAGTTGAACTTGCATATTCTCTCCTTTGAGTTCCAGCTTTTCAGAAAAAATTAATTGTACTTAATAGTATTAAGCAATGTAAAAATAAGTGCCTCAATGTGCAGTGGCCTGTGTACCCACAAATCTACAGGCACTAGTTAAAGTGGTTGCTGGGCAAGTTGGCACACAACTCACCCTGCAGTTCATCCTTTCTTCAAGGTGATCCTTAATGAGTACCTAGGAAACCTGGGAAGGTAAACTGGAAATTAGATGTCACCATGATTCTGTGTGGAGCAAGCGAATGTCACCACAAGCTCAAAGGCCAAGACAGGGAGGATCACCCAGGCCAGACACAGATATGTACCTTGAATGTAAATGTAATTAATGATACCCATTTTTTGTACATTGGTGTTTCTTTTAAAGTCCTTTTTGAACCCTTATCTATTGCACAAAAGGCATTCATTAAAAAATAGTTTCCCTAAAAAACTAAAAAGTATTTATTCTCAGAAAATTACTTAGTCACACAACCACAACACAATATAATGGAATGTATCATTTAACACCAATTCCAATCACAATTTCACTGAAAACAATTTAAACAAACTACAATAAAGGAAACCTTTGCAAAAAATAAATAAATAAAATAAAAAAGACCCAGCTAATGCAAAAAATTACCAAGGGAGACAACACAGATGACAGAGAACATTTTAACCTCTGATCAACAATAAACCAGCTAATGCAAAAAATTACCAAGGGAGACAACACAGATGACAGAGAACATTTTAACCTCTGATCAACAATAAACATTAAAGTCTCATAACAATATCAACTAACAACCGTCTACTGTATCATTAACCTCAAAAAGATAATCCATGAACATCTGTGGGAGGAAAGATGATCTCATTGGTGTACAGTTCTCAGACAAGGGAATGCTCCAAACCCTTTACCTTTTCAGCACAGTATTCCTGTTATAATGGACAATGATTTTTTTAAACACCTCTTAAGCCACACACATCAGTACATAAAAAAATAATAACACAGATCCAATAATAGTGAGTGATTAGAGCAATTTGAATATGGATTTGTTTCTTGCTCCCTATAATAATATCCTGATAAATACTTTGATTTCTATCTTGTGAAGGGACAAGTATCTATGATAGCATTATTATGTTCAGGCTAATGTTGTTGACACTTCTATAGTCCCTGCTATCTCTATGTTACTTAGAGGTGTTCCTAATACTGTGCCAAGGTCAATGTAGTGCCAGTTTACCTATAAGTATTAGCTTACAAAGGATAGTTTATGGAATTACCAATCCCTAATAAGAAAGGATTACTGTAAAGCATCAAAATCCAAGACTGTAGCCACAGCCCTTACAGACTGATTAATCCTTGATATATTCCAGGATGTACACCATTCTTGCACACTGATATGCAAACAAATAGAGAGGTAAAGAGTCACTGGATATGTATGAGGGAGTATTATGGATATCCAACACACCAACCATTTACACTTGGCTTTTTTGGAGATTTTTAAGTGTACAAAAAATAATTTGAGCTAAAGCACTTACTGGAGGGATTAAAGTGCATATCCTAACTAGAGTGCAGGACATCAACACTTCCTTTGTGCACCAACTCTCTCAGCTTCAGACTATACAAGTGCACAAAGACTCATAAAGAGTATATATATCTACCATTTTTATATACTGAGTGGAACCGAGTGTATTGAGTCAAGTTAATGGGTTATAGGAACAACTTCATACATCACAATCACAATACACATGCATACAATACATCAATCAACTTCCGTTAAACAGAAGCATCAGAAACAATAATTACCACTTACCCTTCTTCTAATACCTTGACTTCATATGAAGTCAAGGAAAACAAATGTGTGCTCCACATTACTAAATTATGTTTGTGCAGTTCTGGAACATGAAATAAATATCAAAGTACAAGAGAGAGACAATCAACAATTAGCTATATGTGCATTCTGTTTCCATGTTTTTACTAGGTAGGAGTGATCATTTGGCATCTACCCTCAAGATACGCTTAGCTACTCAATACTCATGTGCATTACTTAACTCCAGTAAGCTACAGTTTATTGTCAAATTACTATAAGAACTCAAGAACTCATGAATGGAATATAATGGCATCAAAGAATTGCATTGTGGGTTGGCACAAGAAAAAATACCCCCCATAAGTTGCCAAGGTTTCATTCATGTATAAAAATATCCTGTAAATCTGGAAAAGTGTGTCATATTCAAATAAAATGATATTAAAAATAGCCATATGTTCTGAGAAGCTATATCATTGATCTCAAAAATATAGTGGCTAAGGTGGTGCAATCAGAAAGCTGGTTCCCTGGACATCATATGGCTCACCTGAGCCAGCCAGGGATATAACCAGTGATACAACACACAAGCGTCAGCCAACCCTAGTATCAGCACCAATAATCCTCCTTATCATTAGTGACATGTTTCAGCAACATTCCAGTGACCACTGGAATGTGATAAAGTCCTCCTGTGGTGTGTTGAACCTTGAAGGACCTTTCCTCCACAGTGGTCTTAACTAGTGCGGATCCCTTAAGAGGAGTAGTGCTCAGGCATGACGTACGAGATGTCATCCCAAGGGTGGCGGTACAGACCTTGCTTCAGGCGCTTCTGGTCCAAATAGTGACCTGAAGGAACAAGAAGACATTTTCATCATTATACATATAAATATTAGTTTTTTTTTTTCCCATTCTCACTATATTTACTTGCCTACACATTGATAGTGGTTTGTTTGTTTTTTTCAGAAAAGAAGGCATTTGTATCACTATATGAATGAAAATGATCTTTCACTGTCTTTACTTTTCTATATCCAACATAGTTTATTTTCTCACAGGCAACATTATAAATTTCCTCTTTCTGTGTTCCTTTCTTAACTTCCTCTGAAGATTAATTGACTGACTGATTTAAGGGAAGGAATCAATGTAGTCATATGATACCAATACAAAATGTTCAAAAGTAAATAAAATGGCAGGATAAAATAATAATGATCATAAGAAAATTGTAGTATGATAAAAAAAAAAAAAGAAATGGGATTAAATCAAATGCCAAGAACCTGAATAAAATCATTCCTAAGCTTTCAAAGAACATGAAAGCATCACTCACCAATGAATCCCATGGAACGGCCAAGAACAAACAGTCCATTGATGGTTCCAATATTGATGTACTCTTCTGCCTCTTCCCTGTTGGTAAAGGAGTTCATTTTTATAAATGTGGGCTGTCTCCCAAAAAGAGAAATAGGCAAGACAAGGCACACAACTTCTACATTCACACTGCTTCACATTAATGTCTTGTCCCTTGCCAGTCACTGGAGAAGAGAAAGTAATCTTGGCCTCACTTTACGAGTATCAGCCACACAACATAGAAATACAAGGATGGGGATTCTTTAGTCTCTTTACTTTAATCCCTTTTAATTGCTGTGTATAACACACACTTAATGAAATATAATGGATAATAAAGAGAGGCTAAGAAGATCAAGCACATATGAAGAAATATGAGAAATAATACAAAAGGGAAAAGTCAGAAAATGGATAACTTCTTATTAATGATTCACAAGTAAGAGTCACAGCTTACCGAGTGAAGGAGCCAGAGTTACGCAGCAGGTCCACAAATGCCACACCAATCACGCCGTCGACATTAAGGATGAGGTTGGGCTTTTTGCTAGTAGTGATCTTCTCCACCTCAAGAGCATAGTCCAGCAGTGGTGTGGTAGGGAAGTCCTTCTTTACAAAGTTCTTAATGATCTCAACTCTCTTATCTGGATTATTCAGCTGCAAAAGGAAATTGGGTTTATTTGGTAAATTATAATATAATTTTACAATGTAAACAATAATTTTAGTGAATACATCTGACAATAGATGAGATAGTAAATGACTAAATTCTTAACATATTCTTAATATACATAGAGGAATCATCTTCTACATTAGACATTATTTACATTATGAGATGCTGACAAGTCATTTAACTTCTTGCAGCATCTTCATTCAATGTATACCTCATAAAGAGAAATAGAAAAGACAAGCTTTTTTTCTATGTAAATGAAGATGCCTTTTGCCACTCACCGACTTCACCCTGTGGCCAATACCCATGATCAGCTGTCCCTTCTTGCGCATGTCATTCACAAATTCCATTGGAAGAAGTCCTTTATCGAAAGCTTCACTGAACTGCCGAGCTGCACCATCCAAGGCACCTCCGAACCTGTCTCCCTGCAGCCAGTCAAGAAGAGGAGAGGTATTGTCAACAGTGTATTGAGTATGATGTGTTGGATATCTACCATATATAATTTATGTCTATTCCTGAGAACAACTGCAAAGGGATGAACACATCATAAGTATCTTAGGGAGGTGGTGGCGTAGTGGAAAAGGTTGTGAGTGTGGGATCAGGAAGACATACATGCATAAGTTCGAAAACCACCACGTACCGTCTTGAAACATCATCATTTGTCAAGTGGTTTAAAGTTACCTACATGTCACCATGATACCCAGGTTCTAGGTGGAGGTGTAATTGCCTTCCACCAAAGATGTGCTTGGGTGGTGATATGGGCCCTAATATGGGTACCACTGTAAATAAAATTGCCAACATCGCTAGTGGGTGGAAGCTGAACAGCGCTTCCCATGCATACTCTTCAAGTATACTTACAGGCACTATAGGCTACAACATGAAAAAAATAAATAAATAAAAATCTTGAATAATTTCTGTTTAAGTTATTTCCTTACTGTATAGTACACTTAGATTCTCTCATTTTCATCTCACTCATGTCCTTCACACAATCTAGCTCTGTACTTTCAATTCACTGGAGCTCTCCCTTTCAAATGAATTGCACAAATCAAACTATGCAATCCAGTACTAGTATAATGAAATTCCATGCAAGTTTCTGGTCATCCCAGCTAAAAACAGCATATTCTGCAGTGCCACTAAACACAAATTTATTGGAAACAAATAGTATGTGAGCTGTTATTACTAAATATGATCTTAACTTACAATGGTTAGGAGCCCAGATACAAGAGAAGACACCAGGTCCTTGCCAGCTCTGGTGCAGACAATAGTGTTGTGAGCGCCAGACACTGCTGGGCCATGGTCTGCCGTTACCATCAGACACATCTCCAAGAAGGTGGTGGCATAAGGAGGCAAACGCCGCTGGAACCATAGCAGTGACAATGTTCCTCCAATACCCAGACCTAGAAAAAAAAATATGTAGCTGGATTAAGCAATTCCACTAATCCATAAATCTTACAATAATGATCATAAAAGATGATTGGAAGAAGTTTCTTTAATGTAACATGTACCTTGCTCCAGAACGGCTGAAATGGGCATGCCAGCATAGAGCAGCTCCTGCCCACGCTCATCACTGATTGAAGTCATGAATGAAGCAGGTTTGCGGATCAGCCCCAGTTCCTGTGCAGGAGACATCACTGCCATTCATAAATTTGTATCCCCAATATTGCTTCAGGATTAGATCAATGAAAACAGCTGTAAAAGATTATCTAACTATTCCTGTACATAATGCATTGCTTTGTCTACAGACTATTTCTGAAACAGTAACTCTTCTCTTACATGGAAGAAAAAAAAAGGAAATATAAATGAAAAGATTCTGAAAGATCAAAAGACTGGATGAAAATACTAAATCAACCAAAGCCTGAGACTATTCAGCTACATTCTTTAAAGATTCAGTCTAGGCAAACAACTATCTGATACTACTAACAGATGTTTAATTATCTAAATTTCATGCCGAGTAATCAGGAAAAGCAAAAAAATCCGAAGTTCAAAAGTATTCCTCACATTATTAACCAACACAATACTGGACATCATTCAAGGGGAAGACAACTTACCCTGGCCCAACTGAAGTCCATAGGCACTGTAGGGGGAGGAACTTCTTCCTTGGGGACAATAACACCTTCTTGCAATAGCTTCTGGTAAACTTTTTTCACTTCCTGTTAGTGACAATACAAGATAAATCCTTAATAAGATACTCTACATGTGTTCTTAGCTATAACATTTGTCAGTGCACATCAACATATTGAATTTGTTATTGACTCAGAAGACAACTGAAACAGTAAGCAGTACACTCACCTCACCCAGCTCATCAAAACTAGATGGCACATGAGCTCCAGCTTGAGATAATGCCTTGTTCTTAGACACAGCTGTTTCCCGCTCAGCATTGGCACAGGCTCCAGCATGACCAAACTGTACCTCTGAACTAAACATTCCTGCACACATGGAGACATACACTCAATATAAGTTACTAATGGAACATAAATAAATATGATAACATTTCCCATAGTAAAAAATACAGAGCACAACACACAAAACACACACACACACACACACACACACACACACACACACACACACACACACACACACACACACACACACGAGAAAGAAGGGACCTAATAACAATGTATAAAATAGTCAATGGCATTGAAAAGATAGACAAGCAAGATCTGGTGCTGGTGGCAGATGAAGCTGGAAGGACAAGAGGACATGCAAAGATCAGGATGAGGCAGTGTGTGAAGGATATTGGAAAGTGCAGTTTTCCACGGTGGAAAAATGGAATGCAGGAGTGATTAATTTGTTACACCACATAATGTGCACAGCTTTAAAGAAAAATTAAATAAATGGAGATATGGAGACAGGACACTATGAGTCGTGCTTGAACCCTGTGCAATACAACTAGGTAAATGCACACACACACACACACACACACACACACACACACACACACACATGCACGCACCAGCACAGGTTCCTATGCACCAGGCAACGATGGGTTTGACAATTCTCTTTGTCTTGAGAGCCTCCACCACCTCATATTCCTCAACACCTCCAACTTCTCCAAGCAGAACTAGCATTTTCACCTGTAAGGAGGCAGTGAAGACATGTAAAGTCATCCTGATAGCAATAGTTACAGTAAATTTGATATATAACATCACAGTATCAAGGCAGTATAAGTAGCATTAAGTGACAAAAAGGCCCAAATGTACCTCAGGATTGTCATGGTAGCGAAGGAGATGGTCCATGAAGGTTGTTCCTGGGTAGCGATCACCTCCAATTGCCACGCCCTCATACACACCATCAGTGTTATGAGAAATGAGGTTATTGAGTTCATTGGACATGCCACCAGACCGAGACACATAGGCCACACTGTGGAGAGAAGGACTTAGTGCATCAGCACTGCAGGTAAAGATGAAAGGGAGCTTCTCAACTTCTCTCTCGTGAGAGAAGTAGCCAGGAATCAGCGTATCCTCTATGAGCAAATTTATAAAATGTGTTAAATAAAAAGCAATATTTCTGAAAAAACTGAGGTGAAATGATAATCCACATAATTCAAAGAAAAAAGAGAAATCTTCAGTGTACATAAACCATATAAAAGATCTGTCATTAATAAGTTTAATTTCCCAACTTATAGCAGTACACTCAACTGGCAATATATAACAAGCTTATGTAAAAAACATTCCTTTTTAATGAGAGACAGTACTGCAGTGGGTTTCCTCATGATCTATCTCACTACTGACCTGCCAGGACGGTACAATTTAGAGTGAAGGATGTTGTCCATCATGCCGCCAGTGTTGCCAATCTTGAAACAGCCAGGCTTGATTCCTCCCACAGTGGCAGGTCCGATAATAGATACACCCAACTCTGTTGCTTTCTTAATAAGGATACGGGTCATGTTTTCAGGGATGCCCTCTGCGATGATGGCAATTGTGCGGATCTGGGATAAAGAGGAAAATGAAGACTTTTCACAATCTAAACAAGTGAAACATTTGAAGACTTACTATATACCCTAAGATGTGAGAGTTACCAGTATATCAACAACCACTGAGTAAAACTGACCTGTGGGAAACCAAGGGTTTCAATGGTGGAGTCATAAGCAGAGCGGAGGGAGGCAAAATTGATCAAAACATCGGTTTCAGGATGTTTCTTCATTGCATCAGCCATGCTCTTGTACACTGCAAAGATAAATAATAAATACTGGATACAATCTAATTTAGTCAGCTGAGAGGAACAAAACCTTGAAAAATATTATAAACTAATAAATACAAATGTCTACCACTTGGGATAACTATGAATGAGTAATGATTACAGGATAGTTCTGATATATATATATATATATATATATATATATATATATATATATATATATATATATATATATATATATATATATATATATATATATATATATATATATATATATATATATATATATATATATATATACACACACACATATATATATATATATATATATATATATATATATATATATATATATATATATATATATATATATATATATATATATATATATATATATATACTGTATATGACTTGAAAAACAGGGCGTCTATAGCGTACACGATACAGAGAGAAGACCCACAAACGGTTATCTTCATTATATCCACTTCACAACGTTTAGGAAAGTACATAATCCATCTTCAGGTACAAAAGGCACTGTAAAACCACGTAACACGTAAAAAATTACCAGACGCAGTGGTCCAACAAGTTAGAAGAACAAGTAGCAGGACCACTGCGTCTGGTCATTTTTTTTTACGTGTTACGTGGTTTTACAGTGCCTTTTGTACCTGAAGATGGGATATGTACTTTCCCGAAACGTTGTGAAGTGGACATAATGAAGATAACCGTCCTTTTGTGGGTCTTCTCTCTCCTGTACCGTGTATAATATATATATATATATATATATATATATATATATATATATATATATATATATATATATATATATATATATATATATATATCACTTTAAGCTTCATTCAAGTTCCTTCATAATTTACCAGGAACAAGTATCTCCTTGTGTCCCCAGTAGAACTTCTGCTTGTGGTCACCAGTGAAGGGATACACCATGGCTGCCACAGAGGGCTCAGCACGAGAACACACAAAGTCAAAGTCCAGCATTCCCTGAGGATGAAGGAGAAAAATTAATTCAGTTACATTAATGCAATACTGTAGAAATAACCTTAACCTACTGATTTCCTGGGCAAAAATATGATGCTTTTTCAGATTATTATCAACACAGTGAAGGGATCAACAGTGATATCGAACCACTAAATTAATCTAAACATAACCCAGCACTCAAATAAACAACAATTAACATGGGAAGCCAAATGCTATGCTATCTTCTAACATAATACACAGAAGAGTGACTCTCACATGTAGACTTCAAGGACTACCATGTGTAGGACCAGGGGCTGCTACATGCAGGCTTGATGGTTTCTTGTAAATTCCCTTATTTTCTTATGTTATGTAGGTCATCTACAACCTTGTATGTCCCAAGGGAACAAATACTGGCCTCTTATCTTGTGTTTATTCACCTTGATAGAGGTCATAATGCAAACATGTAACCTTTTATCTTCCAGAGGAGCAAACTGTGTCCACCAATGCACAAAATGATTGGAAGTCATCACAAATTCAGCATACAAAGTACAAACCTGGACAGCTCGGGTCTGCATGCCCCAGATGATGGCCTTGGTGTTCTTGTGGAAGAGTTGTTTCGTATCCTTAGCTACCGGTGTCACAGTTGGACCTGAGGACTCACTCTTCCGCTCTGGCCGAGGAGACTGCTGTGGTGGGAGAGGAAGTTTGAGGTTCCTGTGGCAAAATAAGCAGCCCAATATCTAAACAAATGTTCATGTTAAGTCAATGGAGAGCTGTTAAGAAGGAACATCGATGCATCTGAGTTGTTTCACATAACAAGACCTCTCTGTTAATGACCAATCGCAGAAAACTCCAGAAACACTTCACTTGAACTTTTATATCTTTCTTTGTTTTATATACGAGTGCCCATTCCCACACAAGCAAGGTGGTATCCAAGAAAGAAGCAGAAAATTAAAGATACATCAATGCAAATAAATAAAGATGGTAATAAATAAAAAAAAGTAAAAAATAAGGTGTAATGAAAATAAACAATACACCCATTGCAGCTTTCATTTACATTCAAGTAATATCCCTCAATTTTGAGTGTATATATATATATATATATATATATATATATATATATATATATATATATATATATATATATATATATATATATATATATATATATATATATAGTTAGTCCACCATTTACCTTTCCAAGTTACATTAATTCAGTTTACTCAATTCAACATATCTTTCACTTTCCAGGTTCTTTAGTCTTCCAGGATCCAATGCTTTCTTAATACTATTTCTTCAGTCTCTGTTGCATACTCCCTTTAACCTTCTCTTTTCTGTTTGAAATCTTTTACTCCAATGCCCACTCATATAAGCACAACTATTCATCTTTTCTTCAATTGCTTTCGTCCACATACATTTGTATCAACCTCTTAAATATGATATTTTAGCCTCATATCACATAAGGTTCTTTCTTAATCATGTGTCACACTGAGTCTGCAGAGCCTTATCCTGCACTCATCTCCCTTTCTGCTTCTTTCTTGTTTAATGTTAAGTACAAACTTGCTCAAAGTAGGATTCTTTGCCTTCTATCCTAAACCCCTTAAGTGATCTCTGTATAACATGCACAAAATAGAAAGATGGATTAGTAATCTCACTTTGTTAGGATAAAATAGACATAATAAAGAAGAATCAACATATAATCACTTCAACAGAACATCATCATGACAGAACTAAGAAAAAACTAAGTAAAAATTCACTCTGCAAATAAAATATCTAGGCTATGTATACACTTTCTCTAGCGACATATAAGAACAGAGAAGCAATGATTAGGAAATAGAAACAAATATAGTTGGGGGAGATGAATTAAATCAAGATGATGAGCAGAGGATAAAGCAAGACACTTGACAATAAAAATTCATAAATATGATGCAGCACAGCCTAAGTGTACTAGTGGTAAAAATTACTTGACAGGGGTCTGGTGGGTGAGAGTCAGGGTATGAACACAGGACATGACATACAGGTCAGGTTATGCCAAAGCCTCGCAAATTTGTATACCCCTTTGAGATTTGATGAAAACATTTCCTTCAGATAAGATATTTCCACTGGAGGGCCCTACGGAAGAACAAAAGTCATGAACATCATCCAAATTCATCTTGCAAAGATCAAACAAAAATATATTAACACAGTTGTCTACAACAAAACCAAACAGCATAGCATTCCTGGCTAGAATATCTAAATACATCTAGAAATAAAGTTGGTAAAGATTTCCCTTGAAGCCACTATCCCATAACTACCTTCAATAGCTAAAGTTTCTTTAAAATATGTAGGTACACAGTCCTATTTTAAAAGGCTATCTTCACAAGAATATTTCCCAAAACAGACCTTTGTCCTTGGTAAGAAACTAATATCCCATTCCTTAACCTCAAGACCGCAACAAGGCATATAAATGGCTTACGGCTGTGTTCTGACCCCCAGGCAGGAGGAAGTTAGCTGTGTGGCTCTCGGCAGTTGGCTCCTTAGGGATGGGTCGTTTCCCAAGGGCCATGGAGACAATAGCTGTCATGTGAGTCTCATTACCAAACACAAAGACTGGGATGCCCAAAGTCTTGCCCACCTCCCTCATCACTCTGCAATTGAAAGAAAGTTGGAGTTAACACTTTTGAGTCATATGAACAAATATTTTATTACAAGATACTACATATGATTTGCATCAGCTAATGCAAAGACAACAATAAAGTGAAAAATCCTTAAGCAATTTTGAAAATGTAATTTCTTTGCAAAGTTTGATAAGAACAAACCAATGTTGGATACATAATACGAAAGGTATAAAGTGTGCAGTATTGTGGAACAAGAGGTCCTCAATGTAGAAACATAGTACAAGATGTAAAGAGGTGATGTCTAAACCCAACACCGAGGAAGTGACAATTCCCTTTCTAATAAATGTTGCATCTCCAGCACATCATCTTTGAAAGCTTACATGAAATAAGGAACTGAGACCAAAAGGCACCAGAAAGAACCACAGTCACACATCCTAACTGAACTACTCTACCTTAAGCCTTCCTGGTAGTTTGGACCAGCACGACGCACATAGATGCTGATCTTTCCTTCAATGAGCTTTGTCTGGTACTCCTGGAGGGCTCTCACGATGCCCTTGAAGGTGGCAGCTACATTGGTGAAGTTGGCAATTCCTCCACCTACAATAAGGATCTGAAGAAAACACACCAATGACAATCTATTCTTATACTGTATGTGGTAACTTGAAAAAAAATTCACATCTTCACTCCTAAGCTTCAAGTATGGGTCTAATCTATCTGTATACCAGGCTGGCAATCCAACATGAAGTGACCCAGAGAAGGCATTACACACTCACACAAACATCATTCACACTCTCAGCTGCATCAGTCAGAAATAGAAAGGGAAAACATCATAGCCAAAATACCACAGAAAATTAACATGAAAATTAACAGAGATAGGTAACATATACTTTGTTTAACACTATCATCTCAAACCAGGTCTGCCTTTGACATGGACTTCACCTTGCCATCAGGGTGCTTTTCCTTGGTCATGAGAGTCAGAATGGTCTTGGCATACTCATAGGTCTGCTGCTCAGAAGGTGCTCCAGAGTATTCTCCATAGTTGGCCAGCTCGGAGGCCCCACCCAACTCACAGATGGTGTCTGAGTAGATCACTGATGCACCGCCTCCAGCAACCATGGTCCAGATGCGTCCTTTCTCATTCAGGATGGTCAGCTGATAGAGCAGAGTAAGAAGTCATCAGTGAGCATTTTGTTATGATTTATTATTGATCAGTAAAGTGGATAATGTCACAAAGGATTTCACATCAAGGCCTATGAAGTGCATTAGTCTTGTTCATAAGGTCAACACATGAAGACAGTTTGTGTTTTGATATAAACATGTATAAATGGTTCCCTATTTGTTAAAGCAGCTTTTCTACCCTTATTTTTAGCTAGAGCAACATATCACCTCAAAGGATTTTAAAAGATAAATATCACAGGCTAAAGTTGGAACATATTAATTAAGCCACATTTCCTTTCTCAGCCCCACTCCATGTCTACCTCCTCATTCCCACTCCCTGTACAAGAAATTCATATTATGGCAAGAATTCAAAGATGTGATGAGCATTTATCAACAGATAGACATCCACTTTTCAGAATGAGAAAATTGGTCATTCATGGTTTTAACATTTGAATTAGAAATTGTAAAAGAGATTCAAATGAAGATTATACTCCATTCAGGATGTGAATCTTGTTGTTCAAAGATCCAACTTTATTTGCAAAATAAGTATATCATATTGTCAAAGCAAGTTCTGTTAAATTTCAATCAAAACATGAAAAATAACAAACCTTAAGTGATGCTCCACTCTTTGAATCCAAGTCAGCGATGAAAGCTTCCTCTGGCAGAGCATCTCGGCCGAATGGAGGAGGGTAGTTGATGTCACCCCACTTAGCCTTGCATAGGAACTCAGCAGTGGCATCTAGCTTAGCTGCTAGATCAAGGATGTAGATGTCATTGTCTGTGATCACCAGAGGGTTTATCTCAAGGTAAGTGAAGTACAGGTCGACGTACAGGTTATAGAGAGCCTTTATGAACACAGCAGCCTTCCTGTAGGGGTAAACAACATATTTATTACCTTGGCACAACTACAAAAGGGAACAATTTACTTGATATTCAATTGGGCATCATTACATACTCTTTTCGTGATCCCTTGAGGTGAACTAGCAAGGTGTCTTTGATCTGAGCTTCTGTAGGACGCTCATCAATGCCCAGCTCCAACTTGAGTGCCTTGGCATCCACATCTCCAATATCAACACCACCCTCATGTGTGAAGAGGAGAGTGTCCCCATGGCGGTGTGAGTAGATGCACACATAGGCTTCAGCATCTTGATCGTGGGGCACAAAAGGTTCGATGATGAAGTTACGTAGTTTTCCAACAGCTTTGCCCACCTAAAGCACAAGAAGGGAATCAGCAAATAATTATATATAACATTCTCTAACTAAATATTACACTGAAACACACAGTGGGAATCAGTAATTATATGGTGTCTAGCTAGGTATACACCACACCAGATTAAAGCACAAAGAGGGAATTGACAAGCAATTTATGATGTTGCTCGCTATCTATATACAGACAGATACATGAGGAGGCAATCGGCAAACAATATTTTACTAGTGCTGGTTATCTACGTATATACCAGGCAATCATTTTTATATATTTATTTGTATTTAATCTATTTAATTTCATTTACAGGTCTACACCATAAAAGAACTGAAATATTTTGCATCTCAATTCTTTATTGAATTCTCGGGATATGTTCCTTCCATTGTAAATATGTAATGCATTATTTTGAGTTGTTATGAGTGGTGTATAGATAACCGTATTTCACTTTCAAAAGAAATTTATGATATAAAAAAAGAACTTCATTGACTGATCTGACTGATATATTCTTCCTATATTAATATTGTTTTACTCCTGATATTAAACATCCTGTAATTTTGAAGGAAATGTTTAAGACTAAGGGCAACAAAAGTCTGAGAAAAGCCCAGCAAAAACTACCAGTATCCAAAGAGTAGTCCAAGAGAATCATCAAAAAGGAGGAAAAATGTCTGCAGCCCCTTAATCCAATCACTTATAGTCAGACACTCTCTCTCTCTCTCTTTCTCTCTCTCTCCACAAGTCTACACAGAATAAAAGTGGACTGAAGAGAAGGATGAGCATGTGGCTGAAAAAGGAGAGCTGTGGCATAGGCAGTGAAGTGTTACTGAGGAGGACGAAGATAAAAGGTTAAGAGGAATATGAAAAGCGGGCTATGAAAGGACGGAGAGTTATCTATGAGGAAAATAAGTTACATGTTGGAGGAGGAGGAGGAGGAGGAGGAGGAGGAGGAGGAGGAGGAGGAGGAGGAGGAGGAGGAGGAGGAGGAGGAGGAGGAGGAGGAGGAGGAGGATTACAAAAGAAAACTAAAAACCGATTTCCCAGTTTGTTTTCAATTGTCTAACTAAATTACCAAAATAATGAAGACCACTACAATAGAATGGTCCTTACAATAACTTTCATACCGTGTACAAAACTATCGCGGAATTTATGAAGGATACGAGGAGAGAGATGACAGGTAGGAAAAATGGTGATTGTATGAGTTGTGACACCGCAATAATAAAGGTCAAATGTCACTGGTTAAGGGTTAGGCGAGACCCAGTAACTTCTCTATGAACTAACCCAGGATATAATCAAACTCGCAACCACAGAACGCAAGAGGGGGAGGAGGAGGAAGAGGAGGAGATTGAAATGAGGACTAGATGAGGGGAAGTGGAGCAGGCTATAGAGTGAGAAGAAAGACATCAAAAGAGGGGAGGAGTAACCAGGAGAAAGTTGGTAGGAATGGGCTGCGCGCGGAGGGCGAGTAGGGTATGTCTGCTGGAGGGCAGACAAGAGGTTGGTAAGGTCATGAGGACCGGGGAGATGGCAAGACTTTAGACTGGAGAGTAGGCGGTGGGCGGACACAGGTAGGCGGGAGAGAGATGGGGAGGGTGTGGCCCAGATACTGAGAATCAATACTTCGAATGTTCGCCACACTAAACAAGTATTATGTCACGTGTTCCTTTCACGCGCCACGTGTGTATATGTGTGTGTTAGTGTTCCTAGGTTTTGCCTGTCTGGTGACAAAGGATATGTTTTCTGACACTCATGTTGTTACGTCATACACACAGAGAGAGAGAGAGAGAGAGAGAGAGCAGGGTGGTGCAGGGGCATTGGTGTGGGCGGGGTGGGGCGGGGTGTGGTCGGTCACCGATCAATACGACGACACGAGGCTTCTGAGGCAGAGCTTGTTACAGAGGAACGGCACCAATAATAAACATAATCTAATCAAACATCCTTTATTTCTTAGACAACACGCTCAATTAAAGAAGCTGGAATGAAGACGTTTGCAAGGTGACGGAGGAATGAGTCAGAAGGAAGAGGAGAGGAGAGATGTGGAAAATACGATGCGGTTACTCTGGCTAGGTAGAAATTGAAGAGGTACGTACGTAAATTGGAATACTCGTTCCTTATGGAAGAAATAGCACACAACTCCCTTTCCTTGTTTCCCACTCCCCACCATTGTCCTCTTTCTCCCTGCCTCGTCCTCCCTCATGACCTCTGTCCTTGCTCACGCCTGCCGGATACAGCGCGGTGCTTTCTCTTGCCGTCAAACACCCACTCACTTAGCACTGCGCGTCTGCCTCTACCTCATACAGAAGCATCGAAAGTAAGTTACACAGTATTTCACTTTTAAATGTTTGATATTGTACAGAATGAAACAGAAAAAAGTAGAAAAAGAAAGAAGAAAGAACGAGTGAGAGCAAATAAGAAAAGACAAGAGAAATGAATGAAAGAAAAAGACACCGATTAGTTCTACAACCTTCCCCACTTCGATTAATATTTTGAAATATCACAGTTAGAAAAAAATACATCTTTTTATGTATTTTTAAACACTTTTCCTTCACCGTTGTAACACTTAACTCGTAAGAAATTCCCCTTTGCATGATTACAGGATAAATTACACGTCTACTCCTAAACAAACACTCGCCACATTTCTAAACCACCAGCCTCACTAACACGTCCCTAGCTCTTCCCTGCTTCTCGTGGACATGATCGCCGAACATAATTAGATTTTTTGTCCGTGTTTACTTATGAGCGGTGGCGTCATGCGGGTTGGAAAGGATGGTGGTGGTCGTGGTGGAAAGAATGAAGGAATGGTGGTAGTGGTGGTGGAAAGGGATGAAGGAATGAAAAGAATGAAAGTGATGAAGTGGTGGTGGTGGTGGTGGTGGTGACAGTCGTATTTACTCACTCCATCATTTTTTTTCAAGTTTTTAACATTTTCCTTCTCTTCCAATTCCTCCTTCCTCCTCTTATCAAAAGTAACTTAATTCTCTCTCTCTCTCTCTCTCTCTCTCTCTCTCTCTCTCTCTCTCTCTCTCTCTCTCTCTCTCACTCTGTGTGTGTGTGTGTGTGTGTGTGTGTGTGTGTGTGTGTGTGTGTGTGTGTGTGTGTGTGTGTGTGTGTGTGTGTGTGTGTGTGTGTGTGTGTTTTCTGTCTTGGTTTCTTTTTCTTTCTTTATTTTCCAAGGAATTTTGTTTTTCAGAACTAAACTTTTTCTCCCTTTTTATTTTTGTACTCTTAATCGGACTCCTTCGCACGTAGCAAGAAAGAAAAAAACTTTACACGTAAAAAAAAAAAAATGGTTCGTTCCCGTGCAGCTGTTGCATGCGATCGTACAACCAGACTCAAACATTACTACAATGACTGGCAACTAAAGCGGCAAAAATCCAGCAGTTATGATGATTTTTTTTAACTTCTCTTTTGTGATTGGTATCTTAAGTTTTTTCCCTTTTCCTTTCTTTGTTGTCCTTTTTTTCTCTCTCTTTTTCTCTTTTGGCCAGAACTGCTAACAAAAGAAAAAAAAAGTAGAAGATCCTGGTGGAGGTCTCAAGGGGATGCAAGTACACTGGATTTCAAACCACGACATAACTATTGAGTCCTAACTAAGCTGTTTACTTTAGATGCACTATGCTCCACGTTAACTGTGGTACTAGAGGAAGACTAGTTGAAGCATTAAGAAACATGCATATACGTGTAACCCCCAATGACTACATGCAGGAGTGAATATCTTAACCATACTTACTATATTGCTAAAGAAAAGTAGCTACATAAGGAAGAAATACGTCTAGCCCTGATAGTACTATCATTTGTGGGAAGAGAGACGAACGAATACTTAAACCAACCATCTACTACTTCTCAAACGAATATTAGAGACATTGTAGCAAACCACTGTGATGCCAATAACCAACCACTCATCACTACTAAGCCACACACACACACACACACACACAAAAGGAGTGATGGAAAGTTTGACGCCGCAACAGACGACCACCACGAATAAAAAAGAATCACCTTCAGACCACCGGGTACAAGTGATCACGCCCGAAACACGTGTGACAGGAAGCTTTATCTCTTATCTTATCGCTGGCATTATCATAGACGCTGGCTCCTACAAATACCACGCGCGAAATGAAGCAACGACGTCACGTGAGGCTGAGCAGATAAGAGATAAGGCGAGAAAAGACTTGACACCTGAGGATAATTACTCAAGGTTCCTGAAGAGTCGTGACGGGGTGACGATGAGGCGAAAATCTGTCAAACGAGACGCTGCCGTGAATTGAGCATTATTTTCTTATTCAACCATTTTCTCCTTATTTCCTTTTTCCTTTTTTATATCACTTTCTTTTTCGATTTCCTACAAAGCAGTGATTATACGAGTGTCATTAATCTTCTAAAAACATCACCGGTATTATTACTATCATCATGTTTTGTCTTGCATATATGACTAGCTTGATAAGTGTACTGTACCGACGAAGGACACAAATATAAACTAATAAAATATGTCAACAGCCCTCGTAGTAAACAATAAATGAAATAATAAAAACTGTGATAATGTGTTTAAAATTATTCAACACTCCGTAAAGTTACAAAACAAACTTCCACTCATTCAGAAACCCATCAGTCTACTTAAAAACCACAACACCACCAACAACAACAACAACAAAAAGTCAAGGTCGCCCACAGACAGACAGCAGCAGCCAAAGTTACAACCTTTCTCCCCCTTCCCTCCCCTCTTCTCCCTGCATGCCGGCGGATTAGAGAATCTTGGAGGTCTGCCACAGTGCGAAAGGGAGACCTGTTAACGTGCAGTCCGTTGGCAAGGCGCTTCTCTTTCCCTTTCCCATCGTGGCTGTCACGAGTCTATTGGTTGACTGTAGCTAAGGAGACTAGACCCATGTACTTGTTGCATTCATACAGACGATAATGTAAATGCTCTTACTTGTTCAGCAGAGTTACGGATTAAAAATTACTAAGGTTTTGAACGAGTAAGTAATCTGCAGTCGATCAATCACTGTCAAGGACGGAGGGACGAGGGACAAAGAGGAGAAAAAGAGGCTCCCAGCTCTAATTACACACAAGGAAAGAAGGAAAACAAAGGAGATGAAAGGAAGACTAATACTGAGGAAAACTTATACGTGGTTGAAAATTGTAAAGGAAAGAAAAGAAAATACGTATATTGAGTTCTAGTGTGAAAGAAATGTGAAGAATTTATACTGAATAAAACGAAATATGAATGGTATTGTCACTAAATTAAATTTTTGTCACTCTGGCAGAAGAGACTTTCTGTTAAGTAATACACATGTTATTACTATCATCATTACTTCTTTTTAGGAGAATGGGGCAGGAAATTCTACGTAACAGTAAGATTAAGATTAGATAAGGGAATAAAATCACCATATCTCAGGTGGAAAAGGAGAAATAAGAAATATGTGAGGGAGGAGAAGAATGTTGGATATGTAGGTACAGTACTTACAAAAGATTACGCTGTACGAGGTGGTTGTGTTAGATTAGGAAAAATAAATAAATGAATAGATGAATAAACAAAAATCTAGTGGAAAATGAAAAATGAAAATGCATAGGATTGAGGAGGAGGATGCTGGACATATATATACGAAAAATAATAAACAATTAAACAAATGAATAAAGGAGGAAAGTAGAGGATAAAGACCAAAGAAACAACAGATGTATGCAATGAAGGAAGACATGCAGATGGTAAATATAATAACACAAGCTGAAGATGACAGTAAGATAGCGACGTCAGTCCTTTGTGGCAACTCTGACGAAACAGAAGGAAAAGAAAGACAAGCAGAGACCAGTAATGTTTTGCTAGATGATGAGCAAGGGTAATGCTGCAACGACTTCGAACAGGACGGAAGGAGAAGAAGCTAAGTAACAAAGTGTACAATAAGATGCCTCACCTGCTGATCCTTATTCATGCGTTCGTCCACCCAGCTCTGGACACCCGCCAGATCTGTGCCCACCTTGATGAGACCAAGCTTCCCGCGCCGCTTGATCAACTGGTCAGGCTTCACCACAAGCTTCTGCAACATGACGAGACAAACAGGTGTTAATAATTTCTTTGGTTCTATTTTTTTATCATGTCTTTTTCATCGTGCTTTTTTGGGGGTTGGGGTTTACACTGTTCTGTCTTCCTTTCCCTTTTCTCCCTTTTTTTAAATTCTCTCTCTCTCTCTCTCTCTCTCTCTCTCTCTCTCTCTCTCTCTCTCTCTCTCTCTCTCTCTCTCTCTCTCTCTCTCTCTCTCGTTTTGTTTCTTTTACTATGTATCTTCTACGCTCCGTCCTTCCCCTCTCAAATCCCTCTCTCTCTCTCTCTCTCTCTCTCTCTCTCTCTCTCTCTCTCTCTCTCTCTCTCTCTCTCTCTCTCTCTCACACTTTTCGTTTTGTTTTTTACTATGTCGTATCTTCTATGCTCCGTCTCTCTCTCTCTCTCTCTCTCTCTCTCTCTCTCTCTCTCTCTCTCTCTCTCTCTCTCTCTCTCTCTCTCTCCTCACTCATCAAGAACTTCAAACAAGAGCGACTACATCCACATTACCATGCAGCCCTCAAACACGATGCACACAGCTCGCTTGCAATTAGATGAACCCACAAACCTATGCAGATGAGATGCACTTTCCTGCAAATCAAATGCCGTCCTATACCCACAATCAAGACAACAGTATGAAAAGGGACTAAGAAGACAATCTCAAATATCCCATACGTAGATTGGGGATTCAAATTCTGGGATCTCTTAGTTGTGGGAGACCGAGTGCGATGTTTATTGAAGAGGAAACATTGTTAGTTCTCATAAAAGTTGGCAATGTAGCTTAACTTTATTGGTAATCTCTAATACCTGTGAGAAAATGAGGTGTTTACTATGGAAGGTAGCATGCACGCACCTCCGTACTGAGCCAGGGATGCTGCTGGACAAGATCACTCCATTTGGTGTCCTCCGTGACTGAGGCGAAGCGGCAAGTGGCAGACGCACCCGAAGGCAGGTGGTTGTTGAGCAGCGTCTTGCCCGTGGCCTCGCGGATCGCCTTTGCTGACATGCTGCTGGCTTCTGCGGCGAGGAAGGAGGATATATGAATGGGATGCACCATAGACCACTCTATGGGTGCACTGAAACGTGTATATTTAAATGTCTTTACGTTCCTTTAAATCTGTTTAATTTCAAATGTAATAAGACTTCGGTTTCTCACAGAAATATACACGGAATAAAAAAAAAAAAAAAAAAAAAAAACGAGACATGAAGAACATCCCAAACTGTCAATAATTATCTAGCTAAGATCGTACTGTTAGTTTTTCCCTTAAAGTTTTTCCTAATGATGATTTAACGCTAACACAATTTGATGAGAGCGGTGTAACTATCTGGCACCAAACCTGGCACTAATTTTTAAGGTGAAGAAAAGTGAGGAAAAGTACTGCGCTCTCCTATCAAACCACTCCAGACAGACCACGACGAGACCACCACTACAACGCTTTTCTTGTCTTCACTGTATCTGCACCACCGATACGTCTTATATCATCGCAACCGTAATTGTTATGTAAATTTACCGCACCACCGCTGACGCCATTAAAGTTGTTTCACACTGGTTGCAATGCTACGCTATGCTGCTTATGCTAAGTCAATCGCTTGTGTTACTTCGAATGGCCCTATTCACACTGCCAGCGAAGCTACGTGAGGGATGCTTCCCCGATTTTTCTCGGTATGCGTATCTTTGCGCACGCATTTGCAATAGTCACTTTGGGATTGCCGCCCAACCACCCGTGTTACATCCACTGAACCACTAGGAGTCTAGATGTAGGTGATGTCCTGCTTCTTTATATCTTGTTATGAGTGAAAGGACTTCTGTTAACTAAGCAGAAAATCTTACTGTTTAAATTTTCATGCACTTCCAGCTCTTAAACGCGATAATATTCACCACATTTTGGCCTGTTAACATTCGTTTCACGTGTATATATATATATATATATATATATATATATATATATATATATATATATATATATATATATATATATATATATATATATATACCAACTTTTTTTCTCTTCTCGTTCATGACTAAGATTCAATATCAGGAACTCTTCCTGTTCCTCACCATTGTTATTCACAGAAAAGAACTATAGAGAACAGTCTTCCATCGTTGTCACTATGACTGATTAAAAAACTACTTTAGTTAAAAAACTAAAGTAGTGTTCACACTACGTAACTTGTAGTGTGAACACTGGCACAGCAAGCACCGTTCCCGAGCGCTCACTGCAAAGCGTTGCTCAGAGCATCGCAACAAGTGTGAAACGGCTTTTGTTGTGTATTGAACCACCACTGTCAGCATTATTATTGTAACGCATCACCGCTGGCAGCATTATCAGTGTACCAATCTATCACTGAAGCCATTATTATTACAGAATCCCCACTAAAACATTGTTATTGTACCGAACCATTACTGATACTACAATTAATATACAGAAGCACCACCGATACCATTGTTGTATCAAGCATCTGCTAACTGTTATGGTAATATAACTCAAGGGCTCCAACCTTCTGCTGTGTTCTTCAGATCCCTGCTGCCTCTTGCTGTAGCTTCGCTAGTGGTATATTTGATGCTGCATGAATACACCCCGTGTGCAGACTGACTCTCGCGACCCCTGACTATCTGGTGCGAGCGCTAACAGCCCATTTTATCTGACACTTAGGTTTATGTGGAGTTTACAGCAGCGAACACAAAAGAAAGTGAAAGCAGATACTGAGAGATTATTGCGGTGGTTTGTGATGATGCCAGACAAAAAGGAATGCAGTGTGTGCACATGTAGTAGTAGTAGTAGTAGTAGTAGTAGTAGTAGTAGTAGTAGTAGTAGTAGTAGTAGTAGTAGTAGTAGTAGTAGTAGTAGTAGTAGTAGTAGTAGTAGTAGTAGTAGTAGTAGTAGTAGTAGTAGTAGTAGTAGTGTTGGAGGTACGTACAAGGGGGTTAAAGTTCACGTCCTCAAAGCTGCCTGTCCTTTTTTTTTTTCCTTTTTTCCGCATCCGTAGCTTGTAACTTTCTCTTACGTGTCGGCGGCTCTCTCTCTCTCTCTCTCTCTCTCTCTCTCTCTCTCTCTCTCTCTCTCTCTCTCTCTCTCTCTCTAGCAAAGATCCGCAATTTGACACACGATGAACTCTCACATGAACTGTTTTTCAAAGCTACACTATCATTAGTCAAGCTGCCACGGATGTTTTCTTCATAGAATCCTTGTCAAACTACCATTAAAATTACAAAAACAAGCTTCAGATACCAAACATTTCTCCTGAAGCTTTTGAGAGTACACGACTAGAACACAAATATGCTTGGGAATGCTGTCTTTAGCATTGCCATGAGGTTCGGTTCAATACTCCTTTACACTCGGCAGCGACGAGTGATTAAGACGCACGCACCTTGAAATTCCTCTTAGCTCCCTCTCGTTCGCTCTACACCTGGCTGGGCGGTGCGCTGGCTGGCCTGATGCACGCGCCGGTAAGCTGAGGGTGACTGACTGGCATTCTCACGCAGCAGCACAGAATAAGAGAATATTGATGGATCGTAGGCGTTTGATGACCGCCACTGTGTTACGTATAAACTCATGAAGTAAAAGTGAGTGCACTGGATGTGGTAGGATATAATGCAATGGAAAAAAAAAAAAGATACCTGGTCTATATAATAACAATAAGAACGCGAAGGCTAATGTATTGCATTTTGTCACGTTGAAAATTATTTCTTGCGGCATTAGTTCAGAATTTTGGTAACGCTAGCCTAAATATATGCGATTTGTAATAACAATAATTCAGATGTAATCTTTCTTGTACTGAAACGAAAATACACGATGGTAATGATCACTGAAAAATATTTTTTGTTACACTATGATCAGTAAGTATTGCTTGTGGCAGTGGCTTATCATATATCCATCACACTAGTTAGAGAGAGAGAGAGAGAGAGAGAGAGAGAGAGAGAGAGAGAGAGAGAGAGAGAGAGTAATTTATGATCTGGTAATAACTGTTTGTTTGTTCAAAATTATGAGTTAAAACTAATCGACACTAAAACGTGTTTTCATTTATCGATTAAAATAAACACATCTGTAGGTCATTTTGGCATGTTCATTATGTATAAGGATCTCTCTCTCTCTCTCTCTCTCTCTCTCTCTCTCTCTCTCTCTCTCTCTCTCTCTCTCTCTCTCTCCAGCATTTATACATTTCTTTACTGTTCACAATTTTTCTAATCTTGTCCTTTCATCTTAGGAGGGTCATTCCTTTTGTTTTCATACCACATTTAAAATACTATCCTCCAGCTCATCGTCTCCCGTTTTCTGTCTTCCCACTGCCTTCCATTCTCTCAAGGTGACCCAACCTTCTCAGGATGCAGCAATTCATCCCTTCTAGTTTTTTTTTTTTTTTTCTAACCCTTCTCAAGCATGACGAACATTCCAAGTACACGATTATTCCTTTAATGATGAATTTCCAATGCCCTTCAATTTCTTTGTTCTCATCTAAGCACACTTTTAATTCTCTTGATGTGTTTACAATATACTTTCATTCTTTCTTCCCGAACTTGCTTGCCAAATATTCCAATTATGTTTTTGTATTTCTTTTGATGTATTTTGTAATATTCTTTCATTCCTTTGCCGTTATCAATTTAATATGCCAAACATTCCAATTATATATATATATATATATATATATATATATATATATATATATATATATATATATATATATATATTATCACATGACACTTACGCTTACTAGTTCGATATATTCAAACTTATAGCTACTAATGCCAACATCCACACTTAGGAATGTAAATAACGAAGATAACTTTGATTAACGTAACTCTAATCTTTAAAAGATTCCATGCCAAATAACTATCATAATTATTCATCAATGTCACTCGCCACATTAATCTACCTCGTGTCCATAAAATTTGCTGTAAATAGTAACACATTTTTCCCCCTGCACCACCTTCCTAAAACTGGTTCGTTGAGATAGAGGGAGAAAAAAAAAAGCAAGGTCTACAGCTATGAGAATGTGGATTTCCTAACGGTACAAATCCCAACTCCACCGTTACTTAATTCATAAAAAGTTACACAGCCACAGAGCCTTCCCCATTCTTTTAGCCTATTCGGTTGTGTCTTTCCCATCCCGCCCACCAATCCATGACAGTAATACCACCACAACAAAACCCTAGCAGGAGGTTTTTAAAGATGCTTATCTCGGAAACACTGGGCAATTATTAGCACATGGGCTGGTAACATGCAAAAGAAAACAAAGGAGGAGGAGGAGGAGGAGGAGGAGGAGGAGGAGGAGGAGGAGGAGGAGTACAAATCCCTTCATCTAGTCTGTCTCCCTATCAACCTGTCTCGATCTCAGCTAATATTCCTAGCTCATATGCGATAAGCGTGTTGATGTATCAGACAAGTAAAAGTCTTATCAGACTGCTTTTTAAGCACTAGGAGTTCATTATGACACTGCACATGAATGAACGCTCATAATGCAGGCAAATGGCAAGAACGTTTGAATTTGATCATATTGCTGCCCAGTTTCTCCGTGAGGGAAGCTACGTTTATACGACTTGGCGATGTTTTGATGTTATTGTTGGAGTAAGTTGTTTCCGATTTTACATTTTTTGCATCACCCTAGCAACAGCTGTGAGCCAGCGACGCGCCACGTGCTAGCAAAGCAAATTACGATATGGTTTCCGACGATGCAAGACTCAATTATATCTTCACAAACTCGATGAAACAAGAATGCATTATAAACTACTAGGCATACAAGCTATATGTTTAAGGTATTGATTCAACACAATACATAATGAACATTATTAATAAGGTTATACGTTTGTGTGGTCCTGACCGATCACACGGGATTTGCACGTTCTACTATACATTTCAACGGTGGACAAACGGTGTTTTTTGCAGATATCTCCTAAACGAATCGTTGGATGAGTATGATATTTCAACACACTACCTGAACATCCGTTCGTAATTTATGGTTAACACACCACAGTGCTATATGTGTTATGTGAGGAGTTTACCGAGTGATATTACGCCTAATCCAGTCATCATATCAAAGGTGTTATACAGAATCGGACGAGTGTGGGGTACTCGTCTAACCCCACCACCACCACCACCCTGAAGAAACCCCAGACCACTCCTCTACCCCAGTATCGCATGACCCTCTTCTTCAATAGGTAGACAGTACGCAAAAAGAGTATCAACTTTTCCTAACAGTAGAAGGTCCAGGTCACAGGTAATTCCAGCACATGATGTTCACATGGTTGACCATAACGACTGCAAACATGGCTCTTCTATATACTACACGTAAACGTGCTGTTGTTCAGTAATTATCAACGTGAACCACTTCTTGCCTTCATGAAATTGTACCATACTCGTTAATAATCATATCTATACATGCACACTTACAGAACATTATAATGTATAAATACAGTGGTGGCAGAAGTAGGGCGGGACACAGGAGTGAGGGAGGCGAGCAGCTACGGAGAGGATATATATATATATATATATATATATATATATATATATATATATATATATATATATATATATATATATATATATATATATATATATATATATATATATATATGTCGAAAAAGATAATGCGGTTTTTCATCCCAGCAAAGCACTTGACTGCCAAGGTGAAGTCACAATCTTGTTATGCTAACTCGACTGATACTGCTAACAAGTTACTAGGCACGGCAAGCAATAGAATGAAATGATATAAAGATATAATGTATGTATGTATGTATATATATATATATATATATATATATATATATATATATATATATATATATATATATATATATATATATATATATATATATTTTTTTTTTATCTATTTATTCATTCCTGAGATGCTGACGCCTTGGACCGGAAAGAAAGTCTGTGTTATGGCGTTAAAAGGATTCGATGAAGAATCCAAAAAAATAGAAGGAAAGTGGTGGCTGGAGGGTCGGTATGGTAGGCGCGGTAAATGTCAACCACTCCGTCCAGACAGCGGCAGTACCAGACACTAACACTACCACCACCTCCACCACGGGGCACACATGAAGCGTGATAGTAGGGCTCTAGTTTACATCAACCATAATCCCATTCATCACTTTATGCGGCATGACTGACATTTCATGGCCACCGCCACTTTGGCACCACGATGTTGTGTGCGGTCCTCCTAACCCATACACTAACAGTTATCAATAAGCTGCTTTATTGTCAGTAATATATTAAGAATCCTATATCACTAACAGTTTGAAGCTTCCACGAAACCTTGACGTTGATGTGGACATGCGGTTTGTGAGGTCTTTCCCCTTTACTCGACTAACAGGCTTTCTGCTTGTGCGTGTGTGCCAGCGTCTTGCCTTTCATCCCTAACAAAGCTATTTCTTGAAATACCGCTCTCCATGCATAATATCCTCCCAATTAAGTGCTATTTATCCAACACCTTATCACAACAGTTCTTCCATCACTGCCTGGCTTCGATTGTTACATGATGTTCACTTAACCGAGGTCCAACGGTGCCTACTCCCAGACTGCCAGTGGTAAACTTTCTATCTGCTTTTTTTTTTTCTCTCTCTTTCTCCCGCAAGTACCGGTTTTGAAATGTGAAATGTTCCGATCACATGATATTAACACTCGAGGGTAACACATAAAGCAGAGGTACTCAGAGGTCTTACGTGTCTAACAAGGATAAATAAGTGACTGCCAAACGAATGGTGCAATACGTGGTATAATACAGGTGACAGGTGTTGTGCCAGCCCTTTAATAAAGCCGCGGACATCCCTCTCGCCTCGCCAGTATTGCCAGAGAAGCAGACGTACCTTAAACACTCAGCGGAAGGCAGTAGTGAAGATGGTGAGGTAAGCGGAGAGTGAGCAGCACGGGAATGTCTCTTATATTGTGGCGCGGTGAGTGGAGTGGAGCAACTCGCGCCACCGTGGTCTTACTCCCTCTGCCCATCCTATTGGCCGCCCGCCGGCCCCTCGCTGCAATGCCACACGCCGCCACACCGCTGCTCTTACTCTATTTTTAGTAATGTTCCATGATAGCAGAAAACTATACATTGGTGGAACTATAGTATAAATTCCATGTACAAAGAATTTGTACAACAGTCATTTGCCAAGTTGATACATCGCCAATGATTCTTATAAATTCGATAAGCTGTGTCGGTATTTCCTTTGCAATCATTTCCTCCACACACACAGACACGGCAACAGTTCAATACCACGTAAACGCGAATTTTGTTGAGGGAAAAATAATGAATTAATAGATGGAGTATGCAAGGGCCGACAGACGCTAACTGTAGATTAATGTTAGACTGTTTTCAGGTTGTAAAGAAAGGTTCCATGTTGTATCTTCATCCCGACAGGTGCATCTTTCTTGCCAAACGTGAGGTTCGGCACGAGTGCGAGTCATCCTGACGCCTGTGGACAAGGCGGATCATCTTCAAGGCACAAATCTGACAGCCTTGTTTATTCCATCAAACATTCATGGCTATGCAAGTGATATGATGTAATGAAGGAAGGTTTATACAACTCTATAATTAGCATTTTTCCCTTGATAGAGATTGTTAATTGGTCTTCCTTTGGTTTCAGTAACTATATAATAGAAAGTCTTCCGTTGGGTATCTCCTGTTTTTCAATTCAAATATTACTTATTTACAATCTTGACACTAGCGTTATCAAGAAGCGAGAACAATATTAAGGATCTTGTCTCAAAAGAAATGACATAAGATTGTTTTGGATCCACATGTATCCTTCTGACACTACAGATAAGAGTTTTCCTAACAACGCTCAACCGCCAACAGTGACATCGACTCAAGAGTCAGCAGCATACATGGAAACCTTTGTGCATGTACGTCCACTTTCATCCTGACAGGATTTCATTTATATCACACCAAGGCCTCTATTCGTCGGACCCAAGACTTATTATGTTTCGCACATTCCACATACAAGAAGAGAGTTGAGATAGATAAATCAGATTAGTCGTTTGAAAGCATATTGGCGTCGATTTTAGGGGGGAAGTTGGGGACATGTTCCCCACTCTGTTTGAGACTGAATGGGGATATCGCATGGTTTGTTTACTCCCTCACACAAAAAGGTTAACGTGTTAAGTTTTATTGCGTTTTACCAGTATATTAATCATTCATATTTATACAATACTATTATTAATGTTAACACATGCAAAAATTTAAAATAGAGTGTTAGACAGTGTTAACTCTTAATTAGCTCAAGTGACTAGCAGACTATCCAAAATACTGCATGTAGACTATATTTGTTATTGATTTATCCTGATTTATTGTTACTGCATGTAGACTATATTTGTTATTGATTTATCCTGATTTATTGTTAAAAATTCAGATATATCAAGAATAAAGGCGATAAAGATTGAGGAAGGAAGAAATATCAGCCTACCTTACAATTTTTTTTTTTTCTTTTCCAGCGGTAGATATAGAATTTTCTATTTTTCTAGTTTGAAAATAACCATAGCTGGACATGATAACGAAAAAAAGTAAAAATAACCAATAAATCGATATATGAAATTTGTATAAGTATAGTTTTAATTAATAATGCATGGTTATTATGGATAATAACACCACACACACTGCTACCAGAGATACGGCCACCAAAGACGGATTTAAAGGGGCAGTGGTCAGTGGTTCTTGAGTCCCCCCCCTCCCTCCAATAAGATGCCAAGCCCTTCCACAGCCCTCCCCAATATTGCTAACCTTGCTGTAATATCAATCAGTTCTTCGAGGATCAAACAGGTAAACATTGATGTTATTATAGACACATCTGCTATCAATCATCATAACAGGCGCATAGTCTTAAAGTAACATCTTGATTTAAAGTTCTTGGGGTGTTTCCCATTCTAATTTCTACTATTTTCCCCCAGATTATATATTTGCTTCATTATAGAATAATTATTTTCTGGCATGTTTCCTGTACGTAATTAATCCTGCTGTGATGTATGGACTCCCTAAAGTTCATAAACCTTCTGTCCCACTTAGACCTATCATTGCGGCCTATAATAGTGCCTCTTATAATCTTGCGTAATTAAGTATGTCTACATATCTTATTTCTTTTGATAAAGTGGATTTTTTCCTTAATGGTAGTAAGTGTTGAATATACATTATTCTGGATTTCCTGCTCCAGGCAGGAGGGTGTGTAATTCACCTCCTCCTCGGTCATCTGCTCTCCTGTGCCCCATCTATTTCAAAGGAATCAATGTCCATGCTTAATAGTGGTCTCTTAAATGCTATAGAAGAAGACATTTTTAAAATCAGAATAGTTTCCAGCTCACCCAATGACATGTCACTAAATGAAGTTGGATAGTAAAATAAAAGATTAATTATGCATATAGTTATATATAATCCTTGATTATTACAGTCTGTCATGCATTTTAAAAATTCTGGCTATTATAAATGTCCCTGGAGTTACCCTCCAAGCATCATAAACAAATATGTTCAATTGTCTACATATACTATACAAAAGTGTGACATGTTGGTGGTAGTATTATGAGTGCTACCTGACCCTGGGTGCAGAGCAGCTCTTGGATGGCACTCTACTAGCCTCTCATTCAATACATACAAGAGTTCACCACAGCCTGACATAACCTCGACTAGACCCCTGCCTCACCCAGGGTGTGTGTGTGTGTGTGTGTGTGTGTGTGTGTGTGTGTGTGTGTGTGTGTGTGTGTGTGTGTGTGTGTGTGTGTGTGTGTGTGTGTGTGTGTGTGTGTGTATTTACATGTGCATGGAATACATGCATTCTGTAATGGGCACACTGGGAACAGCCCAAAAACACATTACTAAATGTTGCAATAATGATCTAAATTTCTATATAGATTGAAGTAATGTCTAAACATAAACAGGCAAAAATGCAATTATGTGCTATGAATCCAAAAGGAGGTGCGTCACAGTCAGTAAAGTTCAGCAGCACATGGATTTCATCCAATGACTGCAATAAGTGTTGCTGCACGGAGAACGAGTATGAAACATGCAAACCTTGCAGGTATAAGAATAGAAAGTGGACACAACACTGACACACTAGTATCCATAAGGGATATGAATGCTACTACATCCTATGGTAGTGTATTAGTTCAGAACCATAATCAGATATGCTTCACTCCCAGATGTTTGACTGGTAAGAGTTTACTGCAATAAAAGCAGTAAGCTGCAACAATTCTCATCATCAATCATCACTGCATCATTAAATACTCTTTTATGTTTATTATAATGATATGAAAACTGTATTTTAGTCATACTGACACAATTATTCCCCAAGACAAATCAGACTTTTCAATCACTTCAAAAGGATTTTGTCTACAAGTACACTGTGGGACCATTTTACCATGAAAACTGAACATATATAAGGATTGTTTTCTTACCATTTTTGTAATATGGTAGCTATATAAAAGATTTACAGGAAAAACAACAGATATATATCAGTGAATCTTACAATATCTTTTGATCATGAAGGAAAACTTAATCTTTGCAGGATATGTATTACACAAATAATAAAGGAAAAAAATATCAGGATGTAAAGATGGTTTGTGAACAAAAAATTATGACATCTTCCTTCTACAGGTTGGCTTGGAGAAGAAAGCAATAATGGAATATGAAGAATATGAGGGTGGAAGGAATCGGTATTCTCTCCTTCCCTAGCGGCATAAAGGCTAAGATGTGAGGGAATACTTTTTGCTTTTGCAAGGGGTTGTTGGCTGGGTATACAAACAGACAGATTAACAGCAGGTACTTGCAATATTCTTGATACACAGTAATCAGATAAATGGTCCCATACTAAGTCATGAAGTTTAACCTTCTAGTCTATAGCTAGGTAACAGATCAAGCACTTTTATAAAATAAAAGTTGTCTCTTTTGTAAGCAGTTTTTTTTTAAATAACTCATCTAAAAATGTAATTACTTCTAGCTTGGCCATCTTGAAAAATTATACAACAGATACAATTATATCCCAGCTAAAAAGCCTTATTTAGTCAAAGAATTTACGTCATATTATGTCTGCAGAATCCTGCACTAATACTGAGACGTGAAAACTCAAACTACAGCTTCCAGCATTCAGCCTACTACCTGCTACCACCCTTGGCAGCTGGGTGTCTCTAGCTGCTCAAACTATTCAAGCACTTATTTGTCTAGTTATGACTATCATTGTCAGGAGAAAACACTATATACAGAGTAAGAGAAAGAAGTCATTCTTACATCAGCTCAAAACATGTGAGAAATTCACAGATACATTAATATTCTCATTAAACTGTTTTTCACTATAAACTTAGGTCATGTTTTTTATAGCAACAACTACTACAGCTGCTCTATTACTGCTTACAACATGAGAAGCAATACTTCTGGAGTCCATCTCAAAATAAGGAATGATTATATGATAAAGTCTGAAACATAGGAAGCAAAGTTACATCACCAAGCAGGTATGTGCAACTCATGAATGTTACTGAACGCTAACTTAATTTTCAGACATTACAGCTCTTGAAAGCTCAAATATGCTAGTATGTGATAATCATGTAATACAGTATAAGCCCATTTTATTCAGCCATTGTTGGTCCAGCAAGCCCATTTGTTAGTTTTGTTGGACATGGCCAGATATAATCTACAGGATCCTGATACTCCAACTTATCTTTAGGTGATGAGGGAGTGAATATGAGACAAAGGCATTCCCATCCATCCCAGCAATGGAGCATCAGGGGATGGATAGGTACCACTCTGTCAGTACTACAAGTACCAGAAATTAAGGACACCATCACTGACAGGAGGTCAGAGACAGAAGCATGTATCAACATCTGCAGAAGGCACAACTGCAGGCAGTGGGGTAGCTGATAGATACTACAAGCTTCATAAACAGAAGATAATATTAGCTTCTCTGAATGAAAAGAATATCTGTATTCTCTTTTAAATGCAAACAATCAATGAACTACAAGTGAAAGCTTGTATTTGATGTTCCTGATTGTTTAGTACGAAGCTGGTTCCATATGACATAAATGGACTTTACTATAGTATCAGTAGCATCACTGCAGTGCACATATATTAAATAATTATGTACACACCAAAAAATAACTTTGACACTGATCTCCATTAAACTATATAAAAAAATTACTTATATTAAGCTTTAGAAACCCTCACTATATTAATCATATATGGCAATTTCTGTGATAATGAGTAATATGAGCAATGAATACATACATACTTTCTAGATCTCTGCAGCCAACAACCTTCAGTGACCTCTGCCAATTTTCATATCCCATGAAAGATGCAGCATATGTATCTCAGATAAACAATAAAGTAAACGAACATGAAAAACAATTCTATGATATACAAAATAAGATACACAGACATGAAAAAAAAAAGATAGTGATGTACAAAAAAGAAATACACATAACACTAAATGTTGTATTTGTGGTGGCAAGATAGTCAAGGCTGACCAAAATCCAATTCATTCGGGTCTTGATAACATATTGGAATCGTGTTACTGTGACTGTCCTTCAGGCAAGTCCAATACATAGCACCAATTTAATCTACATTTCCAGTACGTGCAACTCCCTTATAATACTTCTACTTAACTAAAGGCCAGAGAAACTATGGATTACACCACTTGGTCAGGCTGCAGAGTGGTAAGTACAGTCTTAATCAACTATACCATGAAAAATTTAAAAGATGTGAACTTTGTTTTGAGAGTTTCAAAGGAATGGATGATGGGGTGCTCTGAAGGAAATGCATGAAAGGGTGAAGTGGGGGAAGGAGATGATTTGGTGATGAGATGTGGATACAGAAGAGACACACACACACTAGTGAGTAATTTAAAGGTCAGTGGTGACTTTGGAGGTGATGGCCTGAACCCGGCGAGCATTGCAGCTTTTACACAGAACGTGACCATCAAGAGGGTAGCAGCCTCGGCCCTCAGCTTCAGAGGACAACACCAATCCACAGTCCTGTAAGATAATAAAAAAAAGTCAACACAAACACACAGTAACAAACAAAACAAAAAAAGAGGATTAATATAGTAAAAAGGAAGAAAATAACAATAATTTACAATCATGTACAAAGTAAAAGCATAATATTACTTAATAGACCTACCAGAAGAGGGAAATAACATATATCAATAATTTACAATCCTACACAAAGTGAAGAGGAGAATAAGACACTGGTACAAACTAACTTCAGATGATGACACTAATATGCAAAAATAATGAACACAAACCAAAAGTAGGCACAAAAAAGGAGGATTACCATAGCAAAAAATAAAGAGATAAGAATATTCCACAATCTTACATAAAGTAAAAAGGTTTATGAGATACTGGTAAAAAGTAGCTTCAGAGGATAGCACTATTCACAGTCCAGTAAGATGATAGAAGTTTAAAACAAACCTACAGTAGTGCACAATTGGAAAGGAGGATGAATATAGTAAAAAGTAAATACATAAAAGAAATCCATAATCCTACCCAATGAGGAAGACAGAATGACAAAAGTAAGAAGTAACTGAACAAAAATAACTCTTAAATAGTGGAAGCATCAATATATAAGGAATTGCTGTGCATTTTTAAAGGGAAGGATGGAGATGCTAGAAAAAATAATATATTTGATAAAATATGAGAATGTTAGAGCAATTATTCATTCTTTGATATCTCTTATTAAAAAAAAATCAAGTTTAACTTGTCTCACCTCACACTTGTAGCAATTCACGTGGAACGAGCGATCCAGAGCCACCACTCTCACTGTCTCGTCTTTGCCAGGTTCTGGCATGATGGGTTCCTTGCAGACTGTGCATCGAGGAGCAAATTTTCTGAAAAAGAAGGTTCAATTTATCTAAATCAAAATCAGTTTCATCCATTGCAATAACTTCATTGTCAATAAAGGTTTATGATACTTCTGGCACATGGAGAGAACTTACATATTTCACATCTAAAATATCTGAATTATCAATAACAAAATGATACCATATTATTGTCTTGAAATGTTTTCCTTTATCAACAGAAGAATAAATAAGGGAAGCTTCAAGAGGCCTTTAAGCATTCCCTGTAAGAAATATGCATATGTATTTCCACCTATTATCCTGAGAGCCCAATTCCTGGAAAAAGCAGACCCCTATTCCAGGAAACCATCAACCTGTAAGAGGTCAACAACGTACATGTACATGGAGTCTTTGCTTACTATCTGTGGTCAATCATGTACAAGTACGTTCGCCCCTTTCTTGCTTTCTACGCGTTTGAAATTTCCTCCCGCTTCAGTATTTATGTTATCAACACAGTTTCCTGCCATTGTGACATGGGTTAGTCACCCCCTCCCCCCACCCATCCCTGCCTTGACACGACCCAAAAAAACGGAGTGACACTCAATATTACTGTCATGAGTGTGATGAAGCTCTATGCACTGAGCCTTGTTTTGAAGAATATCACACCCTGCTGCAATACTAAAAAGCTTAGATACTGAAAGAAAAAATAATAAACAATATTTTGTGGTAAACTGATCCAATTTAGTAAATTATTTTTTACATTATTTTTACAGTATTTACAAATATTTTTTGTATTTTTCATTTCATAAAACATGAGTTAATTTATGAATATGTAACCATTATACATGTCTCGTAGGAGAAAAATATCGATAAAACGATAAAAAAAAGCCTCGCTCAGAAGTTGTATGTCTGGCAGCATCACTGAGTGACTAAATTTAAAACTCTAACGGGACATTTAAAAATGGCGATTTCAAACTTTCACTCTTATTTTTACTTTTCTATGCCCATTTTGAGTTATATGGAATAAAAAAAGAAAATAGTATTTTTGGTGATCTGGACGAGTATTGGGGAGGCAAATCAATGCTGACCTCTTACGGGTTAAACTTAAACTGAACACTTACTTGTGGAAATCATCTATGCAATGGATTTGATTTGAAGCATCCACTGTGAATGGAATCCCATCGAGGGACTTGTTACACACCACACAGGTGAAGCACTGCGGGTGGTAGGGCTTGCCTGTGGCACGCAGGATGCGGTCCAGGATAGGCTTTGTGCAAACACAGCATTTCTCCAGTGTGTTCTGTAATGCACAACAATCATACATGGATATCAGAAATAGATGAATGGAGCACAATGATCTGAAAAAACAAATCATATCATACATGAAAATGCTAATAAAAAAGTTTCAGATTATGTTGTTCTCTAAGATAACAACCATCCAGAATAAATGCAACCATGGCCATGGTCATAAAGGAGAATGAACTATCAATTACAGAGGCTAACATGGGTTAGAAAACTACAACAAATACAGTAAACTACTTGGCCCTCTCATAATGAAGCAAGAAAGTGAAGAATTACACAGCCACCATTAGAATAAAGGCAAAATAGTCTAGAACAGAGGCTGACTAGTGAGTGAGAGAATACAAGTTGGATGTACCAACTGTTAGGTGGAATGACTCAATAAGGAAATAAATTGTATCTCAGGTTATAAAATCAGAATATAAATATGACTGCAGATCTCTGAGGTAACCCTTTCACTACTAATCAATAATTTACATAATCATCTACATCTTAAAAAAGTGCTAAAATCTCATAAATAAAAACTTTGAAGCTAAGTGAAAGAAATAAAATTTACTTCATATTCTTTTATTTCTTCATGTCTGCCCACATACTCTATTGCAGTGTTCTTAATGTTAACAAAAGATGACCATATCAGTAAATTAACCCTTTTATTACAGATATATATTAAGTTTTCAAAGTGATGACAGAAAGGCAATCCACAATGAAAGCAGTGAAGAGCTCACCAGATAGCAGTCTTCACAGTAGGGCTTGGAATCCAGAGCATAGAAAGGCTTCCCCTGCAGCTGGAGATGACACACAATGCACACAAAGCATTTGATGTGGTACACTTGCTCCATGGCAGTGCAGCCGGTGCCTTCCCCCACCACCTTCTCCCCGCAGCGTGTGCAGATGCCTAGAGGATGAAGAACAGGAAAGCGATGGAAAGTTGACTCTAACAATGACATGCTAACTTGACTGCACACTGTCACATGATAAGAAACATATCTAAGTTGCCAGAATGCTACCAAATTATTTGTCTTGGAATACAATATAACTTATACAAAATTACTTAAGTCTATTCTATTTTTGATAGACTAAGCAATGCCAGTTGTTTATGTGGAACAAAACTAAGCAGTTTAAGTTCACAAAAAAATATATTTGCATTCATCACAAATCTACATTTTAAATTTCATGCAGTAATTCAATGTGGCATTAAGACTTATCAGGGACTAGTACAGTGCATAGGAACACTCAAAAGTGGATGCTTAAGCAAAAAATTATACACTAACATTAAATACAAGCTTTATAAGAAATTTACAAAGCATATTAACACTTTTATCTATCTATCTATCTATCTATCTATATCTATCTATCTATCTATCTATCTATCTATCTATCTATCTATCTATCTATCTATCTATCTATCTATCTATCTATCTATCTATCTATCTATCTATCTATCTATCTATCTATCTATCTATCTATCTATCTATCTATCTATCTATCTATCTATCTATCTATCTATCTATCTATCTATCTATCTATCTATCTATCTATCTATCTATCTATCTATCTATCTATATATATATATATATATATATATATATATATATATATATATATATATATATATATATATATATATATATATATATATATAATTGCATTTTTATCAATTTCTTTGGAGTGGGATATTTATATTAACCATATTTCACTCTAAAATAAAAATTCATGCAATATGTTAATAATCATGACTGCAAACAATAGTGAACAACAAGGTTTGGGTTTGTGAAATTTTATGCAACTATTGATCTATTCATGTTTGTTCTTATAAATTCTCATGAATGGGTATACAAAGCTCTTTCCTTACTCATTCTTCAACCTTCTCTCTGCCTCTCTGCTTCAAGTACTGTATCATAACACTTTGTTTTCCCATTTCACAGGGATCCATCCTCAAGAGTGTAGTGAAGCAGCAAATGCACTTTAGGCCCCCACTTGGCCCCTCAGCGATCACTTGTGACTTAATTGGTTCAAGTGGAGTTTGCTGGTCTGTGTTTGCTTTGTCAGTAAACATCTTTCCCTTTCCCCTTCCACCTGTTTCTTATGCTTCACAACTTACACTTTCAAGTTTTCCCTCTAATCCAAATCAATTACTATAACTATAACAGCATTTTATTCAAATATGCAAAATACACACACTAAAAAACTATTAAAAAATCAATCATAAATAACTACAAGAAAACAAAACTGGATGCACATACACGAATCATACGCACCAAAGAACTCTGGGTCATTGGTACTATCCATGGACTGCACTAGAAGAGAGGTCAGGGCATCCACCTCAGCTTCTTTCCCTACTTTGTCAGGGTTGAGGAGAGGCTGGTTGGAGGGTGCTGGGGCCAACCCTCTAGCCTGAGGGGAGGTGTATGGCCCATAGAGGCTGTAGCCTGACTTGTTTGACATCTGGCTGGAGGGTCGAGGAGTGATAGGTTCGTAGATAGACTCGTATGTGGAGCTCTGTGGTGAGGAGACAGGGAAAGTTAGTCAAGGTTGGTGTGTGACATGAGATTTAACAAAGATAATCTGGCAGTCAAGTCTCTCCAAAACACTCCACACTAGCCTAGCAGGTGTCAGCAGATCTCTGTGTGTAGGATACTAAAATGCAGCACTATGAAAGTTAACATTTAAGCCATGGACAGAGGAGAAAAGATGAAGGTCCTTGCTGTGAATGTGAATAGAATGCAAGATGGAAGTATAAGATGCAGATTAGATAACTCAGGAATTTGAGAAAGGCACTTGCAAGGTTACAGAAGGCACGAGTGTACCGGCAGGGATGACAATGGTATGAGGGAGGCCATAGAAGATGGATGGAGTTTAGCAAGTTCACACAGGATAAGGAAAGATCTATCTGACTCCCATGAACACTTAGGAAAGAGGGAAGGGAAAAGGGGCAATTGACATGAATTGCTTGTGAAACTGAAAGGAATTAAAAAAACAATTGGTATAAGGGGCACTCAGGAAGCCATGATACATAGAAGATGAGATATGAGAGCCAAAAAATTCTGTAGAGATAAAGGATAGGTTGCAGGTGAAGGAAAACTTCAATCATGTTGTGAAATTAATAATAACACGAAAAGATATTAAGTAAATAAAATCAAAGGTTTAATATGTGACTAAAAGAAAACAACAGACCTACAAGGAGAGTATTACTGAGTGGAAGACAGGGTATGAAAGATAACTGATGGAAATGCAAATATGAACCAATAAAACCCACCAGTAATTTTTCTTTATGATCTTTTAATACTGAAAAGAATGTAACTAAAAGATCAATACTGTGTGAATAAATATTACACATTGAGTAAAATAGGAATGAAATTTTGAGAGTAGCTACTAAGATACATGGAAAATGGCAGTTTATTATACTGTACTATAGACTCAGAGAAGCATACAGAGATTGAAGCTATAATTTTACACCACCAAGGATATGAAAAGCAATGACAAAGATAGCTTGAGTGGGGAATGAAGCAAAATAATTTAATAGGTTTTGAGATAATAAGGAAGACAAGATTGCATACTTATCTAAATAAAAGTTAAGTCAAAGAAAGGTTAGGAAAATGTGAAAGATGAGAATAAGGAATGAAACTTAATATGTACATAAATACAACTGTGTATAAAGAAATACAAAAAGGGATTATTTAATTGATAAAGAATTAAATCAAGGGTGTAGGTAACTAGGTAAAATGGCATGCAAGGAGGTCAAGTATGTGTGAAGTGAGAATAAGGAATAAAAAAAAAAGGATATTAAGAAAAGAAGGCAGATTCTAGGTAAAGATACAAATAAGGATATAATTTTTATCATAATCTTCCACACACTCTTGAAGTTCTGAGGGAAGGAGGAATCAGTGATGGGAACACATGAGCTGAGGAGCAAAGAAGGTGAGTATAAGGATGAGGTATTAAGAAAAACAAGGCAAAGCAAGTATAGAGATACAAAAATTAATAAGGACCTCATCTTTATCATCATGATCCATTTGCAGTTCTAAGGGAATGAGGCATCAGTAATAGCAATAGATGAGCGGACAGCAAGATGGAATGGAAAAACATGAACTCTCGGCTAATATGGTTACTGGACTTGCATCACAGTGCGGTTGGAACCTTGTAAATGGGTTGGCAGGGTGTGGTGCTCAAATTTACCACTGATGGACCTAATGGTTTGGTGAGTGTGAGGTAACCTGCTGTATAAAGGGAAGAGGCTTAAGATGCTTTATTTCAGATGGAGTGAAGGATATTTTGGGGGCTTAAATTGTAATCTTGTTTTTAGGGTTTGGTGTGAATTGAGTTTAACATGGTGGTTTTGATAGGGTTTTATATACCAAGACTAATGGTTGAGTTGCTCTATTCTAAGATACAATGAAGGGTACTTTAGACCTCAGAAATTAATCTTGGTTGGATGAAAACTGAACTAAGTATGATGATTTTGTATTAGCTAATATACAGAAACTAAGACTTAAGATGCTCAATTTCAAGGTAGAGTGTAAGGCACTTATGGACTTAGAATGTGATTTTGCTGAACTAAGTACCAAAACTGTGCTTAAGACTGACTGATTGTTCTGAGGGAGAGGTAATCCAATGTAAATAAGAAGCATGGCTTTTGTTGGTCTATTTTAGGGTAGAGTGAAGGGTACTTTACTCAAAAAACAATTGTCTCTGAATAAACTGAACTTAGCATACAAGTCCTTTATCTTTAAGTTAAATTTCTTATGTTATCTTTACCAGTTAAAATGAAAGCAGCAATGAGGTTTTAAATGATTATACACTGGTCTCACATGCAACTGGTTTCTAATCATGAATCATTAATGCATAAAATAAAGAAAAGATAAGCAGAGGAGAAATGATGTGCCAAAGGGTCATGGCCTGAATAAACAGTCCCAGTTGACAATGAAGTGACAAATGCTTTTACTTTACAACTATATTCCTTAACCTTAAATGTAAATGATGAACACATAGAAGAGATAAATGGAAAACAAAATACATCATCAAAGTCCAATAGTCTACATATACAAACCCACTTGAAAGAGTAAAGTCAATATTGTTCAACCATTAACACATAAGAAAATGATACATAAAGATGGGAAATAGAATATATGAGTCAGAGTAGCAGTGCCCAAATAAGAAAATTTTGTTAATATTGCTCAATCATGTAAAACCTTAAATGTTGAACCACTAAAAAATACAATAGAAAAAAAGAGAAATAAAAAAGGGAAATAGAAAACATATCAAAGCAACATACCACAAACGAATATTGTAGAGTGAATTAAAAGTAAAGTTAATATCCTCTTGCTCCTAACTAGAATTATCTCAGAACAAAATAATAAATGACAAACAGAGAAGGGAAACAGAATACACATCAAAGCAGCATGGCCCAAATAAATAATCCCAGCTGGAGCAGATGGTCACCCCAAGAACAGCAGGGGGTGAAGGGGCACTGGCTGACAAATTTGGTAGTGTATCCAAGCCAGGTGGGCAGGAGCAGGGCAGAAAGGTGGTGGCCCTCACTACACTCCACCACCATCACCATAATCACCTCTCTCTCTCTCTCTCTCTCTCTCTCTCAGATGTGTAAGAAGTTTATATTTCCAGAGGAACTGTTGGTATTAAGTAACAGTATGCAAATTAGTGAAGGAAACTGTGTCACTCTGAGGAACACAAAGGAATATGAATGTTGAACAAACAGTAGCAGATGTGTTGGTCCTTACATGGCAGTTTGTCATCAGTCAAAATGAGATCACTTCCTTCCATGGTGTGTGTGTGTGTGTGTGTGTGTGTGTCGGAGCCAGATGGCAAAGGAAGTGACTGATAGGTTGGTAAAAACTAAGGAGGAGGAGGAGGAGGAGGAGGAGGAGGATATGGTGGTGGTGGTGATAGAGGAAGAGGAAGAGGAAAGGCGTTTGATAGAATGGGGGAGGGAAGATAAGAAAATAAAGCAACAACAGTAGCGATGACGTAGCAGCAGCAACTGTAGATTTAAAATACAGAATCTTCCTTTAACACTTCCAAACACAAAATAACCCTTAGCGAGATGATGAAAAGGAAGTGATATAACGGACAAAACACACACACACACACAAGTGCAGGGAGAAGGGCGGCGTGTCAGCAGTGGCGGTGGTATCTGAGGTTGAGTCGCATCATCTCTGGTTGCACTCATTGCTTCCCCATCCCGTCAAGCCACAGAATCTTCACGTCTGCCTGACACCTCCACCCCCTCTAACTTGTCACTTGAGAACTAACGGCGGCGAGGAGGCGACACGAAGCAGGCAGGCAGGCAGGCAGGCACGAGACACAGCGGCTGATAATCTCCCTCATGACGCTACGGCTCAAATAAGCGACCTATAAACAGCGTGAGGGTGCATGGGTGTGGGCGTAGCGATCATCCGCAACTACAAGGCTTTCTCACACGATGCCCCCCGATTCGACTGCCACCCACGGGTCCTCTCCCTTTCTCTCTACTGTCGTCTTGTGCACACAGTGCATCACTCCCTAACTCCGAAATACTGATATTCTCATAACTTGTATCACTGTTTACTTGCCAAACCTGTTCACTTGGCCGCCGCGATGTCTACAGTTCACACAGTCTATGCTACACGATGCAACATTACGGAATATCACGCAACCTGTGCATTACAACCTAACAACCTACACTAGCCTACACCCCGCATGATAACGTTTCACACAGCCTGCACAACAAAATGTACAGCCTGAACGAAGCCCCCACACAGCCTGCACAACATAATGCTACAAGAACATCACCACACAGCCTGCACTACATACCCACTAAACAAGACACAGCAAACACCATATCGCACTCAATCTGCACACACACACACACACACACACACACACACACACACGCACAGTGCCTCACAACCTCCTTAAAACAGGTCTAACACAAGAGAGCCGCTTTTAGGTATCCTTGGGACGTGCAAGGAGAGAGGAGGACGGAGCGAGGCAAGCAGGCAATTCAAGTGAAGAGGGAATGCATGAAGTGATATACGGAACTTGGGGGGAGGGAGGAAGAGGAGTGAGGCCAGGTAAGGTTGAAGCACCGAGCAGAGTTCACTCGTTCATTATCCTCCCAGTTGGACACCTGCTGCCCCGGGCCACCTTACCCCCACGCCCCATACCAGTCCACGGTACTCCACTACATCCCCGCCTCCACTACCACCACTTCTTCGCCCCTCCGGCACAGCGCCAATACCAGTCGGAACGCTACTAAGGTGCAACTGGGTATATGTTTGTCGGGGAAGAGAGACGCGTAAAGCACAGGCGAGGTGATGCTCTGAACGGCGGAAGGCAAGCAAGCAGAGAGGGCGTGGTCGAGACTGCAAGGGTCAAGGGGATAACCTGCGTGAATACTCTTTTGTTTCTCTTGTTGCTACGACTGCTTCTGCCGCCGCCACGACTGCACTGATTCACCAGTATCCATCACCCGCCCACGACAACACACACACACACACACACACACACACACACACACACACACACACACACACACGGTTGGTTGGTAGTACAGTAGCCAGTCTTCAGTTTATAACCACCATCACTGTCATTATCACCACTACCATATCATCACACCGCCACCGCCACCACCGTCACTAATTCTACCCTTACCATCATCACCGGCACCACGACACCACCAGGACACTCTCACCACCACGCCACCACCAGAACTGATCCACGTCACGGGCACACCACTACCACCGCCACTGCCGCCACCCACCTGGTGCTGGCCGCGGCGGGACTCCGGAGGTGGAGCTGCGACACTCCTCGGCGCTACACTACAGGTGGTGCCCAGCCACATGGCCTGCCCTCCCCGCCCACTGCGCACCGCACCGCCGCCCATTGGCCTTGCACGCTGAGGTAACCGGTGACGCGCGCCCAGTCCCGCCCGCTGACTGGCCTGGGCTCGAGTGAAAGTGATGACGAATCTATGACGTTATGGTGCCCCGCGGAGGCGCCCGATTAGGATGACAACTTGGCTCCCGGCGTGTGTGTGTGTGGGGCGGGGGAGGGGATGGGGCGCGGGTGAGTCAGGCCGCGAGTGCCTTCCACCTCGCCGAACCCAACATACCCCTCAGCCCGACCTGGAACCTCCGGGCCAACAATGACGGGTTGATCAAGGGTACTTGGGGGTCGGTGTCCCCAACTTGTCTCTAAACATAGCCATGAAGGGCCACCCTCTGCCCCAGACCAGCGAGCGTGCCAAGATCTCCTTATATGGCACCGCCCCGAGACCGTGCGTGGAGGTGGTGATGGTGGTGGTGGTAGTGCACTTCTACCATGAAGCCCTCCCCTACTCTGCCTCAGCCCCGCCCTCAGCCACCGCCTTGCCTAAGGGTCTTGCGGGCCCTGTGGAAGAAGTGGAGGCTGACCGGAGGGTGCAGGCGTGAGTCTACTACCTGCTGCCCTTCTCTCCGCTACCTGCCCAGGTGTGCGGGCCTTCCCTCCGCTACCCAAGCCCAAACCCAAACCCAAACCCAAACCCAAACCCAAGCCCAAGCTCTGCTCCGCCTCGCACCACTGCCTGCATCACGTCCTCCTCTCCATATCATGTACCGCGACTCGACTCAACCTGATCTGCCCGGCGACGACCTCCTCCTGCTTGAGTCCTTCCCCCGTTACGTAAATCTGGGCGGGAGGAAAAGAGGAGGAGGGAACGGAACGCGTGACCGAGTCAGCTGATGATGAACAAGGAACGGGATAAAAGAAGCAAGAGAGAGAGCAAAAGAGAAGCGGAGCAGTGATGTAACATGGACGAGAGAGAGAGAGAGAGAGAGAGAGAGAGAGAGAGAGAGAGAGAGAGAGAGAGAGAGAGAGAGAGAGAGAGAGAGAGAGAGAGAGAGAGAAGGGAATCATTAGGTATTTAAATGGCCAGAGAAGTGTATTCTTGACCTGTGTGGCCAGTGAAGGTCAAGCAAGTTCACAGTTCCAGAAAGTATCGCCCAGACTGAGCGAAAAAATATGCAATCAGGGAAGTGAGCACAGAGAGAGAGAGAGAGAGAGAGAGAGAGAGAGAGAGAGAGAGAGAGAGAGAGAGAGAGAAAGGCTGTGGTGATCCAAGAACTGAAAGCAAAATATCATCCACCCTCTCTCTCTCTCTCTCTCTCTCTCTCTCTCTCTCTCCAGGCCGCCGCGTCACATGTAACCTTCCGGCGGGGTAAACATCTTGACCCAACCACCCGCTCACTCGCCCGTCTGCCCGTCTGCCCCGCCGCCCGCTATCCTGCCTACCGTCTGCCGCCTGCCTGGCCTGCATGCCACTGCCACTTCCCAACCGCTCACTCATGCCTCCCTCCCTCCCACCGGCTGGCTGTCTTCATGCCCCGCGAGCATTTGTGTCTCGCCAGCAGACCTCACTTGCGTCTTTGTCAATTTACACAGATGCACAGACACAGAGACGCTCTTCATAACCATATTCTGAAACTAGTCTGTCTGGTGCACCTCGACTGGTCTTTTTTTTTTATGTAATAAGCTCATGTATTTTGACACTTTTTTTTCTGTGTTCTTACGGTTCGAGTGATAGATTAACGAGATTTCTACGGTTTTAGTAGGGGAGAGACCATTGAGAACCCGGCAACGCTTCCCTATCGCCTTTGACAACAATCGTGGTTAGAGCACAGCGTTTCTCAATTTGGGTTTCACTCACCGTATGGGAACCAGGGGCGTACGTTCCGTAGTTAGACCCCGGCTGTTGCTGCTGCTGCTGTTGCTGTTGTGGCTGCTGCTGTTGCTGATGGGCGTGTGCTGCTCCATTATGGGCGTGAGTGGCGGCGGCGTTTGCGGAGGGGGCGGCGCGACGTAGTTCTGAGTAAGAAGAGGATACTGGGGAGGGCGGGGAGGGTGGCGGAGGGGCCTCGTCTGGGGGCGGCAGTGGGAAGTCCTCGTCAGGCCCGAAGGTGGCGTACTGGGAGAGTCCTGTGGGTGGAGAAGTGCGTGTGGTGAGTGCTTTGAAAAGTGGTGAAGGAAATGCGGTGGTGAGTCACGGTGGAATGTGTTCACTGGGGAGGGGAAAGAAAAATGTGGAGGTGGTGATGGTGGTGGTGGATGGGTGTGGAGGCGGTTGGGGAAGGGAAAAAAAGTGTGTGGTGGATGTTGGGTGTGTGTTGGGGAGGAGGAGGAGGAAGAGTAAGCCATTAAGGGTTGGGGAAGGAGGGGAGGGGAGGTAAGGAGAGAATGTCAAACAGGGGTGATGGGGTGAGGTGGGCCAACAGGGACGAACGAACGAACAAACACAAGCTGGCGGGCGGGCGTCCCTCCACACACACACACACACACACACACACATATAGAAGATAACCAATAATAATAATACTCGGTGTGTGTGTGTGTGTGTGTGTGTGTGTGTGTGTGTGTGTGTGTGTGTGTGTGTGTGTGTGTGTGTGTGTGTGTGGAAAACGTCTCTCAATATTTATAACGCAGCTTTACAATACTACTACTGCTGCTACTACTACTACTACTACTACTACTACTACTACTACTACTACTACTACTACTAACACTACAACTACCACAATAATAACTACAACGACATCATCACTTTCAAACACACTACTACGGTATTCAACGACACACGAGTTGAAGACTGAACTCACTCAGACTCATAACAGTGTGTCGGTTACAATGACTAGACTAGAACGGACACAGGAAGACAGAACACTCCTGAACACGTGTGGCTGGGTTCAAGAGAGGTTAACTGTGGATACCTCAAGCACTCCTAGTCATGTTAAACAGCCGAGTTCTGAGGTGCCGCCCTAACTAGCCACGTGGTAGCCCCAAGATCTCCCTTCTCTGGCTGGTTGTTGGCACACTTCACCACTGACGGACGCTGGTGATATTTCAGAGTGTGAGCCGAGTAGCAACACACTAAGCGACTCTCTTCACGTTAGATTTGGTTTAAAGTCCTTCAATGCTGGATGAATTCTACACTTACCGCCTACAGTTTCTTACAGTATTCTTTTCCTTTTTTGTGTGTGCTAAATTATTATCTTATTATAGTTATAGAGTATAAAGATGAAATTAACCTTCTATTCTCTCGTTTCTCTTCAGTGTTGCCATGCGATCATTCCTATTGAGCTATAAAGGTTAACGAAGGACAGTCGTACCAAAGAAATAGTTAACTTGATTGACTGACTGACTGATTAACCGGTTGATTTTGTGCCCCAGCACTGAGATCATACGATTTAAGGGACAAGATAATATAAAAGCTGATTGAAATGAGATAAGTTTGGCAAGATATGTACGTATGGTAAGACATGGTAAGGTAGAAAATAGTACATTTATATTTAAATAAATCATGTTTTATTAAGTAAGCTATGGTGTGTCACGATAAAATTAGGGCAGGTTAGGTTGTTAAGTTAGATTTCATGGTAAAATAGTTACATTAAGTAAAATCATGTAAGGAAAGGTAAGGTTAAATTAGATTAAATCAAGTGAGGTTAGGTTAGGTTATCAAGGGAGAGGAAGGCAAGGTAAGGCAAGGTAAGGTTGGATAAGATTATACCACTCGGTGCGTTGCCCTGCCAGTCTGACCTAACCATCTACGTCACGCCCTGCTTTATTAAGGAAACGAGGAAGGGACCTTAAATAACTTTCTCTTTGATTAAGGTTCTGAATACTTTAAAAGCTAGAATCGTAAGCTAAGTGGCCTCTAACTACTTGTCATTTATCTTAAACCATTTAAGGACCGAGGTAGCATCTGAGAGCTTCCCGTCGTAAGGCCTCCCGCCATCCACTGTCTGCCATTGTAAGACGCTGGAAGGAAGATGCGTCATGCTTTTCTGAGTTTCCTTAAAGGTCTAGAGGCGCTGGAATGTTGAACTGGATGCTGCTGGATGCTGTTGTTGGTATTACTGCTACTGATGTTGGTGTTACTATTACTACTATGCTACTATTACGAGGAGGAGGAGGAGGAGGAGGAGGAGGAGGAGGAGGAGGAGGAGGAGGAGGAGGAGGAGGAGGAGGAGGAGGAGGAGGAGGAGGAGGAGGAGGAGGAGGAGGAGGAGGAGAAGGAGGAGGAAGAGGAGGAGGAAAACAGGAAAAGAAAGATAAGAAGGAGAAGAAGGAGAAGGAGAAGGAGGAGAAGAAGGAGAGGGAGGAGGAGAAATAGAAGGAGGAGATGGAGAAGAAGGCGAAGAAGAAGAGAAGGAGAAGGAGGAGAAGAAAGAAATGGAGGAGGAGAAGGAGCAAGAGGAGAAGGAGAAGAAGGAGCAGAAGGAGAAAGAGGAGAAGGAGAAGAAGGATAAAGAAAAAGAACAAAAACAAGAAAAAAAAAAAAAAACTACCATCACCACCACCAACACCAATAACAAAGATAACTAGCAACGACAACAACAAACGATAATACCCTGCCTTGCTTTGTTGAAACTCTAGTACACTTCCAAACCGCACAAGCCATTTTTAAGCAACTACCTCCCTCTCTCTCTCTCTCTCTCTCTCTCTCTCTCTCTCTCTCTCTCTCTCCAGCTGAAACCAACCTCCACGTCTCCACATCTTTTCCCAGAGAGAGAGAGAGAGAGAGAGAGAGAGAGAGAGAGAGAGAAATAAGCATAAGGATATATTTGTTCAGCTTAGCCAAGATCCACGACCTTTCTGGTGACGCAATCCTACGTAAGTGTGACCTTGAGGGCGTGACTCCACCCTCACACACTCACTCACAGGTTCTCCCATCTAGGCCACACACGCCCACATGTACTAAAGTATTACGCAGTGCTCCCTTCCAGTATACGTTTTCTCTACTTATTAGGTTACTTCCCTTCCTATGAAACTTCCTGTGTATTTATATTTATTGGTTTATTTATGTATGGTGACTCGTGCAACTGAAGAAGTGGCGTTTATCTAAGAGAATTTTTGCGTGTTTTGTTTCTCGATTCGTAAAAATGAATGAGTTGAGTTTATTAGAAATACACGTCACATTCTTATTGGCAAGTTTGATTAGTTAGTTTAGTTTAATCAGCTTTTCTCAACAGTTCCTCTATTTTCTATCCTGCTTTTCATTCGATAAATACACGATGACTCTACGCAACAGACTCTTCATCTATCATAAACTTGCCACTTTAACGTTCTTATCTACATACTTGACAACAGAGGAAAATGAATGTACCACCACCACCACCACTACCACCACCATTAACGTGCATTCTTTTGCATTACAGTTTATTTCAAGAATGTATGAAACTCTATATGGCGTGTGTAGTAAGAGATATGAATAAATAAATATGTAAATATATAATGCATAGTAAAAAAAATAACAAAAACACGTACAATGATACTGTTTGTTATAATGTGAGGATTTGCACCATTATCATATCTAGCATTCACAATATTACACTTTATTCTGAGAGCGTATGAAACTATATGGCAAGTCAAGTGTAAAAATGCTTTAAAAATATATAATGAAAGTGTTTGTTGTAATGCGAGGATTCGCTTCAGTATCGCTGTGAACATTGCCATAAAAGGATGCACTGCTGAGGAGAGGAGGTGGTTCTGACTCATTACTACACAGAAACATGATAGGAAAACTACTACTTGCCTGTTTATTTACGAGGCAATGAAACACAAACACACCTCAGAACATTGCATGAGTGATAACATACATGTTTTCTTGCACGTTTACTAAATTTTGTTATGCATTATTATTCAATTATGACCAAAAAAATTACCAAAACTTGAAAATTAATAAACATATAAAGGAGTAAATAAATCAATAAATGAAAACATTAATTATTTCATTATCAATATTTCCTTCGATGTCTTTTGTTGCGGAATATCATGCCTACTTTCTGACACCTAAAAATGATCAATGAAACCAACATAAACAAGTAAACTAGTAAAAAATATTGTTATGAGCAATTATCAACATCATTAACAGCGTCCAGCCATTTTTGTTACGTAATCTTTAACTTTTGTTCCTGCGAGGGGCCGGGAACACTCCAGGGATGAACGGTGGAGGCAACCTTGAGAGTTACGAGCGTCGCGCCGTCACGTACACTCCTGCCCGCGTCCTGACGTGATGGTTTCTTCTTAGGATTATGTTCATCTCATAGTTTTTAACATTATGCCTTTTAAATACTATGAAAGACGACCACAATTCCTACATCTAAGAAGATTACCGACGTGTTTATGTGTTATAGTATTCTATTTTTATTACTTAACCGATTACAGCTCTCAAACAAGAAACATTTAGTAATTGCTGCACGGATGGATACTATTAATATGTTCATCTTTGCTTTGATAACTATTTCACGTTTTCTTTAAAGCTTCAGCACTTTATAACACCGAAATAGTTGAAATAAGGAACATCAAGAATTAACAATAACTAATAACACGTACATTGGCTAACGTGTTCATTGTAACTAACTAATTAATTTACTAACAGACCAACCAATAACTATATAGCCAACAATGAAGTGATTAACTAACCAATCTAACTTAACCTAACCTAACCTTACAAACAAACCAAACTTAACCAACTCAACTACCAACTTAATTTACCTAACTCAACCAACCCATCCCAACCAAACCAAACCAAACCTAATTAACTCAACTACCAAATTAATTAACCTTAACCAACCAACCAACCAACCCAACCCAACCTAACCCAACCAACTAAACCAAACCGAACCAAACACCACAGACAGACCTAAACTCCCTCTAGCGACAGAAACACATATTTTAACCACGAATGGCCAGTGAATCTACGTAGGTGTCGCGGATTGTGGTGGTGGTGGTGGTGGCTGTGGTGGTGTGGTGTTGATGCGGATACCTCCAAGGCCAGGCACCTGATTCCTTGCTCTCTCTCTCTCTCTCTCTCTCTCTCTCTCTCTCTCTCTCTCTCTCTCATGGCGCCTTCCGTTTTCTTTTCAATCAATCATGTAAACTGTTAATGCAAGGTTTTCTGTGTATTTCGTGTGTTTTTAAAGTTTATAATGTGCTTAAAGATGTTTTGCGTGTTTCGGGGAAGTTTTTTTAAGTGACGATTTTTCTTTGCGCTCTCTCTCTCTCTCTCTCTCTCTCTCTCTCTCTCTCTCTCTCTCTCTCTCTCTCTCTCTCTCTCTCTCCTCACGCCAACTGTTGATGTTACTAATGTCAATTCTGTTGCGTCACACTTTTCTTCCAGCGCAAACCAGATGCACGCTTCCTTCTCTCTCTGTCTCTCTCTCTCTCTCTCTCTCTCTCTCTCTCTCTCTCTCTCTCTCTCCAAAATATGGCTTAAAATGAGTTTATAAGCGTAAGGAGTTTTATCAAAATTATGACCTTCACTATTCGCCTTTTCAAAGTTATTCTCTAGAAATGGTTTTTAAATGTCGTAAAAATACTAAGTAATATGAAGAAAGTTCTATAAAGTGACTCTAAAATAATAGCCTCTAGAGATGTACTACGAAAGGATTCTAGAAAGGGCCCATTAAAAGTAATTGTAAAAAAAAAAAAAAATTGGCTATAATTTCAGCTATTCACTTAAGTTTGATATTCATGGTTCACTTTAATGGACTTGGATTGTGAAAGCGGCTTACGTGGGCTGTGTGTGTGTGTGTGTGTGTGTGTGTGTGTGTGTGTGTGTGTGTGTGTGTGTGTGTGTGTGTGTGTGTGTGTAATTTCACCACCACGGTTGCCTGCTGGTCACCCAGCCAGTCTTCCCTATTACGGAGCGAGCTCAGAGCTCATAGACCGATCTTCGGGTAGGACTGAGACCACAACACACTCCACACACCGGGAAAGCGAGGCCACAACCCCTCCAGTTACATCCCGTACCTATTTACTGCTAGGTGAACAGGGGCCACACATTAAGAGGCTTGCCCATTTGCCTCGCCGCGTCGGGACTCGAACCCGGCCCTCTCGATTGTGAGTCGAGCGTGCTAACCACTACACTACGTGGTGTGTGTGTGTGTGTGTGTGTGTGTGTGTGTGTGTGTGTGTGTGTGTGTGTGTGTGTGTGTGTGTGTGTGTGTGTGTGTGTTTCATATGGTTATCTAATGTGTTATTTAACTCCTAGCTGTGTCAACACAGTATCTGTACCTCTATCTATCTATCTATCCATTTATCTATCTATCTCTGTGCGCATGTGTTTCTTTCCCTCCCACCATTCCTTTCATCCTCACCCTCTGCTAACAACAACACACAAGACAACGAGGGCAGCTGCTGTATACAAGTGCGCGGGTGTCTCCTTTCACGTCCATCCCTCCTACACCTTGAGACAGAGTTACGCCAAGCAAACGAAAACAAACACAGCCGCTCATAAGTAAAGTCAAAGTGCAGAAACAGTTCTTAAGTTCTTGTTTTCAAACGCCTCCAAGCTTAATTGTAACTATTTTTTTTTCAAGACTGCGTGTGGTTTTAGTGATTGTTTAATATCCGTTATGTATCTTTAAAGAGAAAAGAGAAAAACGAAACATAAAAGGAAACATGAGAACAAAAGAGGTCAACTTGATTCTAACAGGTTCCAGTGGAAGTTATTTGTGGCTTTTCAAGACTATGTATGATTCTAATGGTGTTTTGAATCTTTAATGAGAAAAATATCCGTGGGAACATATCATAATATATTACCTTAACTGATTCTAACAAACTGTAGCGGAAGTTATTGGTATTTATCAAGAGTTTGTACGATTCTTGAGGTGGTTTTACGCATATTTAGTATTGTTATTGGCAAACACCTATGAGAACATAACCTTGATTGAGCTTCATTCTCTCATGCTTTTTAAAGAGTGCGCATGATACTAGTTACGGATTGACACGTATTTTCCATCTCTTAATGAGAAAAACACATACGAGAACATATGAACATAGGAACTTGAGATAGAGGCGACTTTGTCATCCCTTGTAATCTTTGAAATCATTCCTAGTTAGAAGGTAAAATTTTAACAATACAAGACATACAATGAAAGAAAAAAAAATGTTTACATATATTTTTACATGCTCTATAGTGAAAAGTTATTGGCAGCATTTACTTTTTTTTTTCTTTGAAGAAGGTATGACCCTGCTGTATACTTATTTTGCATCATTAGTAAGAAAACTACCCGTAAGAAACCAAATTAATCAACCTTATGAGAGAACAAAGCTTCAGTAACACGAGCCTAAATGAAAGAAAGAAAGCGAGAAAAGAAAAACTGTGTAGGCGCGTATATACTAATACCCTCCCGTCCATCACCCGCGTCCGCTGGGTAAGGGCAGAGCGTGGGTACTCATTACCTCTCCAGGACTGCCATTACCCAGCCAGGTGTGCAATACAACGATGTGTTCCTTCACCTTGAACTTCACGTCAAGACCACACAGATCAGGAAGTGACGCAGGAACAAGGCAGGAGGTAAAGGAATAAGCTTCTCGAGTATCTAAAAGTACTGTATGTTTGTAGGAAGACAAAGGTTCTCATACAGACTATTAGATGAGTGGAAGAGTAGTAATCATGTCGAGTGCGCAGTCAACGGGGAGGTTTTGAAAGATTAGGCAGATTTGTACATAAGCTAACACTGTCAACCTGTGAGTGAGTGAGTGAGTGAGTGAGTGAGTGAGTGAGTGAGTGAGTGAGTGAGTGAGTGAGTGAGTGAGTGAGTGAGTGAGTGAGTGAGTGAGTTAGTTAGTTAGTTAGTTAGTTAGTTAGTTAGTTAGTTAGTTAGTTAGCCAGCCAGCCAGCCAGCCAACCAGACAGTGAGCGAGTGAAAGGCATCAAAACAATGTTCAGAACATCAGAGGGCACACAACACATCAAGTGAAGAGTATAATAATAAAGAGACAAAGTAAGACGAGTAAAGTAAGAAGAATGACACGATGACACACGGGAAGGATGACTGACAGATAAACTGGCGTCACCACAACGAGGTCACACGGCGCCAGGTGACTGATGACTTAAGCTCCTGACTGATGACTGGTACAGACCAACATTCTTTCCAATGATTAAAACAACACGAAAAAAAAAAAAAACGTTCGACACCGCAGTATAATACAATAGATATAATTACTGCATCCTCATTCATATTCTCTCATTCTCAGAGCGGAAGGAACGGAAAGAAAACGAAGGAAAGGTTCATTAGCGGTATGTGTCACCTTATCATTTGCTTCCACTAATAGTCTTGTAGATCATCTAAATGTGTGTGTGTGTGTGTGTGTGTGTGTGTGTGTGTGTGTGTGTGTGTGTGTGTGTGTGTGTGTGTGTGTGTGTGTGTGTGTGTGTGTGTGTGTGTGTTTAAGAAGAGGATGAGAAATAGGAGGAGGAAAGGAAGCAACAAAATAACCGGATGAATAATAAAAGAAGAGAAAATATAATGTAATCTTATACTTTTCAGACAGAAAGAGAGAGATAAGAAGCTGAAAAATGCTTTAAAAATCGTATAAAAGAAAAGATTCAAAGGAAACTTAATCCGCTTAGAGAGAGAGAGAGAGAGAGAGAGAGAGAGAGAGAGAGAGAGAGAGAGAGAGAGAGAGAGAGAGAGAGAGAGAGAGAGAGAGTCACTAACCTGAAGAGAGACGAAGAAACAAATCAAAGGAAGCAATTAAAATAACCACATGAATACAATATAAAAAAAAATAAACAATGAGACCACATCAACTCAAGACAGTGCCATGTGGTAAGGTGCAGCGACAAGACTAGCCAAGTACAGCAGGAGAGGAAGCCACACCAGCCTGAGCTCACCTACATTCCTCTTCAGCTCTTTCTTTTGCAGCCACCGGTTAAGATGAGCCTCGGGGCCCACCAGGCTGCTCTTACGCTGCCTGTACGCTATCATCGAGGACACCACCACCACCACCACTACCACTGCCACCACCGGAGCTCACACCCCCGCCACAGCCTATCTCTCTCCAACACTGGCAAGGCACGACTCCACCACAGTTCCTCAGGCCAAGGGGGACGCTGCAGAGGGGGCGCTGTTTCAGTACTGTAGATGTTTGTTACTGGCGCTTTCTAGTACAATAGTATTCTGGCTGGTGATACGGAACTTAAAACATGGCACGTTGCTGCATCTCTCTCTCTCTCTCTCTCTCTCTCTCTCTCTCTCTCTCTCTCTCTCTCTCTGCTGATTTCATATTTTTTTCATCTCGTCTGTTTAATTTTGTTTGTTACTTTGTGATTCCTTTAAAATATACATCGATGTTTGTTGTTTTTAGATTAGCGACTCTCTCTCTCTTTCTCTCTGGCTCCCAACCTTTTAAAACTCCTCTTCCGCACTCACAAATCCCTCACACAGATCTCTTCCTTCCTACCTCTCCGTCTCCTTCCTCCTTCCTCACCACACTCTTTCCTCACAAATTCCACACCACATATTGTTGTATTTAAGTTGGAAATCTCCCAGACGGCAACACACGGGCACTAAAATACTATAAAGCACTGTTCTCTGTCGCCCTTCCCTTCCCACCCTGCCTTCTTGATCCCCTTCACAACAAAACCGAGAGACTATAGCAAGACGAGAGACCACAGATTACAAAGGGATTATTAGTGTAAGTAGTAACGTAAACGCAAAGAAAGAACAAATAGTAGTAGGATTTGTTGCTCCGTAAGATGTTGTTTAAGGTAAGTTACGCTGCTTAATCTATTACAGTAAAGGATGTAATGTTGTAAAGGTGAAGATTTCTGCTACTGCTGCTGCTGCTACTACTACTACTACTACTACTACTACTACTACTACTACTACTACTACTGCTGCTGCTGCTGGTACTACTACTATGAGGTTGAAAGAGTTATGAGAGAGAGAGAGAGAGAGAGAGAGAGAGAGAGAGAGAGAGAGAGAGAGAGAGAGAGAGAGAGAGAGAGAGAGAGAGAGAGATTCATAAAGTGGACGAGTGAAAGAAAAAAACACAGGAAATTAAGAAAAAAAGAATAGTAACACGTTTTAGCATCTCTCTCTCTCTCTCTCTCTCTCTCTCTCTCTCTCTCTCTCTCTCTCTACATACCACATAATTTCCACGCCGTTACTTTAATTGTCTTGGTATGTGTTCCCTCCCTCCATTTATCTATTTCCTCTCCCTTCCTTCTCCTCCCTTGTTACACTTTGTTCCTACATTCAATTTTAAGTGTTTGTACTTCCTCACCTTTCACAAGTCTATTTCTACTCTTATTAACATCCCCCTCTCATCTCTTTCTCCTCTCTCTCTCCACAGACCTGCATTCTCCACCATTCTCTTCTTCTCCATCGCTGCTTTCTTCCTCTTCCATCTTTCTAATGTTATGAATCGTTCTTGTGTCCAGTCCGCTGTGCTGCTCATGATTCTTAGTCCTTATTTCACTGTACCGGGGGCTGGGAGAGTGGGAGGCGTGAGAGGTGAGAGGTGAGACGGAGGGAGGAATTGGTGAGAATTTGCCGTGACAGAATTACGGAAGTGATACAAAAATGACAGTGAAAGATGAAGGACAGGCTCAGCTTAGATCGGGAATAGATGTAGAAGGTCGAGGGATGCAGATAGAGTGTAAGTACAGTGATGGATGTGATAAGAAGGGACTGGGGATAGACACAGACAGAATGAGGTAGAGAGGTGAAGATTGGGTTAAATTTATGTTAGAATGTTGTGCAGAAATGCCGGGGAACAGAATGCAATGGAGAACAAATGAAGAAGCGATGTAAAGTGACAGAGGGAATAGACACAAACAAAAAGGTGGTGAAGATCAGGCTAAATTTAGGTTAGAATGTTGCAAAAATCGAAAAACTGAGACAAGGCAGAATGACAGAAATGACAGTACGGGGAAAAAAAAGAAGACACAGGCACAGAATAAGAGAAAGAGTTACGAAAATTAGTAAGATTTAGGTTAGATTCTTTTGTAGATCATAGGGATTAATAATAAAATAATGAAGGTTAGAAGAGACACCGAAAAAAGAATGAGGTATAATAAAGCTATAGAAATCTGGGTTAAACAGAAGGTAATTCAGAAGGATAAGGGAGTGTGGTTAAGTTTAGAAGGAATCGTGGGTGAGGAAAATTATGTTATATGACAGGGGAAGACTTAAAGTATGGAATAATAAAATAAAGGCAGAGAAATTTGGGTTAAACCGAACGTAATCTAGGAAGACAAAAGGTGTGCTTGGGTCTAAAAGGAGTCGTGGGCGAGGAAAACTATATGAAATAAGACAGGGAAAGATGTACATTGTATAATGTACAAAGGGAAAGGTATTAAGGAAAAGAATAATAGGTGAAATATACGTAGGGAGAAAAGGTGTTAAGGAAGGAGTAATGAGTGTGATAAACAAAGAGGAAAGCAAAGGAGGGTGTTAGGGCAAGTTTACTAGACCACCTCTGCCTCTCCTCGCCACGCCTCACGCACCGTTCGTCGCGCCACCTGCCAGAGGGCCACGCCAGGCACTACAGGCACTTCGACACTAAACCCCAGCGTCTAGAATATCCCCGGTGCCAAGCTGGGATGCCAGACTCAACACACACGCACACACACTGCCTTAAGGTGACGGCACAACCCACACACCTCACGTCAGTCAAATATAAGACACTATAAAACTTCCTGCTTCATGTTCCGTGTTCCGTGTTCCTTCCTGCTCTAGTTCTCGTTTTCTGTTCATATGGAACACTTGATTTACACTTCTGAAGGTGTTCTTAGACGCTCTTCCGTGCCCCAAGTCACTACCGAAGGAGGGAAGGCAGGGAGACAGGAACCGGTCACTCACACTACTATGAACACACACATCGATCAGTTTCTGAAGACCGCGTGAGGAGGTACTAGTGTAAATTCATCACTGCGAGAGGTAACGGAGTGGCACAGGTATGTTGTTTATGGCACGCGCTAACCACACACACACACACACACACACACACACACACACACACACACACACACACACACACACACACACACCGGGAAATATGCAGAGAGAGAGGAGGTGGCTCGCTCGTGCCCTCCGACGTACCCGCAGTGACTGTACGTACACACAAGAAGCGGCCTCAAGAAACGTCCCCCCTCCCCTAAACACGACCCCACGCCCCCCCTTCACGGATCGGGAACAAGGGCGGAAGGGGGGCAGGGAACGGAACAAAAATAAAGCTTAAAAGAGGTGAGTGAGTGAGTGAGAGAACGAAATGAGATGGGAGGAGAGACGAGCAAAGGAAGAGAAGGGAAAGGAAGGGAAGGGAAGGGAAGTAGTGGTGATAATTAATCAGGGAAACGTTGATGGACCCCAGAGGAAGCCAGGGTAAGGAAGGGAGGAGGAGCGTCTGAAGTGGTGGATTGGGGTTAGGTTAGGTTGGGTTAGTGTAGCAAGGAAGTAAACAGTTTATACTAAAGGTGAAAGGAAGTATTGGACAGGTAAGCAAGTTTAGCACTCTCTCTCTCTCTCTCTCTCTCTCTGATATGGCTGATTAAGTTTAGAGGAACGGGAGGAAGCACATGTAACTAGTGAAGACGCGTTAGAACCTTTTATCCCGTCTCCGTCTCTGTCTCCTCCCTACTCGACACTTTCTTAATTAACACTTCTCTTACACTGCGCCCTTAACTCTCTCTCTCTCTCTCTCTCTCTCTCTCTCTCTCTCTCTCTCTCGCCTATTTCTTTAACTACACCAATATCCTGCCATGCTACATCAGGCCGTCCATCCCCATTAGCTTGCACACACACACACACACACACACACACACACACACACACACACACACACACACACACACACACACACACACACACACGGGCAGTGGTATGCGGTTGTCCCTCTGGTGTAGGCGTGAGATGTGCGGGCGTGCGTGTGCGTGTGCCCGGTATGTGTGTAAGTATAAAAGTGTGTGTGAGGATGGGGGAGTAAAGGGAAGGTATCAGGTCTCCCCAACCTACAGAAGCTTTCAAGAAGACACTCAGACACGTATGTGAATTTGAGGATGGGCTGGTCGAGGTGGGCATTGGGATTTGAACTTAACACATTGATTGACTGAAAGATTGATGGATTGGATGGGGGTTGATGGAGTTAACAGCGCCGCCACAACAAGGTCATACGGCGCCGTCT
>NC_059293.1:12838503-12863503 GCF_017591435.1 Portunus trituberculatus
GTACAAGGGCTGGGCGCTCATGGGCACGGCGACCCGGGAGGTAGGCGTGTAGCTGTGGGCGGGCTGGGGCGGCGGTGGAATGTAATTAGGATTGGGACTGAGGCCGCCCACAGGCACCTGTCCCGTGCTACTGATGTACACAGCACCGGGCACCACGATGCCGCTGAAGTCCTGCCCCGCGGACGATGCCTCCACGCCGCCCCCCGTGTAGGCGTGGTTGATGCGGGCTGAGGCCACGCCCACGGTGCCTGGGGCGGGGGCATTTACAGCATAATAGTCCTCCACGCCTGCTGGGGTTGTGGAAGGTTGCGCCGCCCCCACAGTCCCGTAGGTCGCTTGCTCTCCTTCCTGCAGAAACATACACAAGTCAATCCTGTGTGTACAACGGCCCGTTGCAATGTACACATGCAAGGTCCGGTTGCGAAAGGGGCAAGGGTCAAAAGGAGACGTATGGAGGAGGAGGAGGAGGAGGAGGAGGAGGAGGAGGAGGAGGAGGAGGAGGAGGAGGAGGAGGAGGAGGAGGAGGAGGAGGAGGCCGCCGCTAAGGACACTTCCTTGTGACGTAAGCATGGTAAAAAATAAATGTAATAATAAAAATATAAAAATAAAAAATAAAAAAAAAAATTAATAATAATATACATACTGAACTAACTGATCAGCGAACACAAACACACACACACACACACACACACACACACACACACACACACACACACACACACACACACACACACAGGGACGCCTCTATAACCCTTGGACCAGGGGACTGCACCACCTGGCACCTGCCCTTCATCTTTGAGGCTGGAGCGAGGAGAGGAAGATGAGGACTGGAGGAGGAGGAGGAGGAGGAGGAGGAGGAGGAGGAGGAGGAGGAGGAGGAGGAGGAGGAGAGGCAGCAGCAGCAGCAACGTGGTGGCGAGCTTCGCCCGGGGCAAGGCCGCCTCCCTGCCCCACCACCACAATCCCTGCCGCCGCCTCCACCGCCGCCTCCACCACCACCACCACGCTACAACCACCACTACCGCCACCGCCGCCACAACTACACCATCACCGCCACTGCCACCACTTTCACCGGCTGTGGACAAAGGTGGCAGGGCGAGGGAGGTAACCTGGATGAGGAAGGCAGGTTATCAGGGCACGACGAAGCCAACACCGATGAGTTCCCACGACCAAGACAGCCCTCACACACACACACACACACACACACACACACACACACGCCTTTTATACAGCATAGTGATTTCCATAAAAGGCAGTTCTATAAGTTCTAGTAACATGGAGCCATCTCGTGTGGCGCTTGCTGTGGGGACGCCCTGTTCTCCATTACTTCATATAAGGTTCGGTTAAGTCCTGAGTGTGTGTGTGTGTATAGCTCCGTGTCCGTCATCATATATGTGTGTGTGCGTGTACACATACTAATCAGTAAGTTGTGTGGGTGTGTACTGACTCCACTTCCTTTATCAGATACGTTATCAAAGTGGCGGTATAAAGAAGGAAAATACTGATCACCTCGCATCCGTCCTGTCCCCAAACTCATTCCCTGTACCCGCCGCGCCACCACACCACACTTGCCTCCCCCCAACGCATGCCACGCCGCCACACTTTGCACCCCACACCACTCATGCCACACCCCTGCTCTTCCTGGGTTTGTGGTCCACGCTTTTCGTGCTGGTTGGCGCTGACATGCAGGTATCAGCACATTCCCCGAGCCACACGTCACCATAACAAAATGGCACACCGCAGGGGAAGCATCTCACATTTTCTTGGTTTTCCTCTTCTCAGTCTTCCGCTTTTCCTCCACGGCTAAAAGTTAGGTTAGGGTAAAGTAAGGAAAAGGGAAGACAGGGGAGGTAAGGGAAGTGAAAAGATCTCAACAGTGACCCAACTAATGATTTTGTCCTTGACGGTGACTGTACAAGAGAGGACGAGGCGGAGAAGGCGGAGGAGGATAACGACGACGACGAAGAGGCGGAGGGGGAAGGAGTTGTTATGGAGAGTGGAGTGTTAAGTAGAAGACGTGGTTAATAGGGCGGGCCTTGTTCCAGCTCTTAAGAGGGGAAGGGAGGGGCTGGAGGAGGGAGGAAGAGGGCAATGTGGAAGAGGAGATGGCGGTGGGAGGGATGGAGGGAGTTCAGGGAGGGACTGGGAACGAAGGTGCCGTCAACCTCTGATAAGACGAGAGCCAACACAGCCTCACCTTGACTCAAACTTCAGGAATGCAACCTTGCACTATCCCTTCTTTCCTCTCCCCTTTCTCTTCTCTTCGTCCAGCTCCTGTAGCGTCCCCAAATCTTCCCATCCCTCTCCTCCCCACCCGCGGACTCTAATATCATTACCTCAGCGCTACTCGGAAAACTCGCAGATTAGCTTCTACTATCTCTGCCGCTTCCCCTTATTGAAGCCACACCAGTGCACATGAGATCCTTTCACCTGACATAACTGAAATCACTCCTGCTAACTTTACATTATATTTCCTGTTGTCGTACAGCCTAAAGATACATGAATATAATGAGGTCGAGTGTAGTGTGGCCTGTTTCAAGCCACACCAGTGCATATGAGATTATTTTACCAGATAAGGGTAAAATCACTCCTAACTCACCGTAATAATATTTTCCTGATACCGCACAAGTTAAAACTACGTGAAAGTAATACAATAACCTGCCTAGTGTAGCTCGCAACCTCCTAAGCAAACCTCCTCAACCCCCTCCTCCTCCTCCTCTTCTTCCTTGCCTTTGTACGTTCAGCACCACTAGGCACCGCTGTGTCGTGAAGCCCATGACAGCCCCACAACAGGAGTTCATGGTAAATTATGGGTGAGACAGGGGAGAAGGGTGGAAGGGAGGGATGGAGGGAGACTGGCTTGGGTGTATCTTCTTTGTTGTGCTGATGCTGGTGACTGGCACTTACTGTGTGATCAAGGGCACTTTTACACAGCACACACACGCTCACTCACACAGACACACAAAAAGAGACAAAACTTGTTCTGGGTTACTTTGTTATATCACCGAAATCAGACTGTCCAGAAGGAGGTTAGGTTGCACTTCAAAGATTGTGATGCTATAAGAGACAAATTTTACGCAATGCTATCACAGAATAATACTTTTAAATAGAATAATTCACTGCCTATATACTAAACTGGCACATCCCTATGCAATAAAAACACATGATTTTTTCCCCATAAAGCAGTAAATGCAAGACAACTACATAATACCAGAATATCCAGAATAATGTGCCAATCTAGTTACTATGTATATACTAAACCAACACTTCCATTATGCAATAACATGAAAATTATGACACAAATATTTCATACAACTGCAATAAAGTCAATTTCAGGTACAATTTCAAGGGAATAATAAGACAGAACAACACTCTTATATATACATCAATTTACCTATTAATCTATACACCAGATTGACATGCCCTTATAAAATCTTTGACACATATCTCAAAGAATTTTCTATAGTCTTGCCACCTGAGTAGCAACCCATGACTCAACACATGTGAGCTTCAAGTGGTACAATCTGTGTGTTCTGTTAGTCACGCCTCAAGGAGAAGCATGATGTAAGTGACAAACAGGATCACTGCTTAACCAAAACATGACCGCGAAATGCTCTGAACAGTCATATACCTCCACCTTCACATGGCTTATCCTTACTCACCACTCATCACTCACTCACTAACTCACACACACACATTTTGAGCTCTTTTTCCAACATGTCACTTGTAAATGGGACCAGAGAAATGCACACATACATCCACACAAACATGACCATAGCAATTTTCCTTTATGTCACAACTAGGTAAATGCAGTACACACACACACACACACACACACACACACACACACACACACACACACACACACACACTCACACTCACACACATTTTTTTCACAGTCATCCTAAGTCATCATAACTCAAAATAGTTCCTTTTAACACACACACACACACACACACACACACACACACACACACACACACACACACACACACACACACACACTTCATTAGATCACACCAAAGCAAAACACGTCACACTTTTTAATGATGCAATAAAGCAAACAAAAATCTACTCACATGTGCACCAATTCCACCTGACTTCTTAGGTTTGGGAGGGACGACTGGGGCAACCTTCTTCCCTCCTCCAGGTGAGTACTGCTGTGGTGAGCTGCCCGAACCCAGATGGAGCCGACCCAGGTCACTCGTCACACTGCTATATGTATTGTTACTGTACATGATGTGTATGTGTTTGTCTTTGTGTATTACGGAATGTTTCTAAAGGCGTTTTTCGTTCCTTTGCTTAGGAGTGGTGTGTGGTTTCATGAAGGTTTCTGTTTCTGTTGCAACGTTAGTGTCTGACTCAGTAGATGTGCTGGTGGTGAGTCCCAGAGTAATGCAGTTTTGTTTCTGTAGCAAGGAGGAAATTAAATACAATTAGTGGAATTAAGAGCTACCTTGAGTAAGATCTAATCCAACTAATACAGCATGACAGAAGCATTATCAAGAGCTACTGGTTGATGGATTTACATGTGATAAGTATGATAGCCTAACCTACTTAACAAGATAATGAGAGCTAAGGTACGTCATATTTGTAGTCTGACTATGACTGATCCACCAAACTACTGACAGTGCATTAAACTGAAATCTACATTCACTTTGCTCAGGTGAGTGAAGAGGTCAGTAGGTTGCCTGTGTGTGTGTTTTGGTCTTTGTCTCCACTCACGGTCTGTGTAGCTTGACAAGAACAAAGACCTGTGCTCCTGGTGAAAGGTGGTGATAGTCGTGGTGGTAATGGTGGAAGTGATGATAAAGGTTTTGCTGATGATGGTAGAATCAGTCACTGACTCACTGATAACACTGTACCTCTGTCACTTGACTCAAATTAAAATCTTTACCTACCCTCCTAAGTGAATATGGGAAAACTGAAAAAGGATGTTTGGTTTACCAAAAATTTAGTTACAGTATTAGGAAGTGTTGTGAAATGGAAGGAAATCCTGTGTATAGCCTGGTTCCCGTTGATGTGAGGAAATGGATGAGTCAAAGGACTTTCCTGTGTGATATGGAGCTGACAGTCCCCCCTGGCTCATTACTCAACTGATCATGTATGTCCTAATTAGGTAGTAGTTATACAGTCAATCTTATAACTTCATTGGCTTCCTAACCATTCCTCAAAGTTTGTGAATGTCTCATAATGTCACCTGTAAGATCATTAGTCTCCCTCGCTCATGATGATCTGTACCTGTCTAAAAAGAAGTTGCACTAAACATATTATAAATTCACAATTTTTATCTTTACATCAACTTGTACCGTCAGTTTAATGAGAAAATTTTACTGAGCGCATGAAAAATACAGGTTACAGGATAGTTGTATACAACCAACACATAATTACTGAACTAGCCGAGATATAATTCAATCAGTATAGTCTTCTGTTTCTCATTTCAGCATATTACCATTTCTCTCTCTCTCTCTCTCTCTCTCTCTCTCTCTCTCTCTCTCTCTCTCTCTAAGATTATTACTGGTTTCTCTGCCTACCTTTCATTCCATGCTCTTCCTGTTTTCTTTGCTTATGAGCTTGTTCCTATTTTCCCTCGACTATTTACCTCTCATCTTAATCTGTTACTGTTTTCTCTATCTCTCACCTTGGCTTGCTACCATTTTCCTTTTTTCATTCCAGTTTGTTACCATGTTCTCAGTCTCTCTCTCTCTCTCTCATCTCTGCTTTTTACTGTTTCTCTGTTTCTCATCTCAGCTTCTCACTGGTTTCTATTTACTTACTATTTGTCTCTCTCTCTCTCTCTGCTTGTCACTATTCTTGTCTCTGTTTCTGATAAAGGTGAAGCCCCTATGGCCTATGGTTCCCTTTACTGTGACTCTGAGAAGCTCCTATGGCACTCCTAGTAATAACTTAAAAAATAAATTAATTAATAAATAAAAAATAAATGTGTGTGTTGCTTTATAAGGCCCCAAAAAAATCTTGCTGTATCTAACTAGCAAAACTCTAAAGGCACACTATACAAGGCAATTTAAGCTTTTCTGACAGTTTAGATGTAAGGTTTGTGCAATTAGCTCTTGAGAAATCATGGATATAGCAGTAATCATTTTAAATTATGAGCTCAGACTATATATTCAAGTTGAGAGAGAGTAGTCTAGTAATAATCATCACATGTGTTCTGCAGTTGAATAAGTAACAATAAATTAATTAGTACATGATTTCTTTTTAATTTGTCTCTGAATTTCATATACATTGAGAGAGAGAGAGAGAGAGAGAGAGAGAGAGAGAGAGAGAGAGAGAGAGAGAGAGAGAGAGATACACAGACACAAAGATAAAGACAGCCAAAAGGGCACACAAATATAGATAAGTGAGAAACAAACGCAGATAAGACAAACACACATATATGGAAATGAAAAAAAATGGCACTGAAAAAATAAATAATGATCAAAACACGCAATAGAGGGAGAGTGAGAGAGAGAGGTAAGCACACATAGACAGACAGACAGACACACACCATCACTTGACCTCACACCACCACAAATCTAACCACTGAACCTTAACTTAACCTAACTCCACGAAATGACCAACACACGAACACACCCCCTTTGCCACCTGTTCACCACCACAACACCACAGCACACCACACCACCACAGGGCACCAACCACACCTAAGCACACTCAACATAGAGCTCAAAATCACTAATAAAAAAAAAAAAAACATCAATGCCTTGTCACTAGCAGGAATTCAAGTCTGACGAAGCTATCAAGCACCTCGAATCATCTCACCGTTAATGTCTCACCTGGTTTGTAATTCACGGTGGTTGTGGGGCAGATACAAGGGGTAGATCCTCCTGTATCTCTGACAAGGGGTAGGACATGCAAGTAGCAACTCCCCTCCCCACGCCCAGCCTTATACTGTCACGGCATTAACTCCAACTAGACCCGAGTGTTCTCCTCAACCTCCCCTTCCCCACCCGCGCCGCACCTCAGGGTCTCATTGGGTGCGCTGGCATTATTTCTTGGATTTATTCTCATCATTGTGGTCTAGATTAGTCTCTATGGTGTGGTGTATGTGTATTAATCCCTATTTGTTTTGTTGAGGATGATGCATTATTGGAACGCGGTGTTTAAAGGGCTGGCGGGTGATTTAAATCCAAGCTCTGCGAGAAGAGAAAGTTTATTTTTCGCCAAGCTGTAAAATATGCTTTTCTTATTTCATTTTTCTCATTTAATGCTTACGTATTGTTGCAAAGTTACATTTGTTGGTTTAAATTACTTTGGCTTGAATCTTAAAAAAAAGGATGAAAAACTACAATAAGGATTTAACATATAGCAACTTATTAATCCGTGGTTCACATTAGTAGGTCACAAGTTCCCTTAGCCATGACCTTAATGACCTGACCACGACTTCTGTCCACCATCAGCGGAGTGCCACGTGATCCTGTGTGTGTGTGTGTGTGTGTGTGTGTGTGTGCTTCACGCTTAATTAATGTAATTGCTTTTCTCGTATGACTGTACAACCATCATACTCTACTCGGCTCTGTCTGATACAAGCAAGTTCTAGTGAAAGTTCCTTGGTCTGTGATTCACTGAGCTCAGTGGTTCGATTTGATCAGTGTCGGTGATTGTCAAACTGTCAGCACTATTTTTGTTGATTATAGCTACCAGAAAGTTAGAGTCAGAGCGTTCTTTCTTCAACCTCTGCTAATCATATGAAGATACAAATTTGTGAAAAAAAAGTCGCCTAACTTTACTTCTTTCAAGAATACTGTTGAATGAAACATCACAAAGATAAATATTTCTATCTATGTAGTTGAATGAGCGTAACACACACACACACACACACACACATTAAAGAATGTTCAGTGACTATAAAAAAAGAAATCGGGATTCTGGAAGTAATGATCGTATTACTAAACTATTTTTCATGATAAAGTACAGTAATAAAGAAATGTAGCAAAGAGATTGGTGCGTGCGCATTCATTAGAATCACAAAACCTTCCTATGATGTCCCTGTATATACCTACTGGCTGGCGCATATGTGGGACAAGGACATCAGAGTACACTGTGTCACCTAAGAGACAACTACTGAACTTATTCAGAGACTTAAAATGAACCCAACTTAAGTATTTCTTGTAGAGAGAGAGAGAGAGAGAGAGAGAGAGAGAGAAACTTGCTACATTGCCTCTACGGATGAATTTCCTAAACCTTAAAATTTTCCGAGGTCACAACTGGCATGACTCGATGGTAATCTAGAATACTAAGCATAAAAATTATGAGAAGGGACAAAATAAAACACAAAAAATATGGGCAGTCCTTTTATTATTGATTATAAACAGCATGTACTATTCTATTTTACAACTTGATATGACCAAGAAGACCACAAATCAACCAATGAGAAGGTGTTGTTGGCATGGCTGCCTGGTGGCTGGGCTGGGGAGGGAGGGAGCCACTGTTTCTGCCTCAGTGGGAATGCAAAACATACATAACATTAATTTGTACAATGAAAATGCTATCCTAAGAACTTATTAACTGCTCTGAGTAAACACTGAGGCTTATGGTAGTGTATTTGAAGTTAAAATAAATATTCATATAACAACCAGTTAGAATTATAATATCTGCTTTGCTTTTCAAGAATTGGGTTAAGTATTCCCTCTCCAATCTTTGAAGGTACATGCCATCCCCTCCCAGCAGGTCCTGCCCACCACCAGTCCTTCACCATGACAACTCATGACTGCAGTAAACATATGGCAAGCCCTTGAGTGGCACACACCAGCTGATCTATACTGGGCTGGCACAACTTCACTCTCTAATTACATTTCTTGGTGTCTGAGAACTTAGTTTGGTAGGGGCAAGACAAGTGCCACTTGACGGCATGAGCTGGGTGACACGGGGAGTGGGTAACACCACACATTTGGGCACGTCATTGACACACAAAGACATAGAACTCTGGTTATATATTACTTCTTACACTGGAGAGTTACACTTACAAGTACACTTACATAACAACTTTTTTTAGTAAATATGAGATGTTTCGAGTATTTTCTTCCAGGATTCATTTCTTACAAATGAGATTAGGTATACTTATAAGTACAATTCTACATTCTGATAGATTTCTTGAGTTGAAACACATGATTCTCTGAGTATTTTTCTTCCAGGACTGACCGTGATGTATTTTCCCACTCTCAGACCAGGACCGCTGAGTGGCCAGCAGTGTGGGACCAGCTCAGCAAGTCTCGGTGGTGACAGCTTCCTTGTACAAATACATAACTAAAAATAAATAGCAACCTAATATTTAAGCTAAAAAAATAATAACATTAATATGTACACTTATATACATGACAGAAAATCCTTTGGCTGGGCACAAATAAGGTTATTGCACTCTCATACAAAATCTTTCATTATACATAGCTGGGTGAGTGAATAATGTATAGTTCTCAAGTTCTTAGTCACATGCATCATTACCGAAACAGGAAATAAACTTACCATACATAAAAATAAACACTTTCAACTTTGTTTTTACAATTTCTGAACCACTATTTATTCCAGGATTCATTGTACAAGTAATCCATTTGAAATTATTACTTTTCTTAACATCTGAAATAATTAGACATTCCTGTAGAAATGGGACAATTACAACTGAAAAACCTAAACTTGAGCTTGACACATAAAATCATATACTTTGGATGTCCTATCAAGGCTTCAGTCCTAACCACTCCTTGATAACTTGACTCCTGGCTTCAAATCCCTCTCAAGGCAAGTAAGAATAAAAATTATTACAGTGGTTGGTAGATGGTGTGGATCAATGAAGTGTATGACAAATGAGAAAATGAAGAAATGTATATATGGCTTTCCCTCATGAGGATCTGTCATCTCTGAAGGGAATGCTACTGAAGAGAACTGAGGAAACACATACAGCTAAAACAAACCTTAATGAGACATTTACTGATTACAAACACAGAAAGAATTACATAAATGAAGAGGAAACATAATATAGTTAAGAAGTTAAAACTAGTCTTAGGCCTTGATGGGCTCAGTCGTAAGTTTCTCAATATACAGCTCACAACAGTTCCTTGGTGGGATAAGCAGTGTTCCCTCATCACTCAAACCAGTGCTGCATGATCTTGCTGCTTGCTTTGCTTTGACTGCTAGTGTCCTGTATTTCATGAGTCCTCTTAGCTCAATTCCCTGCCACTCCTATATATGTTTAATGCCTTTATTGTCTTGCTTGTGATCAATTCCTTAGTGTATCAAATGTCATGCTTAATTTTTGTTACAATACTTCATCTTTACAAGTTGTGACTCAAGGCTATCCACAAAGACAGAAAACTGACCAAAAAATTATATATAACAAATCCAACTTAGAATCTGAAAGATACATTCAGTTAAAAATAAGTTATTACATCACTTTTTAATTTGCTAGTTACTTTTCACATTGGGCATTCTGAGGGCAGGCTGGGCAGAAGACACACCACTCCACCACAACACACTGAGATCACTGACACAGACTGAGGGACATTAAAGAAGGGGTCATGGTGGTGGTGGTGGTGGTGGTGGGGAGAGGCAGGACGAAAGTAACATGTTCAAGAATATGAAGATTAGCAGTTGTAAAATTGCAAATCCGAACCACCAATAGCAGAGCAAGTGAAGCCATGAAGATGGTGGTGGTGGTGGTGGTGGTAATGGTGACAGGCCCTGAATGACTGCTCCAGTGAGTGAAAGCAGCTGATTTAAGACACATTGAGATAACTTATATAGTCATATATCATAACAATTCTACTATTAAGGCCTTTTACAACTCCCTATACAACCCTTTTTACACTGACAACACAAAGTACTTGACACACAACACAAATCCCCACTGAAAACGACTAGAAAGTGGTGAACTTACTTTCCGCTCTCATCTCAGTACCTAAATGTACACTTTGAGCTTAAGCATTAATAAGGTCAGAGTCAAAAACCACTGCCCAGCCTCAGGACAATACTGGGAGTCTGACTTACAAAAGACGTGACACTACATATGAAGTACACAAGGTACGGTATGTATATATGCACTATTTAAATATGAAAAGAGGTTTAGTTTACTGAGGCAACACTGATCACTTGAACACAGCCGTAGCCAGCACTAAGGCTCCATGCACTGTCCACTCCTCTATGCAGCAGGGAGTCCCAGCACCCTTCAACACACCCATCAGCTTAACATCTTCAGTGTGTGCACTAAGAAAGTTGTGCTGTACTCCAATAATTTTGCACATAAGAAGGTAACTAAAATTTCACATCATTTGTAGATTCTCACGCCATCCACCCACTCTAAATGATTCACACAGCGCTCTTACAGCAGTGCTCATGTCTGGTTGCATCTACTCAGGTAAAGTTTAAACCATCTGAGTACTTTGGCATAACTCACTACATATGGTAACTACACACATAACAGTCAGAGTGAATAATAAAAGATTTTTGTCATCATAGCAATTGCAAATTCAATTTTGAGCCAAAATATGACATTGTATTTGGGACCCAAGATTTCACTTCATACCACACACTCACTCACTCTCACACTCACACACATTTTCCTAAACACTGGTCTCTGAGTTTAGCCGCAGCACAAACTTATTGCTCTTTGGATGGATGATCTCTTCTGCTATTGAGAAGTGGGGTATATGGGAGATGCTGCACAGGAGACAAACATCAGCTTGTCTCAGCTGGAAAATGGTGCCACCGTTGATGGGGCGTGATAGCAACTGGTCACACACCAAGCCCCAGGACTGCACCCCTCGATGCTCCTTGTCATTCTGACGGTAAAAAAGATTGCATAAGAAAACCATCTTAAAAGTAAATCTTAATAAAACAGAATACATCTGTTCAAATTCACCAGGTGAAAAGTAATGTGAGCTTAGAGGTATACACAGTGCAAAGGTTATCTATCATGTAAAAATATCTCAAAATTTCCATTTCTAAAAACAGAAAATACAGGCAATGAATTTAAAATATGTATGCCTAAAGAAAAGAGTAAATAAGCTATAAAATGAGGAAGGAGGGAAAGCTGAAAAGCAAAAATATAATAAGTTTAAAAATAGCTCACCTGCATGACAGGTGAAGAGACAAGGTACTTTTCTAAGAAGGCGCGGGGACTCATGTCATGAGCAAGGCAGATAGCCAGGTGGCTCAGGATGGAATCCATGGTGTGGCGTGGCTGCTGGCGGGTGATGCGCAGGTATTTCTGCAAAGCTCGAGCTAAAGAGGGGAAGATGGATTGGGCTGCCTCGTGGGGGTTCATGGGTGTACTCTGACCTGTGGAGCAAGGAGGAGGATTACGGTCAACAGCAATCAAGCACAGTGACAGAAACTCCTTCTGCAATACAGAGGATGGAAGACCAGAAGATTCAAGTCAAAGTGGTGAGACAATTGCAGTAGTTTTGCTCTGCTGAGACATAAGAAAGGTAAGTCAATAGTACCTTGGTCATCGTGCATGCGCTTGATATGGGTGAATGCTTCCTCTGCAGCTGTGATGAGTCTGGCTTTACGTTTCCTCACCCGCCGCTCGTACTCGTGCTCCTCGTAGAATCTCTCATTGTGGGCCGAGTCCCTCCGCCGGGCACTGGCTGTGAGCATTGCCCGAGTGTGGCTCTGTTGGTGGTGTAGGGTAAGACTTCATGGTGAGAATAACAGAACTATCAGAATATATACTAATTGTTTAAATACACTGGTCATTAGAAATTGGGTTTTAACTATACTGAACATCTCTGAAAATTTGCTTTTTATGTTACACTACAAAATATAAACAGATATAGTAGGATAAAAAGAAAAGAATCACATGTTATTAATGGCATCCAACTCTCTTTTGCAACTCCTATAAAATGGTAACGAAAAAGAAACTATTTTGGCATCCCTTTTCAGACTGCTATTCTTGCTGTTTCACTTCCCTCACTTCACTCTAATTATTGCTCACTGTTTTCTGTCTACCTTACCTCGGGATTCTCCTCATTGCCATCCACATCATAGTATTTGAAGGATGAGTTGGAGGGATGAGGCTTCTTCTTGGAAGGAACACGGTCCAGGTAGGGGTTGTAGATAGTAAAGTCTTGGTAATACTTCTCCAGCACCCAGGCAGCGGCTCTCTGTACACTAAGCTGCCCAATGTTGTACCATCTGGAGGGAGTAGGATAGCAAATTATGTAGGATTCTTTGAAAATATGATTTAGTTTACATTCAAAGATAAAATTGAAGAAGTAGGACAGCTGCTTATCATACTCCCAAAATTATAATTAATGGGCTAGTAACATCAATTCTACTGTGGGTTTCTCAAGTAGTTTTACATAATTTTTCCTAAATAACTCATGAACGAAACACTCTGCCAATTTCTATCAAGTATAATACTTCTTTGCATATAGAGTAAAGAGGTCAGTTACTCTCTCCACTGCATATAACCTTCTAATTCATTACTGACCAAAATTACTTAAGGCTTAGGAGCAAGAAATTATAAAGAAAATTCCAACTGTACAAATAATTCAAATGCATGATTTCCTGGATAAGCCAGATGCACTACTGCCTGAACCATTGCACTGTCAAACATAAATCATACCAGAACTAAAAGGCCTCAAGGCAGGTGTCTCAAGAACCATCAACAATAGTGCTGGGTAAATGAAAAGAGAGATTATCCTGAAAACATCTGCATGGCATCTCTCACCTGCTCTCTCCATCTGGAGAGCGTAGGACCTTCACCATGTACTGAGGTGTGAGGTGACGCAGCTCCAGGAGGATCACAGCCAGGTACTGGATAAAGAGCAGTGCATCCACAAGACTCACCGCAAAATACACAATGGAACGATACCGCACCTGGTGATAGAATGGACTTGGTAACTAAATGTGTCTCTGCTTCATAGGGATAGACATCCGTTTCTTTTTCTTTTTCTTTTCTTTTTTTTTTTTTTTTACGTTAAAGCCTATAGCGCCTGTAAGCACACTTGAAGAGTGTATGGGAAGCGCTGTTCAGCTTCCGCCCATTAGTGGCGCAGGCAATTTTATTTATAGTGGTACCCATATTAGGGCCCATATCACCCCCGAAGCTCATCTTTGGTGTAACCACCTAGAACCTGGGTATCATGGTGACATGTAGGTAACTTTAAACCACTCGATACATGGCAAAGTGTTTAAGGCTGTACGTGGTGGGATTCGAACCTATGCGTGGATGTCTGCCCAATCCCACGCTCACCACCTTATCCACTATGCCACCGCTTCCTTGTTTACTACACTGCTATGGAAATTACTATATCATGAAACAATGACAATATCATAAACCTTGAAATTGAAAGAATTAAAAATGATGAATTGTGAAAGCGAAGGTGGAGTGGGGATGAAGAGATGCACTCACCTCATCTCTGTTCTCCAGGATGCGAACCACATAGAATAACCAGTAGGAGAAGGTGAACACAAATATGAGCATCGTCACCAGTGCCCGGAAGATGAAGATTCTGGGCATGGTGGCTTTGGGCTGTCTGCAAGTGAAAGATGAGACATTAGAGGAGAAAAATAACATGGAAAGCTCTGTGGAAGAACTAATATAAGAAATACATATAATATAAATGTGATACTCTCAATAAAGGAAAGGTATTTCTCAGACAAAACCCTAGAAATGAGAAAGTAGAGCCATAAAGAGAGAGGAATTAATATCAGTGCCCTGGGTTCTCTTTGGAGGATTCTGGTGCTACCACTGCAAAGAATATCTGACACCTATTTGACACAAAGGATTACATATGGCAAACCTAAAACCACAATAACATGCATCAAAGCTTCCTGTCCCCTGAGGAGGAAAGCAGCATCCTCACCTGAAGAAGAGTGCCCAGGATCCCAGGAGGAGGATGAGGAGCTTGAAAGAGAAGCTGATGAGGAGACCATCACACTCAGAGTCACACTTGAGGTGCTCACTCTTCAGCTGAATCACATTGAGGCGAGGGATCAGCACCATAGCAATGGGGCTGCAGGGAAAAAATATAATTAACACCAGGAAAAGTTCACAAGATATTTGCTATACTAGTATCCTAGTATAGTGGTCCATGAATGTCACTTTCTGATGGGAGCAGACGAGACTTAAGAATATGAATGAAGGTTGACAGAGCAGAGTGTGAATGATGAGTGTGTGTGTGTGAGAGTGTAAAGCTTTGTCTGGGCTACACCAAGTGAGACTGTTAGCTTGGAACATAGATAGATAGATATATAAAATTATTTCTGATAGACATGAAAGGGATAGATTCATATTCTCACAAATTGATGTAAGTCTCTCGCCACTTATCACAATGCAATATCTGGTTATCTGTTTCTAGAAGCACAACTGTACAGTACCTGAGGAAGGCAAACAAGGCCACCAGCGCACAGAGGGCTGACCCGGCATACCGCTGGCAGGTGAAGGTGACGCCTGTCTCCTGGTCGCGGCCAATGATGGTCACATCCTATAAAAATAACAGTAATGACTTCAGATTTTTCACCGAGAAAGTATTTACACATATACATACAATAATTACTATAAGTAAAGATATACTATACGTGCCAGTTACTTTTCACCAGAGAGTTAAGATGTGAATGCTGCGTGCTTGTATAAGTGAGTAGGATTGCCATCCTGGAATACACTGTGATAAACAGATGAATATATATGAAAATTTTTTACCTGGAAGGACTCAGAGCGGACTGAGGTGTTGCCGGTGATAGCGGTGGTGTTGTCCCCCCAGTTGTCATCCTGCGGGAGGATCTGCACCTCGATCACTTCCCCTCCCATGCCGCCGTCGCCACCCGCTCCTGCCGTCATCTCACTGACCCGCCTGCCACAATGGTGATGAAATCACACCTTGGACTTATATGTCATATGTGTGAGTGCATGCATGTGTGTAACATGTGATTTTCTTATGATATCACTCAGTACTAACTTCATCTAAAAATATCACTACAAGGTATCCTAGTTATAAATTCTCAGCAACAATGAACACCTATCATAAAACTATGAATCCTACAACATCAGGTCATCATGGCAGAGTCAGGACCTATAAATCCTCCCTCACCTTCCTCTCTTGTGGAGTGGTCGAGCATTGACGTTCCTGAGGGAGACAAATGAAGCCTTTTGTCTGGCTTGTTGATGCTGGTACTGCTGCTGCTGCTGCTGTTGCTGCTGATGGTACTGGTACTGGGACTGCTGCGAGTACTGAGGGTGCCGCTGCAGGGAGGCGTAGAGGCTGGCGTCGGTGAAGCCAGACACCACAGAGTCCTGGTCAGGTGTCCAAGCCCCCGCGGTTGCATACGACGGACCGGGGCCCACGGAAAAGGACATAGAAACCCGGTCTCGCCTTCGGAGTGGAGGAGCGTTGGCCGGCTGCTGGAGCTTGCATATAGGAGGAGGAGAAGGGCAATGATGGGGGCGGCTAGGGCAGGGGACCGCCTCGTAGCGCACTTTGCCTATGGCGCTGCACTGACCTCAATTGATACGTGCTTGCTTGGAACTGACGCTTGACCACTGGATGTTCACTGTTCACAATTGTCTGGACATGACCAATCAGGAGCACATATCTTCAAGAGTTCAATATAATTTCCAGCAACACTTAGATTCTCACCTGGCAGAAACAAAGAGTTCTAATTTTTCACTTCCTCAGACACAACCTAAGAAGTTTGTCCTTGTGAGTCACTTCAGGTACACAAATCAATCGTTTGGGAGACGTTTACTTGTCGTTTCAGTTCGCCGTTGTTGCCAGTCGTCACTCGGAGGGACACCACTGCAAAAACCTCCAAGTCGCTCAGTTAGGTAACCGTAGGGCCACAACTGCTGCCGTCACCTGGTGGGGGGTAGAATAAGGTATTTCAGTAACAAGAAGGGTACATAAGAATGAAAAGAATGTGTAGGGTTGCCAGTACATGGTGTATTCCCACTCAGCCTCCCAAATTCCTGATGCCAGAGCAAGAAATGGTCCCTAGATGCTGTGTTTGTCTGAATGAATGTTTGATTGTGACAGTGAATGGAAGGGTTCTATTTACATAACACTTGCTCTTTTATCTCCATTCTCTCTCTCTATTACTCTCTTTTATCTTTATTATCATTCCTGTGTGGCTCCTAACTTCCATTCCTTACTTGTTAACTTTCTTCTTCTTCACTTTATTCTCTCTTTCTCTTTCTATTCTTTCTTTCATATCATTACTTTATGCCTCCATTCTTTCATTCCTTCAAAGTCAACTCTCTCTTTTCCCCCTTCCTGCCTTTCCTCCTTTCCCTCCCTCTCTATCCCTCCTTTCCCCACTGTCTTCCTCCTTTCCCTCTCCCTTCCTCCTCCTCACCTTAGTTCAGTTTGTGGAATGTTATCAGTCGGAAAAGTGAAGGGTGGAGAGGCCAGAGGGGAAGGGAAAAAAGTGGTCGAGAGAGAGAGAGAGAGAGAGAGAGAGAGAGAGAGAGAGAGAGAGAGAGAGAGAGAGAGAGAGAGAGAGAGAGAGAGAGAGAGAGAGAGAGAGAGAGAGAGAGAGAGAGTCATTTCTTATTACTTCTTTATCTACACTTTCTTTTCTTCTCATCTTTCTTCATTATCTTATTACTATTAAATTCTTACTGAAGATGAGAGAGAGAGAGAGAGAGAGAGAGAGAGAGAGAGAGAGAGAGAGAGAGAGAGAGAGAGAGAGAGAGTCGGCATACCAGGTGCTACCACATAAACTTGAGGCCAGGTGGAGGTTGGATGTGGAGGAGGAGAGAGGGGGGGATGTGAGGAGAGGGAGAGGGGAGAGAGAGGAAGAGGAGGAAGGGAAGAAAGGAAGAGGGAGGGAGGGGAAGCAGACTGGCACTGGTAGACATCCGGGAGCCAGTGCTATATTTCTTTCTCTCTCTCTCTCTCTCTCTCTCTCTCTCTCTCTCTATGAAACCAGTAGGTAATTACATGGAGATGAAGAACGGGACAGCCTTTCACGGAGAGAGAGAGAGAGAGAGAGAGAGAGAGAGAGAGAGAGAGAGAGAGAGAGAGAGAGAGAGAATGAAGTTTAATCAAAGCTCACCATGTAGTACAACACAAAATAATTCTCTCTCTCTCTCTCTCTCTCTCTGCCCTCATGACCCGTTACCCCTTACCCTCCTCTTCCCCCTTTCCTCTGTCCCTCCGTCTCTCCTCCCTGCTACTAATTCCACTCCCACCCCCACCTCCTCCTCTCCTCTCCACTTCTATTCCACCCACCTAGCCACTACCTTCCTGCTTCCTTCCCTTACTCCCCCCTCGCCAATACCTGCAGGCCCCGTACCCGTTTCGACTGTGAAATTCATGCAGCGTGTGTGTGTGTGTGTGTGTGTGTGTGTGTGAGAACACAAGAGAATATCGTACACACACACACACACACACACACACACACACACACACACACACACACACACACGTACACGTTCTTGTAAAGCATGTACACACCTATTGTTGTCAGTGTACGTAGTTTCTTACACGTGGTCGTTCTTGTCAGTGGACGTGAATTTACTGACACACACACACACACACACACACACACACAGTAGAGGTGACGTTCCTACTTTCTCAGTTTCGATAATGTTCTGCTCCTCCTCTTCTTCCCTCCCTCACCTACTTCCTCCTCCTCCTCCTCCTCCTCCTCCACCTCCTCCTCCATTATCTACAATTTGAGGAGCCACCAAGCACGAGCCGTCACTGAGCAATTTCTTCCTCCTCCTCCACTGGTAACAAAATGCATCCGACATTTCAACATTTTTATGTTTCAGTGCCAGGCGAGATTCCGTGTACGATAGCTTTTTGAACGGTCATACGATATTGTTCAAGTGAAAGAAAATATGCAGTAAAGAATAAAAAAATCATGTATTTGTAGATAAAGAGACGTATTGAATTAAAGCAGCCAAAGAGGAATAAAAAAAAATCGAGTGTGTGTAGATAGTCAATACATGTACTGAAAATAATTTAAGAGGAAAGGTACATACATAGACAGATATATAAATTCATTAATATTCAATGCACTGGAGCTGTCAAGAATTGCATTATGCTATTTTCTCTAAATATAATTTCATAATCTCTAAGCGGTGAACGTACGCCTTAAGAAATATAGTCTTTGCCAATCATTTTTAGTTTGTCTATATATTTAATCTATAAGACGAACGCACATAGCTAAGACTTATAAAATATCATCTTGTCAATGTTTCTAGGTAGCTTATCAATACGATTAAACGCTAATACAATACGTAAAACTTCTAAAAGTATAACATTCGCCAATGTTTCTAGTATATATATATATATATATATATATATATATATATATATATATATATATATATATATATATATATATATATATATATATATGCACACAGTACAAAAGACTTCTAAAAAATAACTTCTATCAATCTTTATAGCTTATTCATACTATTAACCATCAATATCATAGGGAAAACATTTAAAATATAATATTTTAAGCGTCAACATATCTAAAATGAAAGGAAGGAACTTAGAAAAGGAAGGAACGAAAGAAAGAAAATATTTCATTCTTGAACAGCCTTTATTAACATTGCGCGACGTATTTTTGCAAGTTCGCTGATGATGCATTGGTTGCTGGCCACAGGCGTAACAAAGCGGGACGAGGCACGGATTTGGGTTTGACTCAAACACCCGCAGCGCTACACTGGCCCCTCACTCAGGACCACATTCAAGAAACATTTCTGCGTGCATCTCCACAATATTCAAAACACTTTTAAGCTAAAATTCCACAGGTTTTTTGAAGAATATATAAGTGATAGATTAACAAGATTTTTAGATTATTAACAGGAGAAACATTCTTGAGAACCGGGCAAATCGTTTCTCTGGCCCTCAAAAGCAGTCGTGGTGAGACAGAGAGCAAAGCGTTTCCCAATGCGGGCCTCACTCAGGGGACGGGAATGTGTGCACTGCTCTCAGCGAGCCTCAAAAGCACGCAATATTACTGCTGCATTTCTGAAAATTTCCCCTCCTCCCACCAACTGAGTCAAGCGAATCGAAATATTCGCGTTAAAACATCCCCACTCTAATCTTTTGACTTCTTGTTTAAACTCCCTTTCATTCTTCTTACCTTCGCTTTCTCTTGCCGCCCACCCGCTGCCCGGACGCTGCAATTACTACGCGCCCAGGTTAGTGCGAACAAGAACGTAATGTAATGAGTCATCCAATTAAATAACTGGTCTTCATGTGGCGGTATTTCGCTCGCTGCCGAGTTATTGCTTTCTTCCCACCCTCGTCCACGCTGGCCACGCAGGACGGTGAGTCTTCGCTTTGTTCAGATTCACAAAGCGTGTTTGCTCATGGAAGTTTGAAAATACTTGAACGGACAAAATTGTATTCCAGTGTTTATATAATCCATACCAGCGAGGAAAATTGAGACTCATCACTGATAATTCTCTCTCTCTCTCTCTCTCTCTCTCTCTCTCTCTCTCTCTCTCCACGTCGTTCGTTTGCTTCGTCTCTACAGTATTTTTCTTCCTCCTGCTGCTCCTACTCATACTTCTCGTCTTGGTCTTGCTGTCTTGCCACCCTCCGTTCTCCTCCTCGTCATACCGGCCTTACTGCCTCTTCTCTTCCGGCACCCCAGGGGGCTCCCACCACGCCCCTCCCTCGTACTCAACACGGGAGCCGCCTCAACGCTCCCCGGCAAGTCAGGGTGGCTCTTGCATGGGGTGGCCGGTCGCTGCCGCAGACACATCCAGGTAGAGTCAGTGACCCGCCACGCTCCGCTAATGTAAAATGTCACAAAAACACGAATTTCCGAGCGAATAAACACACACACATGAATTTGCTTTGACTCTGCGTGCATATAACATCGGTAATATGATTGTTCTTGACGGTAACGTGGGGTTTTTATTGTTCTTATTGTTTTTCCAGCTGGTAGTGATGAAGGAAGGTATGTGAGGTGACGGAGGCGAGAGTTGTCAGCAGGTGTGAAAGGTGAGCGTCAGGGAGAGAGGTAGACAGGTGTGATGGGGTGACAGGTGAGACCCCAAGCCTTCTTCTCTCTTTGGTGCCTCATTCTTATCCCCCTCTCCTCCTCCTCCTCTCCTCCTTCGCCTCCGTCTCCGTCTGTAGCTCTTAAAGTCTATTTATTTATATATTTGCGCCATGACACACCACCTGCCCTTGCCAACTACAGACACTGCGTCGCCCTAATGCCCCCCCGTTGCCCCCTGCCCCTGTTAGTCGCTCCCTCTTCCCCCCCATGCCATTCTGCTCCCCGTACATCGTCTCTCCCCTCACCAGGCCTCTCTTCCCCTCTCCTCCACTTGCCTCAGTCACCATGCCAAGTCTCATGCTTAAACACACAAACTCACTCACTCTCTCTCTCTCTCTCTCTCTCTCTAGACGCCGTCTGATTCATCTCTCCCTACTAGATAGAAGTATATAGGTGTGTATGTACTGTCACCGGCGTACACACACACACACACACACACACACACACACACACACACACACACACACACACACACACACACAATTTATAAAAGCGTCATCTTTATCAATGACAGGACGAATTACGGTAAGAATCTCTCTCTCTCTCTCTCTCTCTCTCTCTCTCTCTCTCTCTCTCTCTCTCTCTCTCTCTCTCTCTCTCTCTCTCTCTCTCTCCTACCCCTTCAATACAGTTACTATCATCCTTCTTTTTTCTGGTCTTGTCGATAGCGAGTGAAACAAGCTAACAACTTCCCAGCCCGCCTCGCGCACCGCCACTCCATAAACTGGCACAAAAATAACCCCTGTCCGTCACCTCCCTGACCTGGGCGCGTCCGGCGAGGCAGAAACACCATTGCGCTTGTCTTATTTGATCCGCCACCCGCGGGTTCAGTGGATAGCTTGCTACTTAGCGACGGGGTATGGTGCGAAGGAAGAAGTAGAAGAAAAAAACGTCTTATTTGTGATGTAAATATGTGGGTACTTGCATTTTGTATACTAAAGATGCAGACGCAGACGTAGAAGCAAACGCAGCAAAGCACACACACACACACACACACACACACACACACACACACACACACACACACACACACACACTTTCATTCTTTCTGTCTGCTTCTTTGTTTATTTGTGTATTTACTATTACTACTACTACTACTACTACCGGTCCACAAATACCATTATTTCTACTACTACTACTACTACTACTAGTACTACTACTACTGCTACTACTACTACTACTACTACACAACTATAACTACTACTACTACTACTACTACTACTAGTACTACTGCTACTACTACTACAACTACTACTATTACTACTACTACTATTACTACTAATAATACTACTGCTATATTTCATTATATCTTATCCATTACTCTCTCTCTCTCTCTCTAACCCTATAATACACCAGCACCACAGGTAACTTAAATAAATCATCCGCCGCACACACGCACCCTTCATCTTGCTTATTTCCAGCTTAGGGGCGTCATGGGAGATTATTCACCTACTCGACCTTTAATGGGAGGCGAGGCAGGCCCAACACTACCCAGGACCCAGGGCAAGGTGAGGCGAGATTGCAAGTTCAAGATCTCGTTTTCTTTTCCTCTGTCGATTTCCAGTTCTCCCTCTTACTCCCTCTCCTCTTGCTGCTTCCTGCCGGACTCCGTGAGATTGAGACGAGGTGAAGAGGCGATACCCAGCGATATTAGCTAATGATTTCATGCACAAGATCTCTCTCTCTCTCTCTCTCTCTCTCTCTCTCTCTCTCTCATGAGGACTAAGGACTAACAAATCTTTTCCACTTTATTTTTTCGTTTCTTTCCTTCTTATATCGAGTCTTGACCCTCACCATCCTTCTCGTCCACCCACTCCTCTTAAATACCAACGGTTAGGAGGAGGAGGAGGAGGAGGAGGAGGAGGAGGAGGAGGAGGAGGAGGAGGAGAAGCAAGAGGCGTGGGAGCGAAGAGTGGTATATTGATGCTACAAATACTCCTTGTCTAAAATTGGTCTGATTCAAACGCAGTGGGCGAATAGCAATGCCTGTACCGCCCCCTCCAAGCGGCACGAGAATGGCAGGACGGAAGAGAAAGGAGTGAGGTGAAGTACGTGAGAGGTACGCGGGGGAGGCACGGGAATAAGGAGACGGGGATGAGCAGTACCAGTGTCAGAGAGCAGAGTGTAAGAGAGAATATATTGAAGAACCCAGGAACACAAGTACCTCTTCATCTGACCCTGTGTGTGTGTGTGTGTGTGTGTGTGTGTGTGTGTGTGTGTGTGTGTGTGTGTGTGTGTGTGTGTGTGTGTGTGTGTGTGTGTGTGTGTGTCTGACCTTTACACCTGTCTGTTATCAACATATCGGCATTTGTATACGAGTTCTTACCCTCGAGTGGACTAACTGAATGCATAAGGCGATTACGGTACTGAGTTAACACGGGGTTCTGCTATCATGAGCATTGTAGTTCATGTGTCTATTTCAAGTAGTAATAATGTTGCCTATATACATTTACTCACCCTACACCCTCCACATACGTCACAAACACACTCTTTTATGTTTTCATGGGAGAAACTGCGCTATATTTTCCTTCTTGATTCTTTTCATGTTCTTGCATCTTCCTTATGCATTAAGATCATCCACCCATCTAGTACCTACTCACCCATCCACACATACCTACCTTTCCTCCCCGACACACTTCATCTCCCCAAGGGCTGCCTGCGTGCAAGACCTCTAGTACCTGATGCTCGTGGTTGACTTACGGCATTCTAATCTGAACCGTCTTTATAGAGTCTAGGTTCATCCCACAGTACGGTGACCAAAAGAGGGCGCTCCTGCAGGTGTCCTAAGCAAGGATATTCAGCTTGGGCATAACACTCGCGCCGCCGCTGCTGCCACCGCCCTGTGTACCAATCAGAAGGCTGCAGAGTGGGCCGGGAAGGGGACTTTTAGTGTACCGACAAACCTTTGCTTCTCTACTTTATTCCGTCTAATGGTCGATTTCTGAAACATTTCCCGGGCACCTCCACTCCTTATAAAAAATGCTAATTGAAGTTACACGGGTTTTCAAGTGTTATTACAGTTATAAAGACAGATTAACAAGTTTTCTACATCGTTTAACTGGAGAAACACTCTTGAAAACCCGGCTAATCATCACTGTGGCTTTTGAAAATAGTCATGGTGAGAAAATTAAGTGTTTCTGAATGCATGTGTAACTCACATCAATGACTTCCCGCCCAAAGCCAGACACCTCGATAAATGTAGAGTGAGTGATCAGAGCAACACATTTCCACCTCAGTTCACGGCGAGTTCATGGACGTGAGGGCAAAGGTAATGAGTCTGAGGTGGCGCACTGAGCGAGAATGAATGTACACGATTGACTCTTCTTCGGAAATTCTTCACCTTGCTTGCGGCGTCGACGAGAAATGGCGAGAGAGAAACGTGGCAATGATGGCAAAAACACACGCCCAGGTGAGTACCCGAATGCTGAACCTTCCTCATCTCTCCCGCTCTCCCAGAATCAGCACGAGGAAGGGACACCAGAAATCCACTTGATCGGAATGACAGGGCAGTGAGGCGGAGCAACATCAGACGCGGCGAGGCAAAGATTCCGGCGCCGCGTCTCGTGTTGCAACATCAAGAGCATTCCCAGTGGACCTTTGTGAGCACCGTGGCAGGTATTTCCGCGGAGGCAGGTAGGCAGGTGGGCGCAAGGTGCAGGGTGGGCCGCTTCCTGTGCCTTTAGCGATACGGAAACACAACCGCATTTCAAGGCCACGACGGACAGAGAACGTAGCGTATTATTACTGATTTTTTGGGGTCCTGTCCTGTGTAGCTCGCGTGTGTTTAGGTTAGTCAAGTTAGCCTGGCGTTCTGAAGGCGTGTAGGGCATATCAATGTGTGGGTATCACTTCCATATGTGGGTGATATTACTCCTTCATCAATTCAGTCAGACCTTATCTTTCTCTTGATGTCTTGCTCTGTTTACGCTCTCCATTCTCTTCTCATACCTTGCCTTGCCTCACGCCCGAAGAATCACCCAGCTTTTAAAACATGGTAGTGTTCTGCAGCTAC
>NC_059293.1:12868503-12873503 GCF_017591435.1 Portunus trituberculatus
TAAATGTTGTTAATCTGTCACTAGAATCGTAAAAACCATCCTTAAAATCCCGTGTCATCAACTAGAGCCTTTTGCAAGTAGTGGAGGTGCGGCGCAGAAGGGTTTCAGAATAAGGAACAAGGAGTTTATTGTGTGCGCGCTACATGACTGGCGGTCTTCGGGAGCTGCTTCACATCCTTCAGTATTTGGTCAGCCAGGCATCATCTCTTGGAATCCAGATAAACCTGTCTATCACGTAGCTTATTTCCATATTTTTTCTCTCCGTCTCTCGGTGTATACCAAATGTATGCACGAATGGAAAAGGCGGGGGATCTAGTTAGTACTCAGACTTCGGGCGTGGTGAACTAAGGCACCCGAGATCGAGTCCCGCCGGAAGCTGGTAATATATTAAGCCATCGTACAGTGGGCGAAGAAAACCCACATGCCTCTTACTAACTCTGTGCAAGGGATACAAGAATAAAGGTTGGATAAAATGAGGAAAATTCAACAAAAGGGGAAACATGAGGAAACATAGGATAGATACAAGGAGGAAAAGAAGAATTAGAATTAGAGGCCGGAGATTCCAGTCTCAGAGAAAGCGAGATGGAGAAAGAGAAAGGAACACGAGTGAAAAGTTATTAAAATGAGGAAGACAGGAATATGAGCATGAAATAAACGTAAGTAGAGAAGAAAACATACAGAGTAGAATGAGAAGGAACTAAATATCAAAACAAAATAATTCTAGCTTTAGAGAAAGAAAGAAAAGAAGAGAAGGATTAAAAAAAAAAAAAATCAAGCTAAACAATTTAACGCGCAAAGAAAAACAAGAGAAAAGCAAAAAGAAAACCAAGCGGACATGTAAAACTTCTAAAAAAAGGAGATGAAACAGAGAGAGAGAGAGAGAGAGAGAGAGAGAGAGAGAGAGACATGGATGGGGAAGCATGTCATGTAGCGAGGCGGGCGAGTTGAGCCGAGCCGAATCCCACAGAACCGAGCCGAGTCCCGCATTCCGAGAGGCGCCTTGCTAACCTTTGCTCTCCAGTTATTGTCTGTCTTTGTTTTGCGGCTTAGGTGAATATTTAAGACGCCAATTATCTTTTCTATTTTTTGTAACCGTCTTTCTCTCTCGCTCTCTCTCATTTCCCTCAGGTTTACGTGTGGTCTCCTTGTGAAAGTCTTGAAATTGAGTGTAAATCTTTCTTTTTTTCCTTGCATGCCTTATTTTTCTTATACGTATATACTTAAATTATGATTAAATGCAACTGTTTTCTCCTTTCTTTCCTTTTTTTTTTCTAATACACGTGAGGGTTCCCAACGTACAAAGATTAAATGCAGTTTTAAAATGAAAAATTGGATAAACGTATATAGAAACTTATTTTATTCCTATTACACGTGTGGTTTCTTAAAGTACAAAGATTAGATGCAGTTTTGAAATGAAAAATTGGATATACGTCTATAGAAACTTACATACAACAAACCTGTTTATAGAGTAATCTGATCCCATTTAGCTTACTGACAGAGAGAACTGGTACCGTAACAAACACACGCACCCTTCCTAGTCTACGTCACAGGGGATAACATGGCAAAAAAAAAAAAAATAAAATAAAATAAATAAATAAATAAATAAATAAAAGGAGAGAAAAAGAGAGAAGGTCCACTGATAGCACCAATCTCTTGACGCAACAATACGAAAACAAATATCAAAGAAATGTTGCAAATTGTCTATGTAGTATTGGGTAAAGTATAACCAGGTGTAAGAAATGCTGGAAACGATAAAGATAGACAGAAAGCAGAAAACTAGTGAACTATTTTTTACTAGTTTTTGAAAAGTAGTAATTTTCTAGTAAAAAAATAAATAAAGGAAGAAGCAGAGAAAAAAACTAACATATTGCACAATTTTGCATATCAATTCTCCGAAAAAAGGAAAAGAAAAAGAGGAAAAAAAAACACACCTACATACAATCTTATCAACACTCAGATAAAAAAAAAAAGAAAAAGAAAAAGAAAAGAAAAGAACTTACACACAATCTTACGTTCTCATTAATTAAATCTATACCAAATTAAAGCTTTCTCAATAATACGTACGTTGTGAAGTTACTATACGTACGTTGTGAAGTTGATACACGTACGTTGTGAAGTTACTATCTGTACGTTGTGAAGTTACTATAAGTACGTTGTGAAGTTACTCCCCACACCAGCCAACCTACCCTAACCGTACCCAACTAACTAACGGTGCCAACTCGTGACGGGAAGGTATGAAGAGTTGAGAGGGGAAAAAAATAATGGAGGCTGTGATGAGTAGCAATTTCCGTGATTCGATGTGTTAATTGGGCGGTTATTTTTTCATCATTGCCTGAAGCTTATATTTTTTTCATTACTTTTATTTTTTTTCCTCGAGCGAGATGGAAGATTGATAGTACGTGACCTCCTCCTCCTCCTCTTACTGCTTCTACTCTTCTTCTTCTTCTTCTTCTCTTCCTCCTTCTCGGTTGCTGCCTACGATTCAGTCTAATTCCTTCACTTCCTCAAACCTGTCCATTCTCTCTCTCTCTCTCTCTCTCTCTCTCTCTCTCTCTCTCTCTCTCTCTCTCTCTCTCCCTATCCTCATTCCTCCTCTTCTCTTGACACTTGTTCCTTATTTGTGTTCCTTTCGGTTCCTGCTCCTCTGTCTCATGTACTTTCCTCCTCCTCCTCCTCCTCGGCACGTGTTCACTATCACCTGTCCCTTGACGCCCACAGGAGTCCCGAACGGGCGCCCTTACACTCTCCAGACGGCAATCGGCAGGACAGAGGGCGACTCAGTGTGTGTGTGTGTGTGTGTGTGTGTGTGTGTGTGTGTGTGTGTGTGTGTGTGTGTGTGTGTGTGTGTGTGTGTGTGTGTGTGTGTGTGTGTGTGTGTGTGTGTGTCCCGGACGTCGGGGGAGTACATAAGTCTTGAGGTCGTCTAATGAGGTTGTGATCTCTCCCTCGTCTTTTTTTTTTTTCCTCCTCGTTACTTGTACTCTTCATTCTTATCTTCTAGTTCCATTACTGTTTCTCTTTTTTTTCCCTTCTCTTCTTCCTCTTTCTTCCTTTCCTTCTTATCTTATAATTTGTACTACTGCCACTCTTCTTTCCTCTTGCTCCTCCTCCTTTTATTCATTCCCTTGCTTCCATTCGTCATTCTTTGTAACTATTTAACGTCTTGCCTTTCCTCTCCTTCGTCACCCGTCTACGAACATAAGGAGAGCTGGAAGAAGTCAACATGCCTACACGTGGCGGTCCCTTTATAAAAATGCCTACCTACTTTCACCTATCATTCCCATCTGTACATTCGTCTAATCGTCTTTTTAAAGCTCCCTAAAGACTCGACACTGACTGACTGATTACTGAGTTTGTTCCATTGGTCTGCCACTCATCACAGACTCGTAAGGATAAGAATAAAAAAAAAAAAAAGTTAAGGTTTGTTGTCTGAGAATTTTTGGTTTTCAGTGTCTTCATAATTCAGATCCATCGACAAAAGCGGAGGGAGGGAGGAAGGATGGAAGGAAGAGAGGAAAATTTGAAAGAATGAATGAATTAATGAGTGATAGGATGAATGAAAGAAAGATAGAAAAAACGAAAGAAAGAGTGAGAGAAAGAAAGAAAGAAAAGAAAGAAAACATGAATAATTCCATCACAACAAAAACAGCAATATTATCTTGTCCATCTCTCTCTCTCTCTCTCTCTCTCTCATCATCCCCCAGAGATTATCCACACCCACGCCTACCCCTTTAAGTCTCTATCCATCCTGATCCCCTCCCCCCTTAACCCCAAAAGCACCTGGTGTCCCCCACCCCATCAACTACATCCCCTCCGGCAGACAGGTAAGAGGGAGAGGGAGGGGGAGGGGAGGGAGAGAGAAGTTCGCATTAGTTGTGGTCCTTCCTCACCTCTCCACCTCCTCCCTCACCTTTTACCCTTTACTCCTCCTCCTCCTCCTCCTCCTCCTCCTCCACCTACGTCACTATAATGTCATGATAAGAAGGTAAACATAATAAACAAGATAAATAAACAAGGAAGATAACAGAGAGAGAGAGAGAGAGAGAGAGAGAGAGAGAGAGAGAGAGAGAGAGAGAGAGAGAGAGAGAGAGAGAGAGAGAGTGTCCTAATGAAAAAAAAAAAAAAAAAAAGTGAATTAATGGGTAGCTGTCCACCTGTCGAGCTCTCACGCATCTCAACTGTCACCTCTCTCTCTCTCTCTCTCTCTCTCTCTCTCTCTCTCACGGGTGACTGGCTTTCTCGGATGCCGGAAATCTGTACATGGTTTCCTCTCTCTCTCTCTCTCTCTCTCTCTCTCTCTCTCTCGTTAATTTCAATATGGAAGAAAAGGGAAAGGATAAACACACACACACACACACACACACACACACACACACACACACACACACACACACACACACACACACACACATCAAAACAATTTCCTTTCATTCTTTTCCTCCTTCTGCTCCTCCTCCTCCTCCGACACCCTGTACACCCACCCACTCACCCACTCTCCCACTCCGTCTAAGTGAGAGGCGACACTTGAGAACACTCGTAAGCAGGAACAGAGGGAGAGGAACAGAGGGAGAGGGGAGAGGAGTGTGCCGCCCCTCACCTCCCAATTCATAAGTGCCCTTTCTTCCCCATTTTCCCTCATTAGCGTGACCACATCGTTAAGTGTAAGGATGGGGTGACTTGGCTGACTTCCGTGACCCAAGTAAGACGCTAACTATCTGGTTTTCGTGGTCTTGTACTTTTCCAAACCACCTTTTCCTTCCTCTTCCTGTTTTGGTGTACTTTCCTTTCCCTTCAGCAGGTCTCTCTCTCTCTCTCTCTCTCTCTCTCTCTCTCTCTCTCTCTCTCTCTCTCTCTCTCTCTCTCTCTCTCTCTCTCTTTGTCGTTTCTCTTCCGGTATTGATGTTCGTTTTCCCTAAGTTTGTTTTTCTTATTGTCTTCCGTTCAGTGGTTTTCTTCTAATTTGCTCTCTGTTGTCTTTCGTTTTCTTTCAATGGTTTTCT
>NC_059293.1:12878503-12883503 GCF_017591435.1 Portunus trituberculatus
GAGAGAGAGAGAGAGAGAGAGAGAGAGAGAGAGAGAGAGAGAGAGAGAGGGGCAGGGCTGTGTTATTCATACACGGTGACCTTTTACTCTTCTCTCCACATTTCCCTCCCTCAGGCTACTCCATTTCTTCTTCATATTACTCCTCCTCCTGCTTTCCTACTACTATTACTATTACTACTGCTAAAACTACTACTGTTATTACTGTTACTATTTTTTCTTCATCCTCCTTATCTTTCTCCTCTTCCAACTATTTACACCACTACTCTTCTTTCTCTTCTTACTTCTCTTAAGTTATCATGACTCCTTCTCCTCCTCTTCCTCTTTCTCTTCCCCGACGTCTTATCGATTCTCGGCCACCTCCTCCTCCTCCTCCTCTTCCCCTTCCTTCTCTTCTCCCTCACTTGTCCACATTTAGCATCTCTCTCTCTCTCTCTCTCTCTCTCTCTCTCTCTCTCCCATACATCTCAGGTTCAGTCCTTATCTTAATCTCGGCACCCAGGTAGACTTCTCAACTTGTTTGCCTTTCGTCAGAGCCACAGGTATATCTCTCTCTCTCTCTCTCTCTCTCTCTCTCTCTCTCTCTCTCTCTCTCTCTCTCTCTCTCTCTTGCCTTCTGAAGATGTCTCGTTTCTTTGGCTACATATTCTTGAAAATGCTATCTTTATTATTATTATTATCATTATTATTATCATTGTTCATTTGAGTAGTTACTTTTTATATCGTGTTTTGTAGCAGTTATAAATATTGAATATATCCCTTCTATTCTTCTAATCATTCTTTTTCATGCTCTTTTCCATACAGTCATTCATTCTCACGTATATAAATTCTTTCTGTCACTGATGGTCTTTTTTTCTAAACGTCTCCTTGTCTCCAACATTTAGTAGGCTCTAGTCAGTGGATGTTACAGTCGCTTCTAAGAGAGCTTTCCTGATTACTAGTGAGAGTTTAACAAAGCTTATTTTTTCTACCAACAACAAAGAACATCCATGAAAACCTGAATAATCATCCATGTGACATCTGATTACTGTCCTGGTGAAAGAACCAAACATTTACTTAAGAAGTATACGGGCTTGAATTTTCCCGCCCAAAAGCATAGCCTCTCCCACACGACCACAGCAGTGTCTGGGTATTTTATGCTAATCGCGTGCAAATGAGGGAGGGACACATCGCTGGTGTAGGAAATGCACGTCTATGTGTTGTCGTCGTGCTGAGAGAGAGAGAGAGAGAGAGAGAGAGAGAGAGAGAGAGAGAGAGAGAGAGAGAGAGAGAGAGAGAGAGAGACTGCATCAGCCCGCCGTGCAAACAAAAAGACGTTACATGCAATCAGCCACATACCAAATCATCCCCGACTCGTAAACTCAAGAAAACACCCAAGCAAGATTCGTACGAGTATAATTCTACACATTACAACCCCTTATGGTACACCCCGCCAATAACACGCACACTAAAACACACCAATCCACTCACTTATTTACTTAACACTGTCACTTATATCATTCCCCTCTGACACGTCTTATCCCTCCCTGCATAAGTCTGCATACACGCATACATACATAGATACAAACGTACATACATTCAAGCAGCATGACCTTCTATCCCCCTCAAATGGTATCTCCTTATCATACAAATATCACTTGAATATTCCACGCGGGGACGACTCGATAGTTTGAGAGATTTACAGCGAAGCGGTGCTGCTGTGAGGGTGTGGGTGCGCTGCGGCGGTGGTGTGGCGGTGGTGTGGCTGTAGGAGGCTAGAGGAATCTTGTCAAGTGGCGAGGGAGTGAGGGTGTGTGAGGGAGAGAGGGTGAGAGTAAAGAGAGAGGGAAGCGTGGTCCTGCACTGTCCACATAGCGGTAAAGTGATGAAGGGGTGGTGGGAATGAATGAAGCAGAGTTAATAAATGAAGTCAAGTGAGCAAATAAGTGCGAAATACAGGCAAAGGGCGGAGAAACTAGAGGTGGAGGAAGAGAAGAAAGAGGAGGAGTTGGGGGGAAGCCAGTCTCCAGATGACGGTGGCTCCATGAAAATTGCTGGTGGTGGGGAGAGCCTCGGGCAATGGGGGGTGCGAGGGAGTTACAGGAGCGAGGATGGGGAGGAGTGGGGGATGTGGGAGACCAAGGAAGGGGAGGAACAGGAGGGAGAGACAAGAGGAGGAGGAGTAGGAGGAAGGGATGGAGACATGTTTATCCTTTCTTTAACCTCCTTCCCTGGTAGAGGCAAACGAAATCCTTCTCATCAGCCGCTGCTCACTACTGAACTCAACTGACTCCTGCTGTGTCTTGCGGTCTTCCCTCCTTCCTGCTGTTCTTTTATTGCGCGACCTTTCCGTTAGTTTCTCCTGCCTCCATAGGTTTCCCCTGCAGAGTATAGCTAACCCTGTGTAGCAGAAGTATAGTCGGTCTAAGAATTCTCTCAGCTACCACCACACGGCTCCTGGATACGGTGTGTTTTCGCAGTCAAGCCGTCGCCTACTGAGTGTTGTTGCAGCGAGGAAGATCTTGCACTCGCACTCGCTCTCTCACTCCTCACTCCCCTCCTGCTCTACGGGCCGCATCGGAGTGCTCTCACCACAGGCCCTCTCTCTCTTCCTACCTCGGTGTTGACTTGAGAATCTATCTGTTTATCTCTTTGCCCCAGTCTATCTGCCTGTCTGTTCCTGCGGTTTTGTCTATGCTTCTATATGCTTGACTGGCAGGTGGCGCGTCTTCATGTCTATTGATATGCATGTGAGTGTGCGTGTGTGTCTGCCAATCTAGTGTCCAGCTATGCGATTCCTCGGTCTTCAGTTTTGTTTGGTTCTTGTTTCCCTGTTTGCTTTCCTCCTCACCCCTTGCCAAGCCTTCCTGGTTCCCCTACTTAATTCATTCCTTCCCGCCCCTCCTACTCCCGCAGTTTCATTCACGGCAGGAAACAAAAGTCGATTGATTATGACGAGCAACACGTGTGCGCAGCCGGTGTGGTTTAAAAAAAAAACACACACACACACACACACGGCATATAAATTTACTAAAAACAACGTTGACTTAAATTTTTGGCAGGTGCACGCATCAACACCCTCTTTAAGACGAGAACAACAAGCACAGTTTTTTACTCACACACACACACACACACACACAGGTCCAACCCTCACTTAGCGGACCCGAGAAATATTTAACCTGGACCCACAAAAGGCAACAGAATTTCGTCACTACTACGCCGGATTCCACCCACCCTTCCTCACCATTCCCTACATCCGTAGTACTACTATCACCATCGTCACGAGTACTAAGGGCAGATCCAAGGGCTCCTACCTGGCAGTGTGCGGGGCGCGGCGTGGCCATCCCGCGGCCAGCGAGCTCCACCACCACCACCACCACCTCCTTCTGGCGCGGTGGTGGGATAGGGCCGCTTTTAAAACACCGCTGATGCTTCTGGTTCGTTACATCCTCGTCAGCACAGCGTCCCACACACGTCTGTAGGGTACTCCTGGCGGCGTGGAGGGACAGCACTATACACTATGAGGGGCCAAGGCGGCACGGGATGTTGGCTACACTGCCCGACCACTCCGCCCTGGCGTGTCCTCTCCCGACACCAGCCTCGCACACACTGATGGGACTGGTTCCAACAATGTCCGCGCTCCTGCACACACACACACACACACACACACACACACACACACACACACGGCTTTTCCATACATACACAGTCACACATGCAATATTATTTTGTACTTTAAGATACTCGCTTTGAAATGAATGTGCGTTTCCTAATCTACCCCCTCCTGGTCATCTCTACCTGATGCTCCCTCCCCACGCTAACGCTCACACGGAACCATCAGGCGAACGGTGAGTTAACACAGCCCAGCGCCGCAGTCCCGTGTTACCCCCTGAGTGAGTTTACACGGGCCAATAATCACATTCAACACGTCCCTCATGCGACTCCTCCCGTCCGTGCCTCGAGACGGTCCCTCACCCACACGTCTCACTCACCCGCGCACTCACACGTAACACGATCATCGGGCACCCGGGCAAAAGGTTCTCGGTGGCTTATCTATTATAGTCGGAATCAGTGCTATGACCCTGAGTGAAAAGGAGCAAGAAATCTACCTAATATGGATTTCCCGCAAATAAATGTATGCTGTCCACTTTTTTCCTTCTTTTTTTTTCCTGGACAGATAACTGGCCATATTTCACCTCTGACCGGGAGCGATGAGCGAGGGGTGAAGGAGGCGGGACGGTGGCAAGGGACAGGAAATTACGTAAAAAAATCCCGATGAGTTCGAATTTCAGTGGCTAGAAGGTGGTGGTGGTGGTGGTGGTAGTGGTAGCTGCCCCTGCCCCGTCCGGCCCCCCCCACGCTCAAGAAGCCGGTATCGCGAGGAGACTTTTCCCATCATTTAATATCCGCCGGAGCCTCGCAACGCCACCACGACACATCTTTGAGGCCTAGTTTGGACACAGGACCTCGGCTACGTGCTTCGTGCCGTGGTGCGGGTCCTGCTCACAGCGGGTAGGGATGATAAACATAATGTCAAACAGCTGTGTGTGTTTCGACCGCTGCTTCCCACGACTAACACGACCCAGCCGGAGATAGAGATGCCAGATTCGCCGCAAGAACGTTTATAAGACGCCCAACTAAACCTCTCTCAAGGTTGTCAGGTGATCAAGAAGCCATCAACCCTGTCAGTATGCAAGACTCGAGTACAATAGTTCTCCTTGAAGTGAGATAAACGAGAAACGGAGTCATCTGCTCACATAGTCTTAGAATCTCGTTGCCAGATAACGTCCGGCGGTGCGGGAGTCAGAAGGAGCGACTGAGGGACACAGAGCAGCCGAGGGCATGTGGAAGACGCCGACACAATGGCCTTCTTCCTTCGTCATTGGGGCGCACTGATACGTCGATTGTGTTTGGAGTGGTAGCAGACTGTTCCTGGGTCGTAGGGTAAGTGGAAGGTCGGGACGAGGCGGAGCAGCAGAGCGGTAGGCAGGAAGGCGAGGAGAGTGGAAAGTGTACAGGGGCGC
>NC_059293.1:12886003-12903503 GCF_017591435.1 Portunus trituberculatus
TACCTGGGCAAAGGTCCCAACCTCAGAACAATTAACACTACCCTGAGAGAGCTAGATAAGAGAGAGAGAGAGAGAGAGAGAGAGAGAGAGAGAGAGAGAGAGAGAGAGAGAGAGTCCACAGGTATACATATGTTGCTTGTGACCACGTGGTTCTACTGATGGTGGTGTTGGTGGGATGATGTAAAAGGTTCAGTAAAGTGGTGTAGAGGTGTAGCGGTTCTGTGTTGCAAAGAGGATCGTCTACTGTGGTGATATGAATAGAACAAAACCGTAAGAAAACAAGGGAAGATGCAAGAATTCTTTAGGCCTATACGTGACAGTCCATGGATGAAACTTACCTATCATATATTCACTTTTTATCCCCGTCCGTTAATTTGCCTAATCTTCTTTTAAAGCTCCTTAAATCTCGACTCTATTGTTATGATTATTGAGCTTATTCCATTTATTTAGCTCTCTATTTACAAAGCATTCTAAAACTTCATAATATCTCGTCTCTAACAACAATATTTAATTCATCTATCACTATATAGAAAAAAAAAAAACTCAACTCTTTCCTATCTCTTTTTTAAAATCTAACTTTATCAAGCTAGAATCCACTATTACCTATCTTCCAAACACTCAACCTTAGGGAAGCTGTGAGAAGTGTATTAGTCTTATTCATGATATATAGTAAAAAATATGTACGTACGTATGCTCCCTTCATCAGCGTTCACAAACTTCAAAAACTTCTTCATCCTCACTGTTGACCTTGTGATGCGGTGTTGTGGTGTAGCTGTGCGGTAAATACATACGGTGGTGTGGTGGTGCGGTAATTACAATAAGTATGGTGGTGTGGTGAAGTGTGATAGAGGAAAGGTGTTGGATAATTCCCCCTCTGTCATCACGCCCATTCCTCCTCTCACCTTCACCTCTTACCTGTTCTCTCCTACTCCTCTCCCCTCTTAACTCCCTCCTATACCTCTCCTAAAGCCCCTCTATCTCTCCTCTTTCCTCCCTCCTCGACTTAATTCTTACTCTTCAATCCTTCTTCTTTTCATTCCCAAATCCTGTATCAGTGCTCCTTCCTTCCCCATTACTACTCTAATCTCTCTTCCCATCTTTCTCTTTTGTCCAACCTTCCTCCCAGCTCCTCCCTTGCTGTTAACTCCTTTTAATAGAAGATCGCGAAGGATAAACAAATAAATACACTATTAGATCCTTCTTATGATATTTAATTACACTGTCTGCGCCTGTGTATAATCTCTCTCTATATATTCTTAGCTTCCCTCGTTAACTTTCATTGATTATTCGTGCAGGTGAATTGAACAGGTGACTTCAAAAAGGTAATTCTCACAGGTAACTTCTTTAGGTGACTTTGAATAGGTGATCGCACTATTCGGTAACTCTTCAAGTTTTACAGGTAATTCCCCAAGGTTTACTCCCACAGGTGACTCTCTTAGGCAACTTCTATAGGTGACTCCTACAGGTGACTCCCTCTGATGACTTCTATGAGTGCCTCTCTCCCTGGTTACTCCCTCAGGTCCACCTCCTCCTTTCCCTCTTTCTTGCAGTCGTGGGAACTCGCTACTGAATACGTTAACTTCTTCTCCTCCTCCTCCTCCTCCTCCTCCTCCTACCCCCTTTCCACTCATATTATTTTTGCCTCTCCCTTCTGTACCTTAATTTCCTCCCCTTCTCGCCCTCCCTTCCTCTCCTCTGCCTCCGCTACTCCCCTTAATTGGCGTTTTGGGGCACATTTTCATACTCACGTCATTATTTTTCGTTGCGTTCACAGGTGAGATGGAGGGAGAGTGAGAGGGGGAGGGGCAGAGAGAGGGAGAGAGAGAGGGAGGGAGAAAGACTGACAGACAGGTTTGGTAACATTAGATCTTAAAGTTCCTCGCACACACTGGTTCTGGTTTACATGAATGCGCGTGCACACACACACACACACACACACACACACACACACACACACACACACACACAGGAGGCAAGGGAGTCGTTTTTAGAGGGAGGAATGTTATAAAATTAGTCGTTTGTGTGTGTGTGTGTGTGTGTGTGTGTGTGTGTGTGTGTGTGTGTGTGTGTGTGTGTGTGTGTGTGTGTGTGTGTGTGTGTGTGTGTGTGTGTTGGTGTTGCCGGGGTAGGAGGATGTATCTAAATTGAGGCAAAATTTTTGTAATAAGAAATTAATACTCTCTCTCTCTATCTCTCTCTCTCTCTCTCTCTCTCTCTCTCTCTCTCTCTCTCTCTCTCTCTTTCTTTACGCAGGGAACTTGATAAAATCTTTAAATGTCTGGTAATTATGGTGTTTATGCATGTGTGTGTGTGTGTGTGTGTGTGTGTGTGTGTGTTGTTTTCACTCGCACTGGTACATACATGTTACATGGTAGAAATAATAGTAGTAGTAGTAGTAGTAGTAGTAGTAGTAGTAGTAGTAGTAGTAGTAGTAGTAGTAGTAGTAGTAGTAGTAGTAGCAACAGCAGCAGTAGTAGTAATAGTAGCAGTAGCAGTAGCAGTAGCAACAACAACAACAACAACAACAACAACAGCTTTTCATCTCCCATCCTTTATCATCAGCCTGGAATGAACACAGACTGCAGCGGTGAAGGAGTATCGGAGTTCTTTTCCCAGAGATCAGTCCTGTGGGGACTCGGGGGACGTGCCTCGAGGACCGACTGGCGGCACGAACTCGGCGTCAATGTCCAGCGGCGACAATCACACGCCTCCCGTCGCCTCACGTGTGGATGCCAACACTCCATCCGTGGTAATACAGACGTCTCTGCCAGCACGCCCAGGAAGTCCTCATTGAGAGACAAACCCCCGAAGCCCTTGACGCATCGTGGGCAGGTCATCACCCCGGACCAGCCTCCGAACATCCCCAAAGGAGGCAGGTCCCTGCCCCTCCCGAGAACCCTCCCGCCAGCTAGGGCACGACAGGCCACAAAGGACACGGTGGAGGACAGGAGGGGAGCGGGGCATCTCGGTGCTTGCCAAGATAAAGGGGCGGCTCCTTCCTTTCAAATTAAGTCGTTCAGGGCTGAGTGCCTCTTGGGGCGTCTCGCAGTGGGTGGCAGACGTGCCTTTGTATACTGAGTCACGTTGGCCACTGTGTGACGCAGCTGTGAGGCTCCGCAGTGGCGGCGGTGTGTGCGGTGCGATGCGGTGCGCGGTGTGGTGGAGAGACGGGGAGACCCAGCACACAGAAGAGGCTGCGAGTTACAAGTGTCACCGCATGACCAGGCAGCTTTGTGGTGGACCCGAGGCGCTGCCTCCACCTCACCTTCACGCCGAATGTTGTGGTCTGTGCTGCTGCCTGAGGGAGGCTGGTGCTCACTGAGGCGGGGGACAAATCACCTCTTGAGGTGGACTGACACGCGTGACGCTGTTAGGGACGAATTATTGTAGGTGTGGTTGCGCGACTCTGGGGCGGGGCAACACTTGGCTTTAAGATGCCTATGCCAAACTTCTCTATCGAGCAGGTGCAGCCTCAATAGTCCCGCTAGCGAGGGCGAAGCGGCAACGCCCCTCACGTGGTGGCCACAGGTGGTGGCCTGGCAGTGAGTGCCACACCACAGTCGAGGCATCCACTGCAGAACTCGTTGTTGCGTCTATAAGCATCTCCTGCTTCATAAAAGTGGCCACCAACACTCAGCATTGTAAGGTTGAGAACCTTGCCGGTCTTTCAGTACACATGTATCTAGTCAACCAGGCCGAGGTAATGTGCCGAGGAGGAGCCGTTACACATGTTGCTGCGCTGCTGGAGATGAGAAGCCTTCAGTCCAGAACACTCGGAAAAATACAGCAGGAGGGACGAGCTGGTGCAGAGAGTGGCCGGGCAAGTGTGGGTGGGCGAGAGCTGTATGCTCCTCACACCACGCCTGGTTGCCCCTCACGAGGCGCACCGACGCAAAGGAAGGAGGGAGGGCGTGGCCAGCTCGGGGCAGCATCACCGGAATTGTTTTGCAGATAAACATCAAGAGCGCTGGAGCGCATCGCCTTGTGGCCGAGGAGTGGCATGGCGCCCTTGCCTCTCAGAGGCCAGAGCACCAGCTTTCAGGGGCAAGGACGACAGTGGATTTTCCGCCGCGTATGAATTGTAATGCATGAGGCTTGCAGAGTCAGACGCAGGTCCTGCGGGAGGCACAATCCCTGCGGACGATAATCCTGTCTCGTGTGTTTCTGGAGACGACAAAAAGGAATGTGGACTCAAAATTCTTACTGCATTTTTCCACGAGTCTAAAGATAGGAGAGAAAAATGAGGGAGAAAAGGAGGAGGAGGAGGAGGAGGAGGAGGAGGAGGAGGAGGAGGAGGAGGAAGAGGAGATAGAGAAAGGAAAAAAATACGATAAGAATAGGGAGAAGGAGGAGGGGAAGGAGAGCTAAATGTCACGAGGCCACTCCATGCATACAGAGGCTCTATATTCTCCTTCCCTGCAATCCAGCATAGTATTTCCCCGCCTCCTCTCAAGGAACGTCACTGCTTCATCGTCAAGAGCTCCACAGTCTCCACAGGTGTCATCCTCGGCGCTAATTATCTTGCCAACACCTGGGGGCTGCAACAGGTGACCAGGCCATTCAGAACACTCGACAAGATGAGCACGTGTCGCTTGAGTCACGTGAGAGTGTTCTTGTGTGTGTGTGTGTGTGTGTGTGTGTGTGTGTGTGTGTGTGTGTGTGTGTGTGTGTGTTAGGAGGAGGAGGAGGAGGAGGAGGAGGAGGAGGAGGAGGAGGAGGAGGAGGAGGAGGAGGAGGAGGAGGAGGAGGAGGAGGAGGAGGGAGGAAGAAGAAGAAGAAGAAGAAGAAGAAGAAGAAGAAGAAGAAGAAGAAGAAGAAGAAGAAGAAGAAGAAGAAGAAGAAGAAGAAGAAGAAAAGACGATTACATAGAATAATCATAGGATAATATAAGATAACAACTTGCAGCAAACAGAGTCCATGTAAGAAGAAAAAGAAGAAGAAAAAGAAGAAGAAGAAGAAGAAGAAGAAGATAATAAGAAGAATAGATTAGATGGATGGCGTGTAAAAGTAACAGTCGGTGAAGATCAAGGAGAGAGGATGGAATTGAGAAACGAAGGGAAGGAGGAGGAGTGAGAGGAGGAGGAATGCAATCAATCACTATAAGAGGCAAGCCAACTAATTGAGTAACTGTAGAGTGAAAATTTGATCAGAACGTTCTCACAGCCTCTCTCTCTCTCTCTCTCTCTCTCTCTCTCTCTCTCTCTCTCTCTCTGGTAAACACCGAGAGCCACCCACCCGACATACTCACATACTCATACCTTCCTTAACCTTCCACAATTAAGAGAGGCGTCAGCACGAGGCGGAGGTTTGTCAGGGAAGATTTACTCGCATGGAGAAGAACTTAATTATCTGTGTTTATAAGAGTGTGGCCTCCGCGGGTCTCTGCGGGGCCTCCTCGACCCTCCATCTCGGGAAAGACAACAAGGGTGTGTTTATCCTCGGACAAGAAGAGGCTGAGGAGAAATTTGTTGCCGCGTTGACTGAGTAATGAAGGTAAATAAAGTCGAGGGTGTATACACCGTGAACCTTTGACTTTATTTCGCGATGTTTTTGCTGTGGTGGCATTCTTAGTATTCTCAAATATTTCAGTATCTTATCTCAAGTACTTACGGTAGACTTTAGTGGATGTTGTTTGGAATCTACCTAGCTCGAAAGGAAGTTCTGGTGGTTTCTCAGGTGGTTTTCGTGATTCAAGGGGCGCTAAGGGGAATTTATTAGGGTTTCCAATTGTGTTATCGTGATTCTGGTGATAGCTTAATAGGTTCGAGAGGAGTTATTGGGGATTTTAGTGTTTCTTTTATGATCTCTAATAGTGAAATTATTAGGGTTTTCAATTATATTTTCTCAATTATAATAATTGTTTAACTGTTACAATATTTTTTGAGAATGTTTTCATGATTTCAGTAATACTATAACAATGATTCTGCAAATTCCTGGCGCTTTTAAGAGTGTTGTGATTAATCTAGTGGTAGTTTAACAAAGACTGTGCCATCACGAAAAAAAAAAAAAAAAACCATGAGAGCTCGACTAATCGTCTCTGTGTCTTTTGAAAACAGTCCTTGAGATAACTAAAAGCGATTTGAAATACAATACGCTAAAAAGAAAAAGTATACACTTGAGCTTCTTGGCGAGACGATGTACAATAACACTCATAAATAAAACACCCTCCTTCACCATCGATCAAAACTCCAGCTTCTAATAAAACAGAGGGAGAACTTTCGTGCCGTAATCCGTTTGAACAAGAGGGAAATAATGTGCACGTAAACTTCAGACATGATGAAGCGACGGTCTGTGTTTGCGGCGAGTCTTAGAGTTGGTTGAAACTGGTGAAATGTCAGGATCTCACTTCCTCTCCCTGGCTCGGTCGGTGAACAGTTCAGCTTCGGGGAAATATTATGAACAGTACGTTAAGTTAATGAAGACAGCAAGGGACACGTGAGAAGAATGACTGTTGCTGTTTACTGGCCCGTGTAATGAGATCTGTGAGAGGATGAGAGTTAGGGTAAAGTGAAGGTTATTTTGCGGGGTATGTATATAAGGGAGACAAGTATAGGGGGATACTAATATAATGCTTTATATAATGAATTAAAAAGTACACGATGAATAAGTAAATATATGAATAAATAAGGAGAAAGAAAATACTAGTGATGATAATTGATAAGCACGTACATAAGTAAACAAACAGATAAATAAATAAATAAAGTATGGATAAGGCGGTGAAATCAAGATCAAATTTCATATTCACAAACATATCAGCGTCTTACTCTTGTGTCAACGAGCTAATTCTAATTTCAATAAGCTGCAATGGGAGTTACCGGAACATTCAAAAGATACCTTCACGTTTGTACTGCTAATTTCAACAAGGACTCTGTATCATCAACAGACAACAACACCCTTTGAGATGCCGGCTAATGACCTCCATGCCCTTTGAGAATACTCCTAATGAGAGAACAAAGGGTTTAAGAATACAGGATTAAAAGTCAATTAACCTGTCGCACTCACTCACTTCCCTCTTGTTAAACATCTTCCCTCAGTCTTCACCCCTTTGTTCTGCTGGTAATTTTGCTAAATCTAACCGCTAATAGACTGTTAGCGCACCAAAGAACTTAAGATAAGGTGAAGACGATAAAACAGAGCAAAGATGATAGGGGTAACCGTCTCATTATTCACCTTTATTTTTATGCAGGAGTGGCTAAAATAAATAAACAAATGAAAGGCCGCAAGAAGATGCCAGAAAAATAGATAAGAGAAAAGTTATGAATAGAATAGATTAGGGGTGGCTCTAGAATGAGAGCAAACGTCCCTGTGTAGTTAGTGATTGGGGGGAGATGTAGCGCATAACAGTGAATGAGCTAGATATACTTGAGATAAGACCACACAACATTTAACAACACAAGTAAAAATATTCTTCTGCGCCGCACCTCTATTAATACATTCGAAGTACATAGCTACTACACTTGAAATTACACGGATTTTTTAAGGATGTTCTTATAATTGTAGTAACAGGTTAACAAGATTTCTACATTAATGATAATAATAACAATCTTGAGAACCAGACTTATAATCTATGTGTCTTTTTGAAAACTGTGGTGTTGAGAGAGCAAAGTGTTTCAGAACAGCGCTGACGGTCCGTAGAGGTAAACAACGCAAAGCAAGTTCCGAGCTAAAAGGGTACACGGCTGTCCAGATAAGTAATCGGGCTTTGTGAGTGACTGCACGGTACTGTCTGAGGAGTCACCGTGGATGGAGTGACAGCGAGCGAACAAGATGCCTCACGATCGACGCCCAGAGAAGCAAACATCGTCAGGACATACGCGAACATATACGAGTCACACTTGCACACCCTCCTTCAGCGCACCGCCCGATATTAAACGACTGTCAACATATCATCAATTCAACCCCAGCCAGGATAAGACTCCATCCGCCCCATAATCCACAGCAGGCATTATGCTGAACACACAGCTACTGCCTCTTTCGTTCGCGATTGAGAGATTTTAAACTTCCTTAATCTTTGGTGCTGGTCTTTGTTTCATGATAGTCTCGTGAACACAGCAAATTTAAACCATCTCCTTTGTCGCACTTTTTTTTTTCAATATATACAACAATAAACCTATGAATTAATCAATCTTAAGTTTTTCGTTACAGATAGACTTGTAAAGTTACATTTTTCAATAAATAAATCTCGAGAACATGAAATAATGAAAAGAACACTGCCTGAACGGATCAAAATTTTACACTGAAGCGTTCCCAGTGAAGAGATCAATTGAGGATATAAAGGAATGAAGGAGAACACTGCCCTGCGATACAAACCAAAATATCACTTCCTTGAGAAACCTTCCCCTGGTCTGCGGCTTTTAAATATCGCAGCGTTCCCGTCAAGCCTCCCCTAGGGTATGAAATAAGCTGCCTTGCTCAGCGCTTAAGAGGATAAGTGGCGAGGAGTCAAAAGTCAAGAGGCGGCGCGGCTAGAACCTTCAGGGGATGAGGCGCAAGGAGGGCAGGCAAGTGGTCATGATTACAGCAATGCTTAGGGTCAGGCTGGAGCGAGGGAGACAGCGGCAGACGCCCAGCTCAGGTTACGCGACGTGTGAGGAGACTGAGAACAAGGAGCGAGTGTTGAGGGGGACCAGGCGGGATGTGGGTCTGAGTCCTGAGATAGCGAAGATAGAGACTTCCTTAGGGACTGGAAGGGAGTGGTGGAGGTTAACAACGCCGCAAACACCCCGGTGATCTCAAGCAGGACGCATTGTGCCTAAGGGGGTAAGACAGGTGTGGGAACTGGGTACGGGGGGACTCTGGACAGGACTAGAATAGGTGTAGGACGTGTATATGATTGGTGGATACATGGGCATTAGCACTACACAAAGGAAGAAGGCGAGTTAAATAAGGTAGTACAGTAATACAATCTAAAATTATGAGACGTGGGGCACTTAAAACAAAGTATCCTCTTCATCCACAGATACTTTCATTTCATTCCCTCCGTGTGTGTGTGTGTGTGTGTGTGTGTGTGTGTGTGTGTGTGTGTGTGTGTGTGTGCGTGTGTGTTGCAGGGTGTGAGGACGCCTAGGAGAACACTTGAATCAACCCCGGTGGGAGATTTCTCAGCACGTGACAACCCACCAGACAGGTCCCGTCCTCTCTTTCAGACCGGCCAGGCGTTTCATTAACACTAGCTCAGCGGGTCGAGGATACCACTGAGGGCCCTTTCAGCACCTTGACGCCAGCTGCACTGCCACTATCTACACTTTTATTCATATACGTCAACCTCTTCACAACCATATAAATATTTTTCTATGTTTATCTACAACTTTTAAACACTTATTTATGAGGTATACAGTCTCTTAAAACATTCTTCAGACTAGAAAAGACAAAATTAATCCTCGATACTCTCCTCTTCTTTATATATCTTGGAAATGCTCCTATTAACAGAAGACAATAGCGGCGAAAGGATTAAGTAAATTGAGGTCTAGCTGGAAGAATTACTGAGAGTGTGAATATGGGTCAGAGTGGTAGCAGTGCGTGCGTGCGTGGGAGGCACAATACTGAGCTAAGGCAGTGCTTGGAGGTCACAGAACTGGAGCAGAATTTTAAGATAAAGCATCAGAATATTAAAGGACTTGTGAGACACTTGCGTAATGTTCATATTAGGACATTTCGCACCTTTATGTTGCCCTTCACCAGAGCCCCTCTTTGTACGGCACTTTCAAACAAAAGAACATCGCTATCTGTACTTATTTTACCTTCCAATCCTTGTCATAAAAAATACAAAGGACATCTGAAGTACGTAACAAGTTGTTCACATCTCGGAAACTTAAGAGAGTGGTCATTACGAATCACATGACACATATACGAAGATAATTAAAGGATAATTTCAGACGGCAAAGATAATGATAGTAATAATAGTAAAGGAAACGATAATTCATACAGTAAATTATAATTGAAACAGTAAAGCAGAAAGGAATACAGACAAGAGAGAATAATTTAGACAGTAAAGAGAAAGATAAGTCAAGGGATAAAGGATAAAGCAGACTGTAAAGAGTAATTCAAGACATGGCAGGATAATTTTAGCCATAATGTGGGGGCGGGAACACTATGGAGCCGGAGACAAATTACAGCTTGCGTTATTCAGCTTGGATTTGAGAAGAAAATGTGAATATGGCCATGTTATCCGAGTGACGTGTGATGGACGGCCAGAGAGAGAGAGAGAGAGAGAGAGAGAGAGAGAGAGAGAGAGAGAGAGAGAGATGGGGGGTGTACTTAGGGAACGGAGAAAGTTAGCAGAGGTCTTTGTCTCCGCTGATGGCCTGACTAATGATGATGATGATGATGATGATGATGATGATTTGTGTTCTGTTATCATCAATCATCATTTTCTTTCCTAATTTCCACAGTAGTTATTTATATTTTTCTACCCGTCCATTTTCTCCTCGATATATTTCTCCTATTTTTTTTCCTCTTTCTCCTTCTCATTCTCCTCCTTTTCTTCACACTCGATTCGAAACGGCTTCAGTCTCAGGTTCGCTTCATGAAACTGAACATGCAAAACAATACCTCTTTTACTTCTCCTCTTCCTCCTCCTCTTGCGTTCATCTGAGTAAAGAAAAAAAAAAAAGAAGAAAGAAAAGACTTGAGTTTCTCTTTTAGTCAGCGTTTTCTTCGATAACGGAGAGACAAGTCACTGTTGATGGAGACAACAGAGAGAGAGAGAGAGAGAGAGAGAGAGAGAGAGAGAGAGAGAGAGAGAGAGAGAGAGAGAGAGAATGTTTTGCGAACAGGACAATAATGTTTAGAAATGAAAAAAATAGGAAAGAAGGAAATGAAGGAATGAAGGAAAGAAAAAAAAGAAGAAAGGAAACAGGAAACTAGAACAAAGATAAGAAAAATGAAGGGGGAAAAGATAAGAAAATAAAAGAATAAAAGAATAAAAAAGAGAACAAGAAGAAGGAATGAAGGAAGGAAAAAATATATTCTCACAGTAAAAAGACTTTTTCTCGTAGATTTATGGAGAAGGGAAGGAAAGAAGCAGGAGCGGGAGGAAACATTACGCTCTCGCTAAAAGAATGTTTTTTTCTTTCTTTTTTTCTAAGTTTTAATGTCACTCACTCCTATTCCTCCTCCTCCTCCTCCTCCTCCTCCTCCTCCTCGTCTTCTTTCTCCTCTTCCTCCTACTCCTCATCCTCTTCTTCCTCTTCCTTCTGCTATCACAACCGCCATTATCAGCACCACAGCCATTAAAACAAAAGATTTTCTACTGAATGCGGCACACACACACACACACACACACACACACACACACACACACACACACACACACAGTCAGTCCGTCAAAAGTTCATAATGTCTTCATCATTCAATAATTATAGAAACCTCTCTCTCTCTCTCTCTCTCTCTCTCTCTCTCTCTCTCTCTCTCTCATAAAACTTTTAGACCTCACAGTAGGAAGGAATATGGAATAGGCAGAGGATGAAGGAGGAGGAGGAGGAGGAGGAGGAGGAGGAGGAGGAGGAGGAGGAGGAGGAGGAGGAGGAGGAGGAGGAAGGAGATGGAGGAGGACGCTCGCATTAAATATGGAAAGAGAGGAGAGGAGGAGAGGGAGAAATAAGTATAGCTCCATCCCTTCCCTTCTCTCTCCCTTCCCTTCCCTCCCTTTTCCTCTACAGACCACCCACAGTTTTCCTCCTCCTCCTTCTTACCTGCTCTCGGCGGTCACTAATGAACCTTACCTGAGCCCGCAGGTGAGGGAGGGACCAACGGGAGGGAAGGAGGGTGGAGGGAGAAGGAGAGGGGTTGTTTGATAAATGACATGAAAAAAAGGTTGTTAATCTAATGTGTCTATCATTTTGAGAGACTCCGAAGGGTGATCTCTCTGTTCTCTCTCTCTCTCTCTCTCTCTCTCTCTCTCTCTCTCTCTCTCTAATTTCCTGCCACTTATTTCCATTATTTATTTCTTATTCTCTCTCTCTCTCTCTCTCTCTCTCTCTCTCTCTCTCTCTCTCTCTTCCTTCAACTTTCCCTGAGATCTTGATAGGAAATAAAAATATATAAGTGAAATATTTATAATTACACGAGAGAGAGAGAGAGAGAGAGAGAGAGAGAGAGAGAGAGAGAGAGAGAGAGAGAGAGAGAGAGAGAGAGAGAGTACAGTTCAACAGATAACCAAATATGAAAACAAAAAATTAAGAAAATAAGAAAAAAAGAAGCAAGAAGAAACAAGAAATAAAACAAGGGAGAAGACAGGTAGATGAGCAGGCAGGCAGGCAGGCGGGCGGGTGAGCAGGTGAACAGGTGAGCAGGACAGGTAAGGTAAGGTACGAAGGTAAGGAAAGGAAAGAAAGCAAACCACATCAAGACACTGACGCACCTCTGTTGAAAAATAATATTTGTTATCACCACAATCTCTCTCTCTCTCTCTCTCTCTCTCTCTCTCTCTCTCTCTCTCTCTCTCTCTCGTTAAGCATATAATTCTCTCCACTATCCATCTCTCTTATTTTTCCTTCTGTCTCGCACATTTCCTCTCTTTCTCAATTCATTTTACAATTTTTCTCTCCTACCTCCCGTTTCTTGTGTGGACTCTCTCTCTCTCTCTCTCTCTCTCTCTCTCTCTCTCTCTCTCTCTCTCTCTCTTTAAGGAAATATTTCTTGTAAGGTGTGTGTGTGTGTGTGTGTGTGTGTGTGTGTGTGTGTGCTTATACAGTTATTGTACTCTCTCTCTCTCTCTCTCTCTCTCTCTCTCTCTCTCTCTCTCTCTCTCTCTCTCTTAGAAAATTGAATATAGCTATTATTTACAGATTTCCCAAAAATTCGAAATAAGACTTTATCTAATAGTGCTTCCTTTAAGAGAGGAGCGTATCAGTTAAAAATTTTGAGGCTAAACATTTTTCAATATCTTTTAATAAGGACCTGTAAAGATTACAGATAATTGAATAAAGAAAAGTAAAAAAAAAGAATATTGATGTAAAAAGTGTATATAATTTGATAAAGTGATTTTAGTTTTAATCTCTTTTAATCTTTATCTACCTAGTCTCTCTCTCTCTCTCTCTCTCTCTCTCTCTCTCTCTCTCTCTCTCTTGGTGCCGGACTGTCTCACACTTGAATCAATACCACAGTACCTCCAACTCCGAATCGCCCTAACATACTGTCTGCCTCGCTTCCTCCCTCTGTCCCTCCCTCGGCGTCTCCTGCAGCTAAATATATATACTTTCCCTTCCATCCCCTGCTCCTTCCCTCTCTTTTATCCCTTCCCCTTCCGCCCCATCCTCCCCAATGGTTCGATCAGCGCGAATATCGATCCAGTATTGTGTTTGTATTGTCAAAGTTCTGTGTTGTCCAGTGCATTGTGTTGGGTCGTGTTTTTGTTGTAGGGACAGATGCTTTTTGGTTCCCAGAGAGAGAGAGAGAGAGAGAGAGAGAGAAGAGAGAGTTCACGTTTTCTGTCAGTTTTCTTCTTTATTGTTACATTTTCTTTGATGACTGGCTGCTCTCTCTCTCTCTCTCTCTCTCTCTCTCTCTCTCTCTCTCTCTCTCTCTCTCTCTCTTTATACTGATGATGTAGCTGTCTCATATATTCTTACAAATGGAACTGTGAAATTTTGAGAGAGAGAGAGAGAGAGAGAGAGAGAGAGAGAGAGAGAGAGAGAGAGAGAGAGAGAGAATGATAATGGTGAGATAAGGTAAAATTGTAATGATCGTAATGATTGTAGTGATACGAGGAGGAGGAGGAGGAGGAGGAGGAGGAGGAGGAGGAGGGAGGAGGAGGAGGAGGAGGAGGAGGAGGAAGAGGAGGAGGAGGAGGAGACGTAGCGTTACTAAAAGAGGAGGAAGAGGAAGAGGAAGAGGTGGCCATCACTCTATCGGACATTTACCCTTGAAGCACCAGCAGCAGCAGTAGTAGTAGTAGTAGTAGTAGTAGTAGTAGTAGTAGTAGTAGTAGTAGTAGTAGTAGTAGAGGTAAAAGTACTGCAATAAAAACAATAAAAGTAGTTGTAGTCATAGTTATTCTTGCTATTGTTAGTAGTAGTAGTAGTAGTAATAGTAGTAGTAGTAATAGTAGTGGTTATAGTAGTAATAGTCGTACCAATAGCAGTAATTTTTTGTAGCTGTTTTGATGGCTAGTTGTTGACGAAAATAGTAAACGTAATAGTAACAGTAATAGTAATAGAAGTAGTAGTAGTAGTAGTGAAAATAGTAGCAGAAAAAAAATAATAATGATGGGTGGGGAAGAAGAAAATTACAGTATCCACCCCCACCTTCCTTTTCTCCCCCTTCCCTTGCTTCCTCCCCCTTCTCTTCCTCCTCCTCCCTCTTCCCTTCCCTTCTTCCCCTCCCTCCATCGTCAACCACCACTACGTGCACCGCTACAACCATTACCAACATTCTGGACGTCAATGGACTCTCTCTCTCTCTCTCTCTCTCTCATAAAGGAAAAAAATAAATAAAACAGAAAAAAAATCAAAGTAATGTTGATTTTAGAAAGAATAATATTACATCAGAAGTTTCCCTTTAAAGTGTCAATATGTATTCATGTATGTATGTATGTATGTATGTATGTATGTATGTATGTATGCACGTATGTATGTATAAGATATGCATACAAAACTGCGCTATTATTTTGTAGTAGGTAATTGTTGGTAGGTCAGAGAGAGAGAGAGAGAGAGAGAGAGAGAGAGAGAGAGAGAGAGAGAGAGAGAGATGATTAGGAGGGAAGGAAGGGAAAGGAAGGAGAAACATAAGTAAATAAGAATGATAGAGGAAGGGAAGGGAGACAAGTAGAATTTATAAGAAGACATATGACAGGAGGGTGAGAGAGAGAGAGAGAGAGAGAGAGAGAGAGAGAGAGAGAGAGAGAGAGAGAGAGAGATAAGAAGCGTGGGAGGAAAAGGAAAAAGATGGTAAAATGTAAAAAGGCGTAGACATGGAAATGATGGGAAGGAAGAGGAGAAAAAGGGTTTACAGGAAAAGGAAGGAAGGAAGGAAGGAAGGAAGGAAGGAAGGAAGGAAGGAGAGATAGGAAAAATATGAATAACGTTGATAAAAAGAGATTTTACGCAAGAAAAGGCCACGGATTCAGAGAGAGAGAGAGAGAGAGAGAGAGAGAGAGAGAGAGATTATAACTCCACAAAACCCATAAAAAAAAAAAAATGACAACTTTCACTTCCATTCATAAAAAAAAAAAAATCAAACTTATAAAGAAAGAGAAGGAAAAAAAAAAAAATAATAGACCACAACATCCTTTCCTCCACACCACCATACGCTGCCATACCCTAAGAGCGCTGTGAGTGGCTGAGGAGGCTGTGACGTAATGAAAGAGCGAGGCAGGTGATTGGTCGTGTGAGGTTGGGCGGGAAACTGTATCAAATCGATCTGTTAGCGTCACCTGGTCCCCGACACGTGCATCATTTAGTGGGTCTGTACGCGTGTTTCCGATCCCCCTTCCTCTCTCCCTCTCTTTCCTCTCTACCTCTCCCTCTCCTGCCTCACTTTTGTTCCTGTTTCCTCCTGTTATTGTTCATCTCCTTTTATTCTCCTTCTTTCCTTCCTATGTTTCTGTTTATCCTAGGTAGTTTTCCATGTGTGTGTGTGTGTGTGTGTGTGTGTGTGTGTGTGTGTGTGTGTGTGTGTTCTCTCCCTCCCTCATCTCCAACACAAAAATACTCATGATGTTATTAATAATTCAGAGAGAGAGAGAGAGAGAGAGAGAGAGAGAGAGAGAGAGAGAGAGAGAGAGAGAGAGAGAGATGGGGGAATAACAATGGAGAAATAAAGAAAAAAATGAAAGGGCAAATTAAAGAAACGAAGGGAAGGAGAGAGAGAGAGAGAGAGAGAGAGAGAGAGAGAGAGAGAGAGAGAGAGAGAGAGGAGGGTGTGCTGTTGATCGTTCTGGGAAGGTGATGACTGATGCAAAGATGAGAGAGAGAGAGAGAGAGAGAGAGAGAGAGAGAGAGAGGGAGAGAGGGAAAGGTCTGGCAGGATGAGAGGGAGAGAGGAAGAGTGGGCGAGATTATATCTAACAAAGCGCGAAGTAGCACAGAGAGAGAGAGAGATCAAATAGTCAGGTTCCATTAAATAAGTAAGACTAGATTGGATTAGCTTAGCGTACGTTAGGTTAGGTTAGGTAAGGTTAATTTGGAAGTGGGTATAAAGACAAATTTTTTTAAGTGACAAAGGAAAGAAAAGATGAAAACGAAGATAATAAACAACAAAACACAAGAACTAATTCTATCAATAGGTTAGGTTGGGTTAGACTAGCGTTGGCTTATGAGAAAGGACAGGCAGAAAGGCAAACTAATACAGAGAAAGACTAACACATACTATAATAGGTTAGGTGACCATAAATTTACCTTATAACACGACAAACTGAGAAAACGAAGAGATGGCAAAAAGCAAGATATAACGGGAGAATGCTTCAGTAACCCTTCAAAAATATGTTCAAGGGAAGAGTCTATAGTGGCGGTGGTGGTTGTGGCGGTGGTGGTGGTGGTGGCGGGCCAGGGAAGGTGAGAGGCAGAGTTAAGTGTGGGAACTTCCTCTCACCTCCTCTCCCCAGGACAAGACAGGCCACGCTCCCTCCTGTCTTCCTCTCCCTCCCTCTCACCCGCCTTACCCTTCCCTCTCTCTCTCTCTCTCTCTCTCCATGTCAGCCGTTGTTCCCTTCCTCTATCTAATTTTTGCTTCTCTTCCTTTCTATCTGTCTTCTTTCCTCCTTTCATTTTCCTCTTTCTCTCTTCCTTCCTTTCTCTCTCATCAGTCTTTTGTCTTCTCTCTCTATCTATTTCTGTTCCTTCGTCATTTTCTCTTTTCTTCTTTCCCTTCTCTTCTTTCTCTTTCCTATTTTATTTCTTATCTTTTTTATTCTCCTTCCTCTCCTGCCTTCTTATTTTTCTTTCCTTTGTCTTTCCACCTCTCATATTCAATTATTTCTGTTCCCTCTTCCGCTTCTTTCTCTCCACCTCTCTCCTCTCTTTCATTTCTTGTTCGTTACTTAAGACTTGTTTTTTCTTCTTCCCCTTCCTTTTTCTCCTTCCCCTTTAGTACGTTACTCTCTCTCTCTCTCTCTCTCTCTCTCTCTCTCTCTCTCTCTCTCTCTCTCTCTCTTTCAAGTCTGTTTCTCTTTTCTTTTCTTCTGTCTGTCTGTCTAACTCATTCATATCCGTTTCATTTCTTTCTATTTTCTTTTCTTTGTCTTTCAATCTAACTATTTTCCTCCTCCCCTCCCCTCTCTCTCTCTCACCTGCAACCTCTAACCTCATGCCCCCTTCCACTTTAAACCCATTCCCCCTCACCCCACTACCACCGTCACCTCCCTCACCTCTCTCACTCCCTCACTCCCTTACCCCGCCTTCCCTTCCTACCTTTCCTCACGCAGGTAATAATCGGCTTCAATACACCTGCTCATGACGGACAGGTAGATCGCATGACCGTCTTGTTATGCTCTGTAGTGACCGTGCTCATATTTACGTACAAGGAATAATACTTGTACTTGCACATGGCATTACGTACACTA